>NC_081414.1:324005518-324327268 GCF_030272615.1 Cryptomeria japonica | reverse complement strand
CAACCGCTTAATCTCCTTGATCACATTTCCCATGATCAATCATAGCCATCAGATCTTCAAACTTTGACTAGGTTCAATGTATCCTTTGATCTGAAAATGTTTTACCCCGCCTTGGAACTTGCATACATTTCTTGGAACTTGTGCTAGGGTATTATGGTTCAATCTGAGCTGTAGATCTTCCTGTCGATCTTCCTTTGCCATAGATTCTTTAACAAACTTCATGTACGACATACCAATAATTTAATCATAGCCAGCTCATCAACTTCCTTCATTCAATGCATTCTGTTACTACTCGGTTGCAACTCGGTAAATACTAAACTTCACTCGGTAGACATTCTGCCTTCATTAACCAATAGCGATAACCTTAGGGTTTACTGACTAGGTTCCTTAGGGTTTACTGACTAGGTTCCTTAGGGTTTACCGACTAGATTCTTTGCTCGGTAACATAGTATAGTATTAACCTTACAATCAACAACATATGTAGGATATCAAAACAATCTAAACATCATGATCTCATCATTGTCTAACTCGGTAATAGTTTCCCATTGAATAACTTATTTCTCCCCTTATTCATCACATTCTTTTTGTGTCTTTTATCGACATCTTTATACTCATCAAATCATACTTCTTAAGATATGGCAACATCATACTGAATTAGAAAATCAATTTCTTGACATCAATGACAAAATAATAATATTAAGAGACTAAACATCCTTAATCAGTTATATCCATAATCATCAACAACCTTCTCAATGTCCTTATTGAAATGCCAACAATCTCCCCCTTTGACATTGATGGAAAAACCAATTGATTTGACCTAATTGATTCAGATTGCTATGAGATTCTGAAATGCTGAAATGCTCTCCCCCTGTCATCAGTCTTCTCCCCCATACATTAGTATCCACTCCTTTTCTCCGGTCTTCTCCCCCTTTGACAACAATGCCAAAAAGTAAAGAACTAAAACATAATTTCTTCCTCTATGAAGTGATTTCCTATTGTTGTGTGTCAATTTAGTCTTGATCAGAGCATTTTGTCTTCAATTCATGTTCCCTGTATTGTTTCCTACATAGTTTCCTGTACACCTTTAGAAAACATCCTAAAGTGTGTAAATCAACATCAACTCCTAAAAGATATTCTGTAGAGTCATCGAATTGATGCTTTCACCGAACTTGGTCAGTGAATGAAAGATAGGGGTAGGACCCCTAACTTACTTCTGAGATACTCAAAAGTGTCCCTTGGTAGTGGCTTGGTGAAGATATTTTCTATTTGTTCCTTTGTGCTAACATACTCCAACACCACTTTCTTCTCTTGAGATTCTTCTCTAAGATAATGATATTTGATAGAGATGTGCTTTGTCTTAGAGTGCATAACTGGATTCTTTGAAATGTTAATGGCACTAGTATTGTCACAGAATATAGTTACTGGCTCGATAAATTTCTCATTTATACCTTCCAATAGTTGTTTGATCCATGCTATGTTGGTACAATTCAATGCTGCAATAACGTATTCGGCTTCTGTTGTTGACTATGAAACACATCCTTGTTTCTTGCTAAGCCAACTCACTAGTCTTTCTCCTAAAAAGAAAGCTCCTCCACTTGTGCTTTTCCTGTCATCAATGTTGCCTGCCCAATCAGCATCAGTATAAACTTTTAAATCAAAATCATTTCTTTTCTGATATACTAAGCCATAATCTTCAGTGCCTTTCAAGTATCTGAAAATTCTCTTGATTGTTGTCATGTGTGTTTCCTTAGGATCTGCAGAGAATCTTGTGACTATACCTACTGCATGTGCTATATCTGGCCTGCTATGAACAACATATTGTAGCTTTCCAATCATGGATCGGTAAAGTGTCTCATCAATAGATGCAGATTCATCATTCTTTGATAGTTTATAGTTGGTAGTCATAGGAGTACTTACTGGTTTGGAATCCTCCATTCCAAATTTCTTCAAGATTTCCTTTATGTACTTGGATTGAGTAATGAAAATCTCATTTTTCATTTGCAGTATCTGTAAACCTATAAAATACTTTATCTCACCGATTAATGACATCTCAAATTCTTTGCTCATTTCATTTCCAAAGTTCTTGCATAAAGAGTCATTTCCACAAAAGATAATATCATCAACAAATATGGCTGAGATCAGTATTCCATTTTCATCATTCTTCATGTACATATTGTTGTTTTCACTTGTTCTTATAAAATCAATCTTGATTAAATAAGAGTGCAATCTTTCATACCATGCTCTAGGTGCTTGTTTCAAACCATATAAAGCTTTGTTCAATTTACATACCTAATCTTTATTATTGTCTTCAACAAATCCTTCAGGTTGTTCAATAAAAACTTCTTCTTCTAATATACCATTCAAAAATGCAGATTTGACATCCATTCGATATACCTTGAAATTCTTGTAAGCAGCATATGCCAACAATGTTCTGACTCCTTCAAGTCTTGCCACAGGTGCAAAAGTCTCACCATAGTCAATTCCTTCTTCTTGGGCATAACCTTTACAAACTAATCTTGCTTTATTTCGAATGACCTCACCTTTTTCATTCAGCTTGTTTCTAAAGATCCACTTTGTACCGATTACATTTTTGTCCTTCGGTCTTGGGATTAGTGTCCATGTGTCATTCTTCTTGATTTGATCAATCTCTTCTACCATAGCATTTATCCAATCTTCACTGTTAAATGCCTCTTTCACTATCCTAGACTCAAATTCAGATATCAGGCATGTGTTCTGTCTCAGTTTGTTCCTTCTCATCATTGGATCATCCTTATCTCCTATAATTTGACTTGATGCATGATGTCTTCTGACATACTTGGCTAATATAGGCTCGATAGGCTCTATATGATCTTCTTCATCACTCTGTAACTAGATATTCTCTTCATTTTCTTCAACAGTTCTCTCGGTAGGACTTGTCGGTTGAACATAGACAAATTCATCATAATCTTCTGGTTCTTTGGAGTTTCCTTCATCATTTCTTTCTGCAAATTCATCAATTTTCACATTTGCACTTTCTACTATTTTGTTAGATTATTTGATTACACATTTAAATGCTTTACTTCTAGAAAAATAACCAAGAAATGTTTCATCTTCACTTTTCTGATCAAACTTGCCATTTCTATCATCCTTGTGTACATAGCATCTACTTCCAAAGATTTTAAAATAACTTACATTAGGTTTCTTGTCATACCAGATTTCATATGGTGTCTTCAAAGTTCCTTTCTTCAGTTGTACTCAGTTCAAGGTGTAAACTATTGTGCTTATTGCTTCTCTCCAAAATGTTTGTGGCACTTTATTTTCAATCATCAGGGTTCTGGCACAATCCACAATAGATCTGTTTCTTCTCTCAGCAATTCCATTTTGTTGTGGAGTTATCAGTGCAGAGACCTGTCTTTTAATACCATGATCATTGTAGTATAAGTTGAACTCATCAGATGTGAACTCTCCTCCTCTATCTAATCTAAGACATTTCAATTGTCTTCCTGTTTCATTTTCAACTCTTTCCTTGTACCATTTAAACATTTGAAAAGATTTTGATTTATCTTATAAAAACATAACTCACATCATCCTTGAATAGTCATCCACAAATAGTATGAAATATTTATCACCATAATAACTTTGAACTTTCATAGGACCACAAAGATCAGTGTGCACAAGATCTAAAATTCCCTTAGAAGTGTAGGACTTACTTGTAAAGCTTGATCTTGTCATTTTACCCATCTAGCATCCTCAGCACATAGCATTCTCAGGTTTTTGCAAACTCGGTAGACCTCTTACTCGATGCTTCTTGCTTATTTTGATCAGATTATCAAAATTTACATGACAAAACCTTTTATGCCATAACCAGGTATCATCTATCTTTGCATACAGACACTTGTTCCGAGTTGAGTCAAGATGAAATGTACTACCTTTTGTTTGTGTCCCGATAGCAGCTAACTTTCCATGCTTGTCATAAACTGTGACAATCCCTTTCTGAAATTCTATTCAGTATCCTATATTGTTTAGATGTGCTACACTGAACAAATTGTATTTCAAACCTTCAACCCAATAAACATCATTGCATCTTGCATTGTCAAGAAGTGTTATAGATCCTTTACCTTTTACTGTACATGGTGCATCATTACCAAATCTTACATAGCCTCCATCATAGTCTTCTAACATAACAAACTTGTGTTTATCTCCTGTCATGTGATGTGAGCATCCACTATCTATGATCCAAGAATCATTTGTATTTATGTGAGATATTAGGGATTTTTCTTCATACCTTTCTTCATCTAATCCATCTTTGATAGCCACATAAACTACTTCCTCTGTATCAGTTTCATCTGATTTATCATCATTGGATTCCTCATCAGCTATTAAGCATGACTTTCTATCTCTTCTTTTGAAGTCTCGGTATCCTCTGTAATGATTATCTTTCTATTTGTCATCTCGGCAATCTCTCTTTTCAGTAGAATCTTTGTCAAGACAGTTAGAAGCCATATGTCCTATCTTATCACAATTGAAACATTTCAAAGGTAGTTTTCCTTTATACTTACCTTTGCCTCTCGATAACCTTTTGGCTAATAGTGCTTCAAACTCTTCTTGCTTTCTGATTTCCTCATACATTTTGTGTACTTCTTCCATGTTCTTGCAAAATATTTCACTTGCTCCACTGTGATCCCCTTTAGTGTACTTACTCATTCTATCATTGTAATCAAGAGAACTAAATGCAGATTCAACTTTATTTACCGATGACCCACTGTTATCAAAGTTACTTAACTCAAATGCATGTAGCTTACTAATAGTAGCATCTAAAGAAACTGGCATATTGGGTACAGACCTTAATTCATTGATTGCAGAGACTCAAATTGCATAAGCTAGTAGAAGGGTTCTTAATAACTTACTTGTTATATCCTTTTCTTCAATAGTTCCACCTGCTCCTTTGATTTGATTGACAATCTCGTTTAGTCTTGTACTGTACTAGGTTATGTTCTCACCTTCATTCATCCTCATAGATTCAAGTTGTCCTCTTAAACTATCCATTTTTTCTCTTTGAACATGTTCATCTCCACCATACATAGATATGAGCTTGTCCCACATTGCCTTTGCATCATTGCAGCCTTCTAGATCATTAAACTCTGAATTGGTTAATGCAGTTGTTATTTCAATCATTGCTTGGATATGTTCTTGCTTTGCCTTTATCTCTTCCATTATCAATGGATAGGTGCTCGATGTGATGAAATCATTCTCCAGATAATATACAGCATATTCTCCAACTTCTGATAGGTGCAGCTTCATCCTTTTCTGCCATGTAGAGAAACTTGACTTGTTCAGCTTCGGTGCATCCCTCTTATACATCTTTAGATGTTTGCCTCAAGTACCTGTATATGGTGAAAATGGATAACAATAACAACAATATTGAAAGGCTAAATGAATTCAACCACCAAACCCTAGCCTAACAATGAACAAAGATCCACCATAACATATGAAGATTACCTAAGACAATGCAAATAACTCAAAATCACAAAGATTATACCATCACATGTCCAATAGGGTTTTGATCTCCATTCTTCCTATCTCCATTGATCTTGCTTGATATATTTGCTCTCAGATTTTTATATGCACAAGAGCTCAACAAAGAACGGAATGTGGTTGCAAGTAGGATCGTAGTGTAGCCAAGTACTCCAAAATCAGTCATTAGTCAATAGGGTTTGACAATGAAGGAAGCATCTCCTTAAATAGAAGACACAATAAGAAATGGAGGGTTAAGATTGAGAGGTGTAAAAAGAGAGGTCGGCTAGGATTAGAGGGTAGGTAGAAAAAATACCAAAATAATGAAAGAGGTAGGTAGTGTAGGAATTAAGAGATGAATGACATGTGTCATGTGTAGAAAAAGATAATGAATTAATTAAATAAATAAAGATTTATTTAATTAATAGAAGAATAAGACAAAATAAATAAAAATATTTATTTAATTTAGGAAAGGGGTAATTTAAATAAATAAATGTATTTATTTAAATAAGAAATAAGGCTAGAAGAGGATAAATGAATTAATTAAATAAATAAAAATTTATTTAATTAATAGAAGAAATAGGCTTAGATAATTAAATAAATAAAATATTTATTTAATTAAACATGACAATTTTGGGTGTCTACATTTTGCCCCTCTTTGAGACAATGCGGCTTGTCACATTGTTTCAAAGAAGATAAGATGAACTGATACAGAGTTGACCCAAGATGGGAATTATATGCCCCCTCGAGAGATTGGATGAAAATGTCTGAAAAGATTGCAGACAATCTCTCGATAAGAAAGAAAGGCTAGAATGGATTGACCGAATAGAGTGACAAAGGCACAGGATGAAGAATACTGACTCAGGAAATGAAAGCCAGGGCTAGGGTAGGCTATAAGATAGACCACGGGCAAAAGACATCCTCATTGTCATCCACACCCTTACAAGATCACAGTGCAGAGCGAGAAAAGAGCAGCAGCAGTCAGCAGCGATGGCCTTCGTTCACAGATTCAACCGCGTTCGCCGATTTCAGAGGCCAGCAGAGGCAGGAGAGCCGGTAAGTACCATGAAACCTCCTCGTACTTTCACGTATTTCAATTTTTGTCATTAATGTTCAGTAGGTAGCAATAAATGCACTTAGGAATAGGGTATAGAAAAATGCAAAAACGCGCAACCGCGTCTGTGTCAGTGCCAGGTGCGTCTGTGTCCAACAGGCACGTCTGTGTCAGTTCCAGGCGCGTCTATGCCTGGGACCGCGTTTGCGTTGATTGCGGGCGCGTTTAGGTATTGTAGAGGCGTTTGTGTCATGAAGTCGCGTTTAGGTTCCATAGGCGCGTTTGTGTATAATGTAAGCACGTTTGTGTTTAGAAAGCGCGTCTGTGTCGCAGAAGTGCGTTTGTGCAGTCTAGAAGTGCGTTTATGAGTTTAAAGCACGTTTATGTGTCAAAATGCATGGTTTTAGTCTTCTAGGTCAAATTGGCAGTTTTGTGATGAACATACGCTGTCGATTGGATAAGCTGCTGAGAGGATACACTCAAACAAGTCCTCTAGGAAGACTAGGATAGATCAAGGCACTTTGTGATGAACAGGGAGTACTAGGATAGGTAGCACTTTGTGATGAACAGGGAGTGCGAATGTGAGTAACACTTTGTGATGAACAGGGAATGTCACACACATAGTACTTTGTGATGAACAGGGAGCACTACTATGATAGATAGCAACACTTTGTGATGAACAGTGAGTGTCACTAGGATAGATAACCATATGCATTTAGATAGCGAGTAGCATTGTGTGATAAACAGTGAATGCCACGATAACTGACATGATTGATTGTTTGACTGCAGGAGTATCTGCCAATGTTGGAGTCACGGGAGAGATTCCCATCTACACAAAGACTGCGAGCAGAGTTGTCGTTTGAGGAGAGAGCAGCTATTGAGGAGATGGGCCTCAGACATGTACTGTATGTGCCTGAGTTTCGGGCAAACATGGGTTTGCTGACTGCGCTGGCGGAGAGATGGCACTCCGAGACTTGCACGTTTCACTTACCGATGGGGGAGATGACAGTGACCCTCGAGGATGTCTATAGGATTTTGCACATATCGATCGATGGAGAGCTGATTCCATATGATCGAGATGGAGACAGGGAGGCATTGAGACGGGTATTCCAGGATCCCAGGTTGGAGATGAGAGCAGGGCACGTGGCATGGGATACCATGACCGCGACAGGTTTAGCTTTGCCAGCTGTGATCGAAGGAGCCATCAGTGGGTTCTTGTGTCCTGACAGAGCTACACGGGGGTTGGCAGTGGGTTGGGGAGGAGCACTAGAGATACTGGTGACTGAGCACACCAGATATGCATGGGGGCCATGTGTCTTGGCACATTTATACTATGAGCTGCATCAGTTCATTTATCACGGATCAGTGGGATTGGGCTGTGGAGTGACACTCCTACAGGTGTGGGCATATGAGCACCTTCCTATCACACGACTGATTCACTTCAGAGGTAGAGGGCATGGACAGAGCTTTGTACACCTCTATGATATGATTACGTCACAGCCTCGGATTGGCCGGCTGGAGCACTAGAGGCGTGTTATAGATGATATTGACACAGTCATTTGGAGGCCGTACCTGGGGTGCGAGGAGTGGGAGGACGACGCCTTGGAGCTGCCCTATACATTCAGGAGCAGATATCTGATTGGGCGGACACCCTACATTTTGGAGAGACAGCTGGTTGACAGGGTAGGCAGACAGTTCGGCCTGATCCAGAGGATGCCACGAGGCTCGGGCATGTATGCCCGTACAGTTAGGGATCAGGCACAATTCAGGCCATTATTATCGTATGATCAGGTCGTGACACAGATGACAGAGATGATGCCATTACCCTGGGATATGTGGCCAGAGGTTGAGGATGCAGGTATGGATGCAGAGTACACTGCATATTGGGCAGAGCATCCGTTTCCGCAGTTGACAGATCCGGGAGAGCTGCTGGAGGGGGAGGTTGGAGGGGATGATGATGATGGTGGTGGTGGAGGGGATGGAGGTAGGGGCCGATGGAGGCGGAGGGGAGTAGTGGGAGAGAGGAGAGTGGCACCTCAGAGGGAGGGAGGACAGGAGGGACCAGCCTAGGTAGTGAGGGGGCGAGGTGGATTGCCCCTGCAGGTACCAGCAGCACAGGGACATAGGTAGGGACAAGTGCAGAGACAGGTGCTAGTACAGGCACAGGTATAGAGACAGGTGCAGGCACCCAGACATGTACAGAGACAGGCACCAGTTCAGGCACCCGGACAGGTATAGGGGCAAGCACAGATACAGGCACCTACAGAGGGAGAGCCACAGGCAGAGGCTGAGGGTGGAGATCCTGAGGAGGATGAGCTGTTAGAGCTGAAAGAGATCTGCCAGGGCCAGGCAGATGAGATCCAGGAGTTGGAGCGGGAGAGGGATCGCCTCAAGATCAGGCTCTGAGATACAGAGCGAGAGAGGGATCGGGCCATTCAGCGATATACTGAGGCTGAGACAGCTCTGAGGGTAGAGAGGTAGGTGGCAGAGGATGCAGGGGCAGGCTACGCATACGTGCTGCGAGCCGATGAGGAGATTGGCTACTGGAGAGACCTGTACTATGGTGCAGTGCCAGCGGATCAGCGGGCGAGGAGCTTCCATAGACCATCGCGGACAACAACGGCTACGGGAGGGAGTCGGAGGAGGCAGGCATCTAGTGGTGGGCTTATGGGTCCTCCACCACCACCAGACAGGCAGGGGGATCCTAGAGCAGGTCCATCTACAGCTCAGTGTCCGTCGAGGCCAGGTGGCTCTGAGGGAGGGAGTTCATCATAGCCATAGAGGGCTCCCCTTTGTATCAGTATATGTACCATTTTTGTATTGTAGACACCTGCGGGTGATTTTGTAGCCATATGATTCTTTTGACATCATTGTATCATGACACATTTGATTATATATGAGATGATTCACCATTTTTGCGGCAGCTATATGCATGTGTACCTTTTGTGATGTATGCTTCGATGATGTATGTTTTATGTGATAGATGCAATGCAATATTTTTGTTCTTTTATTTTTTAGTTGTGATGCATGATGCAAATGTGAACGTATGTAATGCAAATGAATATGATAATGCAAATGATTATTTACCTGATGAAAATGTAAGATGTGCTAACATATGTTGTATGCAGGATGTGATGCAATTGTGATGTCTGAAATGCTTATATGTGGTGATGCAGGTGTAACTATATGAAATGCAAATGTTTTTGGTGTGTCATTATACTCAGTCATGTGATAGCGGGCTACGCGGACTCGAGAAGGACGATGGAAGTCAATCAAGAAAGGGGGATGGAAGACAGAAGATATGAACGTGAAAGAGCTTCTTGTGCGTTATCATCATTGAGCTTTATTATGGCAAAATAGGTTATGACAATCGAGGCATTTGTTCGACCCAGAAAGTCATTGTACCCATTTGCATGGAGGTAAGACAGTCACAAACAAGGAATGCCCCAGTTCATACTAGACTCACAGTGTCCTCATATCCTTGGACAGGTCATAGCATTACTAAAAGACAATCCACAGACAACAAATGCAAATAGGTGACGATACCCCATCCTCGCCTTTCTAGTCAAAGACATCCTGGAGATAGAATCTCTAGTCAGAGACATCCTGGAAAAGCTAAAAGACATGTCACCAAAAGATAAAATCAAAAGAAAACCAAGACTCGACACCAACATCCACTGTAGTCCTCAAGTTTAGTGTCTCTTGTCACTTGTTTAAGTCTTATTCGATTGTGGTCACAATGTTCACTTTCACAAAAAGGATAGATAGCACTGAACCATATGTTGTCTGAGTCTGTTGAAAGATTTGATTTTGTTGAAGCTCATTGTTGTTGCTGTGTCTCATTTGAAACTGACTGAATCCATGAAACTGATACTTTATTGTGGAGAAAATGGAACTTTATTGTGGACTGGCGATGCAGATGTTGCTTTATTGCGGATTGTGCACGGATAGACTTGAAGGAAGCTGGAAGAAACTGTACTCCTCGAAACATGTGATGTTCTTAGTTCGACACCCATCACTAGACGTAGGATTTGCCGTAGTCACAGATAGGATCTGATTTATTATGGATGGAAAGGGAGTGAAAAGGGATGTTTATTATGAATGGCTAACCGATCTTGGGTAGATCAATAACAAGCCATGATGGGAATGGGTAAGTTTATTATGAACGAATAGGTTGTGAGTGTGTGCAAAGTGAAAGATGAAAGAGAATCCTGAAGGAGGGAGGAGCAATGTCTCTACGCATGGCGCTGGTGACCCAGTTTTCACCATGGTACTTGCCCAGGGCGCCACCGAAGTGGTTTTCACCGTTGGACGAAATTATTTCTCTTTACTTTTTTCGATTTTTCAATTTTTTTGTGTCACAAGGCGCCTGTTTGCCAGGTTTTCACCAAGTAACGATTTTTTTGTTTTATAATATTTTTTTTTGTATTTTTGCAATGTTTTTGATTTTTTTTGTATTTTTGAATTAGGATATTCCAGAAAATTATGTGTAGAACCTACGAAGGTGCATGTTGTTGATAGGATCCTCTAAGGGTTCACCTTCTGTAGTTGAGAGCTGATATGCTCCAGATCCATATACCGCTGTGATGATGTAAGGACCAAGCCAGTTTGGTTCGAACTTGCCCTTCTTATCTTTGTCTTGCTGATTCTTAGGGTTTTCTCTGAGGACTAAGTCACCTACCTCAAATGTGCGAGGCTTGACCTTGTGATTGTAGCTGCGACTCATTCGTTGTTGGTAAGCCTTGAGATGATTAAAAGTAGTATGTCTTCGTTCCTCCAGCAGTTCTAGTTCTTGTAAGCGAGAGACCCTGTAATCTTCATCGTTGATTATGTTTCTCAAAGAGACCCGTAAAGAAGGTAACTCGACCTCAATAGGCAAGATGGCTTCAGTGCCGTAGACAGGTGAGTAAGGTGTAGCTCCTGTAGGTGTGCGGACACTTGTACGGTAGGCCCAAAGTGCAGGATTGAGTAGGATATGCCAGTTACGGCCAGCGTCGTCGACTATCTTTTTAAGGATTTTGAGAATTGTTTTGTTAGACGCCTCAGCTTGGCCATTACCTTGGGGGTAATATGGTGTGGAGAAATGATGGGAAATATGGAAGCGGTCACAGAGTTCATGAACATCCTGATTTTTGAAGGGACGCCCGTTATCAGTAATAATGGAAGTAGGAATCCCATATCGGCAAATGATGTAGTTCAGGATGAAGGTAGCAATTTGTTTCCCTGTAACTTGTGTGAGAGGCACGGCTTCAATCCACTTTGTGAAATACTCTGTGGCTGTGATAATAAATTTATGACCATTGGAAGAAGGAGGGTGAATCTTGCCTATGAGATCGAGTCCCCACTGACAAAAGGGCCAAGGAGATGCGAGTGGTTGTAGTTCTTGTGCTGGTGCATGTATGAGATCTCCATGAATTTGACATTGCTTACATTTCTTGACAAACTGATATGAGTCTTTTTCCATATTGGGCCAATAATATCTAGTCCTGATGAGTTTCTTGGCCAAGGTAGGACCACTAGCATGTGGACCACATATCCCTTCATGCACTTCACGTAACGCAATCTGAGCTTCGTCGCTTTCTAAATATCTAAGAAGAGTACCATCTAGACCTCGTCGATATAGGATATCAGCTAGAATGACGTATCGAGAGGATTGGCGAATTAAAGTGCGGCGTTGGTTGTTTGATAGATCAGTAGGTAGGGTATTGTCGCGAAGGTATGTGAAGATGGAGCCATATAACTGGGATTCGGGACCAACCACGCATATCATTTCAGTAGGAGTGATCTCATATGAAGGAACCAACAGGTTGTCTACCAAGAACTCATAGCAGGTTTCATTTTGAGGTAGGTCAATTAGTGAAGCAATTGTAGCCATGGCATCTGCAACACGATTCTGTTCTCTTGGTATCTGCTCAAAATCTATCTTTGTGAAGTGCTGTTTCAAATCATCTACCAGTTGTTTGTAAGGCATTATCTTTTCATCTTTTGTTTGGTAATCATCAGTTGCTTGACGGATGACAAGTTGGGAATCCCCAAAAACGTGAAGTTCCTGGATCTTCCACTGAACTGCAATTCTTAATCCAGTTGTTAATGCCTCATATTCCGCTATATTGTTGGTGCAAGGAAATGATAAGTGGTATGACTTTGGTATAGGATCACCTTGGGGAGTTATAAAGAGAATACCCGATCCTGCTCCATGCTGTGTGTATGAGCCATCAAAGTATAGTTGCCATGGCTTCACATGTGATATTGTTAAAATTGCTTCATCTGGAAATTCTGACTATAGAGGAACATCATCTATCATGGGAGCATCTGCCAATTGATCTGCAATTGCTTGTCCTTTTATTGCTTTTCTGTCTACGTACTCGATGTCGAACTCACTCAGGATCATGACCCATTTGGCCAGCCGCCCAGTAAGTGTAGCTTTGTTGAGAAGATATTTTAGTGGATCAATTCTTGCAATCAACTTAGTCTTGTGCGTGAGCATATAATGTCGTAATTTCTGTGAAGCAAAGACCACAGTGAGACATGCCCGCTCGATTGGTGTGTAGTTTAGCTCATATCCCACCAATGTGTGACTGATATAGTATACTGCTTTTTCCTTGCCGTCAGCAATTTGTTGCGCTAAGAGTGCCCCCAGTGCTGTTGGAGTAGCTGAAATGTATAGTAACAGAGGTTGATCTGGAATTGGTGGCATCAAAACTGGTGGATTTAGAAGATAATCTTTGAGTGTCTGGAAAGCCTATTGATAGTTATCATCCCATTTGAACTTGATGTTTCTATGTAGCAGGTGCTGGAAAGGATTACACTTATCTGCCAGTTGTGCTATGAATCTTCGTATGGACTGGAGTCTGCCTTGTAAGGATCGAAGTTGACTAATGTTCCTCAGTGGTGGCATGTCCAAGATAGCCTTGACTTTTGCTGGATCGGCCTCGATTCCTCTTTTAGACACAATGAATCCTAGGAGCTTCCCTGAGGTTACTCCAAAGACACATTTCTTGGGGTTTAATCTTACCTTGTATTTTTCCAACCATCAAAGATGACTGAAAGTATGTCCAAATGTGTATCTCTGTCTATTGATTTACCCAAGAGATCATCAACATAATCTTCCACAGTTATGTGCATGAGATCATGAAAGATAGTGGTCATTGCTCTTTGATATGTAGCACCTGCATTTTTCAGCCCAAACGGCATGACATTCCAACAGAAGGTTCCCCATGGACAAGTGAATGATGTTTTATGTTGATCTTCAGGCGCAATCCTGATTTGATTATATCCAGAAAATCCATCCATTAATGATAGCATTTCATGACCTGCTGTGAGATCAACAATCAAGTCGATATTTGGTAATGAGAAGTCATCTTTCAGACAAGCTTTGTTGATATCTCTAAAATTTGTACATATTCTGATGCTGCGATCTGGTTTACTGACAGGTACCAAATTGGAGATCCATTCGGGATAATCAATTGGACGTATGAATCCGACATCGAGTAATTTCTCCAGCTCTGCTTTGACTAGTAATGCCACTTGCGGGTGCATTTTCCTTAATTTCTGTTTTACTGGCTTTGCCCCCGGTTTGACTGTCAAATGATGCATTACCAGATCCGGATCTAATCCAGGCATATCAGCGTATGACCATGCAAAGTTGATTTGTCGTTCCTTGAAGAAGCTTATGAATTTTGCCCTCTCAGACTCTGTCAAGGATTGATCCAGGAATATGTTGTGTGGAACCTCTTCCGTACCAATGTTTGTCTTTATAGTCTCCTCTACCAACATGGATGATTTTTCCTCATATGATGCTGGGAGAATGTCGAGCCTTCCATCTTCCGGTGCCTCAGAGAGGTTTTCGCCCTCAGATACGTCCTTTCTTTTTACTTTTTTGGAGTCAGATAGCGCCACAGTGTGGTTTTCGCCATAAGACCCTTGATTTGTTCTTATTTTCACATTTTTGCGACTAGAAGGCCCGACACCCTCACCAAAATATGCCATGTTGTTGAGTTCTATGGTGTATCCTGCTTTGTGGTCTCCAGGGGGAAGATCATCTCGTATGCCAAGATAGTTGATAATAGCTTCGTCATTTTGAAATGTATCAAATTGTGTTGGTCCTTCATGATCCCAGTCAATGAGTTGGGGGTGAACAAGGGGAAGTTCTTTAGTATTTTCAGAGTTTGCAGGGCGAAGAGTGAAGATGTGGTTATATTCAGGTATGTCAAGACAATCATCGAGGTCATCGATGGCACTCTCCTCATTATTTTCGATCGTGAGCAAATCCAAATTATCCTCACTAGTAGCACCTTCAGGGACAGGTGTCCTCATCCTACGCTATTTCAACCTAGGACCTTGAAACGAAGACTGTGCAGGATCCTTATGGGTTGGTTCTTGACCAACTCTGAACTTTTTGTAAAATTCCTCCTCTTTTGTGGGTTCATCTGGTTCTCTGAATGTCTCGGTGAGCTCATAGTCACTGGAGGATTTGTCTAAACCCCATTCCCACTCATTAGAATCTATGGAATAGTAGTCCTCTTGTTGAATTTTGGCAACTTTGATTTGCAATGCCTCTTTTGTTCTTTTATTGTGTATCTTGGAATTCAGAAAACCAAGTCCCTTTGAGCATTCCCTTCTTGTAGTTAACTCAGGTTGTAAGGGCTCCATGACGCCTTCTTTGCGTAACCCGAGAGGCCTTTTTCCATCATACCCAAATTTTTGTAGAATCTTGAAGCCTTTGCCATATTTCTCACAAGGTATATTGATCTGATCATGTGTGTCATCTTCAATGTCTTTATAGAGCATTTTATATAAATCTTCCTCTTCCAGTTCGCCCCATCTTTGAAAGGTAGTAGGATCCCATTTGAGTATCATGATGGAGATTTGCTTGTTAGGATGTGGCCTTCCAAATTCTTTTGGAGAGCTCATGACTTGTCGTAAATACATTGTCTGATTTAGAGTGTATTCTCCCATGCCTTTGTCTTGAAATCTGCCTTTAAGTTCACCTTGTTTTGATGTCGAAGGTTTTAATGACTCAGGGTCGATGTATGCCGAAGAAGGAACAACTTCACGATTACTGGGAATGATGGTCTCAGTATGTGATCTCAGGTTATTGCAATATATGAATGGATTTGGATCACCGTTGACTGTTACCTCAACTCCATTATGAGGAAACTTAATGCATTGGTGATATGTCGATGGGACTGCCCTCATTTCATGAATCCAAGGACGTCCTAGCAATATGTTGTATGTGAGATCTAAATCCAGGACCTGACAAACCACATCCTTTGTAACTGGCCCAATTCTTAGAGGTAAGGTGACCGTGCCCTTGGATGAGCGTTCTTCATCATCATATGCCTTGATGGTAATTTGATTTTTTGAATTCACAGCTTTATCGGAATATCCCAATTGTCTAATGGTGCTCAAAGTACAAATGTTTAGACCTGCTCCTCCATCTATCAGGACTCGCTTTATTCGATGTTTATGTATAAAGGCTTCAATGTGTAAAGGTGCATTATGTGGCTGACTTATGGAGGCGTCATCAGCTTTTGTGAATGTGAGGGAGTGTGGAACAGATAGGTATCCCACCATGGCTTGGAACTGGTCCACATTCAGATCAGTAGGGACGGCAGTGTCTCTCAAGATTTTGTCAAGGATAGCTTTATGAGCAGGGGATATGCGTAGAAGCTCAAGAATGGAGATGAGCGTGGGTGTCTTCCCTAACTATTCTACAAGGTCATACTCAGGCTTGATTGATGAAGAATTGGTATTCTTAGTTGAGGCACCTGGCAACGTAATCTTACCTCGATGAGTTGTAACATGACATTCAGAAGTAGACTCGGAGGAAGATCCCACACCCTTTAGGACAATCTTGGGTCTCTGAGAAGGATCCTCAGGATTTTTGTTCTTGATAGTAATAGTAGAAATATGATTGTCCATCGAGATGTGATTGATAGTAGAATCATAATTGTAAGGTGCTCTAGTGTAATTGGCTTGATCATCTGTGACTTTGCCTTTTCGTTTGTCATGTTTTGGGAACGGTTCCTTAAACATCTCATGCTCTTGATTAGATGAATGTCTCTCAATCTCAATGTTGCCTCTATCAATGAGATCTTGCACAATGTTCTTCAATCGATGGCAATTACTTGTCTTATGACCCTTGCTCTTATGAAATTCACAAAACTCATCATTATTCCACCAATTAGGTTTGACCTTTGGCTCATATGGAGGAAAATCTGGAACTGTTATCACTTTGTTCGCCACAAGCTTTTTGAATACTGATTCAAGTGGTTCTCCCAATGGGGTGTACTTCCTTCGTGGTTTAGAAGTCGTTTGATTGTTCACTTGATTGTTTGTAGAACTTGATCCAGAAAAGATAAACTTTGGTCTCACTGTATTGGCATCAACCACGCCATCGTTGACTGTGTTCTTGTTTTTATTCCAAAATCTTGGCTTGTCTTTTCCTTTAAAGTCATCTTTGTTTTCCTTGAATAGCTTAATAATTCCTTGTTCAATTAAGACCTTTTCTGTTGCTAGGCCTTTTTCAATAACATCCTTGAATGTAGACAAACAAGCTTTTCTGAGATCATAGCCAATATCCTTGTTAACGTTTTGAGTGAACATTTCTACCATTTGTTTCTGTGGGATTTCACAAGAGCATCTGCTAGCTAGATTTCTCCATCTTTGTAAAAATGTTGCAAAAGATTCTCCTTCCTTTTGTTTAGTATTGCACAAGGTAGTAACTAAGACATCTGTTTCTATGTTGTAGGAGAAATGCTGAATGAATGCCTCTGCCAAGTCACCCCATGACTTAATACCGGGAGGTAATTGAGAAAACCATTCCATAGCTTGATCGCCTAAGCTTTGTGGAAACAACCTCATCAAGTATGTTTCTTCTGCCGCTACCTCAATGCAGGCTGTGAAGAATTGTCTTATGTGTGCCTTGGGGTCTCCTCTCCCTCTATATTTGTCAAATTTTGGCATCACAAAGTGTGCAGGAAATGGGGGCATTGGAATGCTCTTATCAAAGGGATAAGGACATATATCTCTCATAGTGTATGTTGGTTTTGATGTACTCATGTCCTCCATTTTCTTTTGTAAATCTCTTATTTGTTGCTCCAAATTATTTTTGGGAGGAGATTGATTTCTTGTAGCATACCCCATGTTTGAAACACCCATTTGAGGAGGAGCTTGTTGCATGTATGGATGATACTGATCGTAGACATGTCCATATGGAGGTCTATATTGATGTGGCATATATGGAGCACTTGGCATAACTTCACGTTGAGGGACCCCATATCTATTTTGTGCATATATACCATATTCAATAGGCATTTCATTTTCCATTGTGTTGCCCCCAATTTTGACATGAGGTCTCCTTGTGTCAAAATTTTGGGGATGCCTTTGAGTATCTAGTTGTTTTGATTGATCCATACCTTGAGCATGTGATTGAGCATATCTGTCTGCATAAGGCTTCCATGATGGTCTTCGAAGGTAAGTATCATATGTTTGAGCTTGTGTATGTGGGATTGCTGGTTTTTGAAGCAAAACTGATGGTGACTCAGGCATCATATTATTCAGTCCTCTATTTCCTCCACTATTTGGTCTCCTTTGATCCATGTTGGGTTGAGTTTGTTGTGAGGGTCGACTTTCCATAAGTTGAGATAAGTCAAAATCATGCGGTATTTTAGCTCCACTTTGTGCCATCATGTGTAAAAAGTACTGACAATCTCTCCTCATTATCTCTTCAACCAATCTATTGAAATGAGGATTCATTATGGATTCTTCTATGTCTGCTGATAGTATTGAAGAGTTGTCAACATTGTCATTGTGTGTAGCATTGTTGTTTATAGTATTTGCGCTTTCCACATCTGGATTGTTTCTATAAACATTCATGTCTGGTAATGTAGTGTGCTCAGGATTGTAGAATAAATCATTGTCATACTCATAAGAACTCATGTTTGCGGACTCTTGAGCTTCTTTAGCTATTCTCCTAGATTTTTGAAGGCGGGTTTCAACCATGAACTAGGTGTTTGACCAAGATGTGAGAGACTAGATGAAAAGTGAAAAGAGTATGGAAGACCAAGAGTTGTATGGAATGTAAATGAATCTTGAGGTGTACTTGCAATGTCCAAAATGTAAGACCAAGTATGTAAGTAGTAGAGTAGGTGTGACTTCCAAAGAGAGGATCGTTTCTCTTGATGAGGTAAGATGACCTTGACTCTAAGTAAGACCAAATGAGACCCAAAGGTAAGAAACCTTGATGAGGGACCACTTAGCAAAGTGTAGTTGTATGTAGTGTGTTGAAAGAGTATAGTGAGGACAAGCAAGTGACCTTTTTGACTCAAGTTTTTAGACAAGTATGAATGTAAAATGAGATGTAAAGCAATGATGGACTATATGAGACCTTAGGACAGGTTGAATGCTAGATGAAACCTGAAGAGACAACCTAGGAAGCTCAAGTATTCCGAAACTGATTTTCTTTGTTTACTGGACTGTTAAAGTTTTCAATTCCTGACACAGACGCCTCTGTATGCTTCACAGACGCGATTCCTAGACACAGACGCTTCTCTGTTGGACACAGACGCTGATAAAAACACAGACGCTATTCTTCCCTTCACAGACGCGCTTAGATTACGCAGACACAGTTAAAACAGACACAGACGCGTTTCTGTAAACTTCGTGCAATTTTTCCAATCTGTGAAGTTCTTTTGTTGTGACCAAATCCGACTGTTTGACTATTTTTCGTGACAAGAGGACACAATGTTGATGACTCAATGTTTGCAAACTGTCTAGACTCCAAAAGTGTGTTGTTTGATGTAAAAAGTTTTGCATACACTTGAAGACACAAAAGACACAATGTTTTGTTGTTTAGTCTTGAATGTTTGAGTGTTTAGCATAAGACAAGCACAAATCTTAGGGCTGGCCAAGACAATAGTTGTTGATCCCACATAGGGTTTTACCCCCGAGGCTACGCTATTCAGAGCGGATACTTAGATGCTTGACCTCACTGGCTCCACCCTCGGCACTCACTTCTCGGGTCAGCCAAGCATCAGTCCCCATGAAAACTCCCCATGGCGAACTTTGTATCTCTACTAAGAACCGTATGTGTGTGGGACGCTACCAGAGGTCCGACCTCCTGCCTCAACAACTAGAAGGATTTGGGCTTCTAAAACAAAAAGGTGCTAGTAAGGGCATCCGCTCGTGTGGCCATACATGCGGCACTTTCAGCTCTGTAAATATAGAAGGCTCCCAGTCGGTAGGGGTTACGCCCTACAAATGATCAAATAAATTTGATCAAACGGGTTTATGGGGAGACATAGTGTCGGTATGAACTAATCAGCACACGTTATTCATAGTTTTCACCATGAATACATTTGATTATAGTGGTTTGGATGAGGTGGGTTTTCCTCGCTACCACTTGGGTCGTTCTCTTCTCACTAGTAGTCCTAATGACCACACGAGAACACAGGCCCTCTAAAGATTAAACAAAAAGAGCCTATTGCTCAAGACACAAAAGACAATGATTCAATTTTAGTGCACCAATGGAAGTGTTTGCTAATCTATGAAAACAAGGCACACAACAAAATTACAAAACCCTAGCAAAGGCCCTGCAACAAAATTGTTAGTAGTTTGGGTTGTTTCAAATGATAACCCCTTCCTACAAGAACACAAGTTAGGTAAATTTTAGAAAACCCAAAAGACTTCGTGAAAAAGGGGCCTTCAACAAAAACGTTTTTGCCTCCAAAGCAAGCTGCACAAACTTAGTTAGCTAGATCTGCAAGGGTTAGCCGAAAATAAACTAGATCTGAAACCCTAAGTATAAAATCCGAAAACCCGAATCAAAGAAAAATTTGAAAATTGCAAAACAGAAAGCATAGACGCGGTTATACCAGACACAAACGCGTCTGTATGACACAGACGCGGTTCTGTGATGCACAGACGCGCTCACAGAACGCAGACATTTTTTCCGAACACAGACGCGGGAAGATTCGACACAGACGCGTTTTCAATTCATAGACGCGGCTCCAAAAACCTGCAAAATAAATTCTGACAAAAACACAGACGTGATTCACGATATTGCAGACGCTTCTGAAACACAAAAACACGATCCGAACGCTTGCAGACGCGGAAAAACCTAAAATGTCGTCGAAAATTGTCCGATCTACAACTTCAAAAATGCAAAATCTGCAACAAAAATGTTAAATGCAAAGGGACAAGAGTCCCACCGGGCATGCCAAAATGTATATGGTGAAAATGGATAATAATAACAACAATATTGAAAGGCTAAATGAACTCAACCACCAAACCCTAGCCTAACAATGAACAAAGATCCACCATAACATATGAAGATTACCTAAGACAATGCAAATAACTCAAAATCACAAAGATTATACCATCACATGTCCAATAGGGTTTTGATCTCCATTCTTCCTATCTCCATTGATCTTGCTTGATATATTTGCTCTCAGATTTTTATATGCACAAGAGCTCAACAAAGAACGGAATGTGGTTGCAAGTAGGATCGTAGTGTAGCCAAGTACTCCAAAATCAGTCATTAGTCATTAGGGTTTGACAATGAAGGAAGCATCTCCTTAAATAGAAGACACAATAAGAAATGGAGGGTTAAGATTGAGAGGTGTAAAAAGAGAGGTTGGCTAGGATTAGAGGGTAGGTAGAAGAAATACCAAAATAATGAAAGAGGTAGGTAATGTAGGAATTAAGAGATGAATGACATGTGTCATGTGTAGAAAAAGATAATGAATTAATTAAATAAATAAAGATTTATTTAATTAATAGAAGAATAAGACAAAATAAATAAAAATATTTATTTAATTTAGGAAAGGGGTAATTTAAATAAATAAATGTATTTATTTAAATAAGAAATAAGGCTAGAAGAGGATAAATGAATTAATTAAATAAATAAAAATTTATTTAATTAATAGAAGAAATAGGCTTAGATAATTAAATAAATAAAATATTTATTTAATTAAACATGACAATTTTGGGTGTCTACAGTACCTTTAAACTTTTCTTCCAGAGTCCAAAGCTCTGATACCAATTGATAGTTCTGATACTTAATGTTAAGTACAGATGCCAAGCTAATAAGATGAGAGGGGGGGGGGTGAATCATACAAACTTAATCTTCCATAAAAACAACAGATTCAACCTCGGTAACATATACTTCAGTAATATAACCAAAACTGATAAACATGCAAACTCAAAAGTATATAAACAACATAACACTCA
This sequence comes from Cryptomeria japonica, assembly GCF_030272615.1. Classification (NCBI taxonomy): domain Eukaryota; kingdom Viridiplantae; phylum Streptophyta; class Pinopsida; order Cupressales; family Cupressaceae; genus Cryptomeria; species Cryptomeria japonica. Next base: position 324,305,487 of record NC_081414.1, on the reverse strand, counting down.
TAACACCAGATTTAATGTGGAAAACCAAATAGGGAAAACCACTATGGGATTTCGGACCCACTAAGAAATATACTCTTCTAGAGTATGCTCGGTTAAAAGAAAATATTATTAAAGATTACAAACACATTGCTAAATGTGACCCGATTAAGGGATTTCCCTTAGATCTGTTAGGATCTTCACCTTGTTAGAAGTGACCTTGTTAAAGGATTTTGAACACTCAATCAAAATATCACCTTGCTAGAGGGTTTTACAAATAAGTCTGTTAAGTCCACTTGGTTAAGAGATCTTCTATCACTTTACAAAATAACAATAATAAAAATCTATCTGCAACTTCACATCTAAAATGCTAAAGCAGATTCTTATTTTCTCAATACAATAGGACTTATCTTGTCCATCTTCTGGGCTCTATACTCTGTTATTCAAATAGGTCTTCAAGCTTCTGTGCTCGGTAATCACTACGTAGCATCCCCTATGCATACATTTGCTCGCATACATTGTTTATCAACAGTTCTTTATTTATAAACAATTTTCCAACTGCTTAATCTCCTTGATCACGTTTTGCATGATCAATCATAGCCATCAGATCTTCAAACTTTGACCAGGTTCAATGCATCCTTCGATCTAAAAATGTTTTACCCTGCCTTGGAACTTGCATACATTTCTTGGAACTTGTACTAGGGTATTGCGGTTCAATCTGAGCTATAGATCTTCCTGTCAATCTTCCTTTGCCATAGATTCTTTAACAAACTTCATGCATGACATACCAATCATTTAATTATAGCCAGTTCATCAGCTTCCTTCATTAAATAATGCTTTTATTCATTCAATGCATTATGTTACTACTCGGTTGCAACTCGGTAAATACTAAACTTCACTCGGTAGACATTCTTCCTTCATTAATCGATAGCGATAGCCTTAGGGTTTACCGACTAGGTTCTTTGCTGGGTAACATAGTATAGTATTAACCTTACAATCAACAACATATGTAGGATATCAAAATAATTTAAACATCATGATCTCATCATTGTCTAACTCAATAATAGTTGCCATTCAATAACTTATTTCTCCCCTTATTCATCACATTCTTTCTGTGTCTTTTAATGACATCTTTATACTCATCAAATCATACTTCTTAAGATATGGCAAAATCATACTGAATTAGAAAATCAATTTCTTGACATCAATGACAAAATAATAATATTAAGACAGTAAACATCCTTAATCAGTTATATCCATAATCATCAATAGCCTTCTCAATATCCTTATTGAAATGCCAACAATCTCTCCTTGTCTATTATAATGCCAACAATATTTGTAGTAAGAGCTAGGAAAATAAAGTTTGTAGGGACCCATGTGAAAGAACCTCCGATAAAGAAGCAAAAAGGGGGATCATCCTCTGTTCAAGGAAAGGGGAAGTCTATAGAGAAAGAGGAGAATCCAAAGGTAGAAGTCTTGAACTTGGAAAGCTTGGTTATTGCTATTGCTGACAATCAATATTTGAGTTATATTTTAGAAACTTATGATAAATCTAAACCAATGAATAAGGATATCATGCAAAAAGACAAGATTATATATATGATCCCATTTGATAGAACATTAAAAGATATTTAAGATGAAATCCCAGAAGAGAATTATGAGATTTTAGTGGAGAAAAGGCAAGATGCGATATCTAAAGAATCAAATTCTAGAATTGCTACCATGGATAAACTTTGTAGTCCTCTAAGACAGGAAGCTTGATTGATGGTTCAACAATCTTTGAATATTCATTTTCTCACTAAGGAAAGAGATAACTATCTTATCATGGTTGATGATCCAGAAGGCATTAACATAATAAGAAGACAAACGGATGATATTGCAGAAGATGTTGTAGAAATGGTTATCATCTCACTATCTTCTATTCTAGAGAAGATCTCTAAGCAAAGTAATCCGAGTGAACCTAGAGGAAGTTGTGTTGCTTCTGTATCCAAAGTAGATGAGACTATAAACAAACCAAAATCAGTTCTAGTTATTGTAGATTTTTTTGATATGAGGCAAAGAAAGAAAAAGAGAAAGGGACTAAATAGGAGCCCACGAATGTATTTGAAAACTTGGAAGATTTGCAAGCAAATAATGCCTTGATTCTTTATTGCTATTGTTGGCATTCTGATGCATTTTCGCATGACCGATGAATAATATGGTTGTCATTGTTGGCAAAATCATCTCTTAAGTCTTTAGTCCATTGGTAGTAAGTAGACTAGGATATTGAGGTCAATCAGCTAAGCAACAAGTAAACAGGATAAACAGTGAGTAGACTGGCAAGTAGTAAGTAGATCAACAAGCAGTGAGTAGACCGGCAAGCAGTAAGTAGACCGGCAAGCAGTAAGTAGATTAGCACAGAAGAGTTCCACCGACTAAGCAAAGAGTAGACCTATATATAGGAGGAAACCGGCTAGACAGATTTTGATCGGTACACCAGAAGAGTCTATAACCGACAGGCTGGTAACATTCAATTAACATTTAGTTAAATTGAGAGTCTTCTCCAATCAACCGAAAGACTTATCAACATGTTAGACTATCTTGATAGAGATTCCTGCAATTATTTTAGAGACGTGATTTAAGGCATGATAACAAAATTTTGAAGGGGATGTTTTGGAGGGAAAGTTAGTGACAAACTAAAGGGTCAATAAATTCACATATCTCATTCTTAAGATGGTTGTTATCAAGGTGATTTGAGATAATGTGAAAGTCCACACAGGGGGAGTCTAAGAGATTGTAGAGCTGAGTGGAAGAGGACCAGTAGAGTGGAGCTCCACAAAGTGGTGACCCAAGTGACAGAGGATCGACAAGATGGAATCCAAGGATCAACAAATCAACAAAGGACAGAGTTGAAGGTGTATTCAAGAAATCAGTGTTGTGTAGAACAGACACAACTGATGTAGACATAGTGTGATTCTTCAGTGTGATCTGATTGAGCTAAAGAGTAGCCACTCTAGCAGATCATCATTTTGTTGCTCTCTAACCATTGCAACTAAATCCCTTAATAGGGTGGACTTTAACAAGTCCCATTGTAAAAATCCCTTAACCGGGTGTCATCTTAATTGATGATCTTAAGACCTTTTGACAAGGCTACCTCTAACAGGGCAAAGGCACTAATAGCCCTTAGATAAAATCCCTTAACCATGTGGCACCTAACAGTGTCTTTGTAATCTCCTAATAGGGATGGCTCTTCACCGAGCATACTCCAGAAGAGTACAAATTTTGTGAGTTACTACTCACACCGTGGTTTTCTCCTATTTGGGTTTCCACGAGATAAATCTTGGTGTCATTGTGTTTCCTTTCATGCACGGTTATTCTTCTGCAATAGTTATTTATATGAATGAATGTTAAGTTGGTAATAACTTAAGTTAAAAGTTTTAATTGAGCAAAACCGTCAAAGTGTTGATTCATCCCTCCCCTCTCAGCACCGATTGGGACTTACAATTGGTATCAGAGCCATATTCCTTTGTAGTGAAGCTTGATAGCTTGAGGATAAATAGCATGAAAGAATACTGATATCAGAAGCAGATTGATGAAGCAAACAAAATTCTTGCTCAGCTAAAAGAGAGACTGAGAAAATCTCTTGCAAAAAGAAAGGAATTAGCTGAACAGCTAAATGAGAGTCAATACATCATAGATCAACTCTGTAAACAAAGTGGATCTGAAAAAAATGAAGAAGTAGTCTCAGAACTCATGGAAAAGAACAAGAAGCTGACCGAAGAAGTCACACATCTCAAAAGAGAGCACGAGGTCAGGCCCTAAGAATGACTGAGATATTGAAAACTAGTAGAACTGCTGATGAAAGAAAAAGGGAAGTAGAAGAACTGTCAAAGGCTTAAAGAGATAAGAGGCTTGCTAAAGATGCTCTGAGATAAAATGATGCTATCATGATTGAGAAAGATGAAGAAATCCGGATTCAACTCAGGAGAATGAATATATACATAAGAATTTGCATGACAACACAAAAGAAAAAGAGAAGATGATGAAAGAGATTGAACAGCTCAAGAGTGAGTTGAAAATTGAAAATGAGAGAAATGAGAAGTTGAGTAAATTCAATAAAAGTTCTGAGAAGGTAGACAAACAGTTGAAGGCTCAAAGAAGAGAAAAGGATACAATCGGTCTTGGTTACCCTGATTCAGGTCCTATGGAAACTTGAGAATCATCTAAATCCAAAAGGATGATGGATGATAAAAGGAACCACTCAAAAGTGAAAGGTATGAAGTTCTCTAAATCCTCCTGTAATCATTATGGTAAATCAGGTCATAAGACTAAAGACTGTAGAAATAAACCGGTTAGTCAAAAGAAGAATTTCACATTTGATGGTTACTGTCATAATTGTCATAAGTATGGCCACAGTGCTTTATGAATGTAGATCTCAATCTAGCAGTATGCCAAATAGAAGAAGTTTCAATGGACATTGCTTCACATGCAATAAGTTTGGACACCAATCTGAAGAATGCAAGCTCAAGTCAAATGTATCAAGACAACCATTCAAACCGGTTACTCCTAATAAAATGAATAATCATTTCAAAGCCACCTCTTTGACTTGTGGTAATTTTGGTCATGTTGTAGAAAACTACAAAATGAGAATGGGCTAGAGAAACAATTCAGGACCATGGAGGACAACTGGTATGGCATGCTTCAATTGCCATAAGATCGGTCACTTAGCCAGAGAATGCAAGAGCCGATCCTCCAACCAATCTAAATACAAGAACAGGTTTAGCAAGAAGAAAGAGCAAAATGACCTAAAAAGAAAGAAGACAACTAAAATAGTAAGAAATGAAATGAAAAAAACATGGATCAAGAAAGAAGAAGGAAAAGAAGGAGAAGTTCAGTCTAAAACCAAGTCATCATCCATCGGTGATGATAGTTCCTCTTCTAACTAGGCATATCGATGCCCAGGGGGAGCACATATGGTAAGATTACTTTTTAATCCCCTTAATAAATATAAGAACATGTCTATCTACATAGTAGTGATGCATAAAAGCTAGTCTAAAAGTTCTTAATTGAAGAATGTCTTGTGAGTTAGTTATTTGTGTATCCCTATCAGTAACAAATAACTGGTAAAGTCAAATCGGTGTACCTTAACTTGTAAGTTTCGAAACTGACTATTGTATTATGATGCTGGTAAATCTCTATGGATTTATAAAGAAATGTCAACGCATTTTCATTTATCTTGCTTTTTCTTTGTGAATCTCTCAAGCTCCTGTGTGGTCAAAGGCGATTTGAAAACTTGCTAAGATTTGTTTGTACGGAAAGTTCAAGCAGAGTGATATTAGTGTTTGGTATTCCTTCGGAAAAGTTATTCAACTTCGTCTGAGAAAAGATTGTTTGAAGGTCATCATGGAAGCGCCAATATCAACTCCAGTGTTGGTTGAAGCTATCAAAGAACCCCAACCCGAGTTCAAGCTACACCCGATGAAAGCCAGTGAAATTGACATGATTGGTGCTTTATCATCTATTCCCTTCGGTGTATTGTTGGTAGAAGATATTCACTCCTACATTTATTGCAAGCTCGAAGAACTTGGAGACAAGTTCATTCAAAATGAGTTTAAAGGGTTCAAATGAGTTTAAAGGGTTTTGTGACAATGATTAATTGAAAGCATAATTTCTACCTCTAAAGACCAAGGGTTTGGCTAATGTTGTTGATTTTCTTGATCAATTTTATGATGACTGGGTTAGATATGTGTTGAGCAGGGTTCATGATCAATTTTTTTGGCTGGAAGGTCATGCACCGATCAAGATTACAAAGGAGGTGATTCAAAGAGTGACAGGGTTCAGTGCAACCAATGAGGCATTAACCCTAAGAATGATTTCATCAATTAAAGTCATCTGGCTAACCAAATCCTAGTGTGATAGTAGAGAAATGATAATCACCCATATTGAGGATGTTGAAGTAATATTTGCCTCTGCAGTATTAGGTTACAGGGTTTATCAATCAAGCCACATGAATAGTGTGTCGAGCGGTGCCATACATGCTAGATATTGAATTATCAAAGAAGATGCAACCTATGATATATGTGAGATGATTCAAAGTCAATTTATGGTGAACATGGAAAGAATTAAGAAGGACAATAAGTAATCTTTCAAATATGGCTCACTACTAGTATAAATATTTTTCTATGTGCAGAACTTTTTCCCTGATAAGGGTAATATAGTATGGTCATAGGAGAAACCTATCATGGTTTAGATAGGTGAAATGATTAGGGATTTGGGTAATAAATTTGGTGAAATAATGTGGGGATACTTTAAGGAATTCCAAATTAGGATGCACAAGAGGGAAAGAATTCCAACTGGAATAGTACAGAAATACAAAGACAACATTTGCTTCCTTGTAGACACAGATTGTTGTATCATTCAGGCAGTTCAACCCAGAACTTTTTGGGTTCCACCTATGGGCTATGAAGTTGTAGCGGATCTTGTTAAAATTCATGTCAATATGCTCTTGTCTAAACCAGTAGACTCGAAGGCAAAGAGATTTGGAACATGTGAGGAGGCAAGCTCCAAAATAAAACAGGAACTTCAGGTGCCAATCATGAAGAGAAAAATAAGAAAAATGATTGATACCCTTGACAAGAAAAATGGAAATGAAGCATCAGGTATGACTACCTCCATCAGTGCTAGTGAGAAAACAGGGGTCACACCTGCTAAAGATGAAAAATTAATAAGTGAAAAGAAGAAACTGTCAAAGACAAAACCTAAGGGGACTGCATCAACCAAGTGTGCAACATACTCAAAGGAAAAGGATCTAGGTACTCATGTATCTTCACCAAGTAAAGATAGACCGGTAGGAGTAACTTACATTAGAAAGAAAAAGAGTGATCCAAAGCTTAAAAAGGATGAGAAAGAAGGTGATATCACTGACACCCTATCAGATGTGGAAATAAAGGAAGTTAGAAGAAGTGGAAGGAGCAAAGCCCCAACAGTTGATGAGTTGGTGCATGGGATCAAATAATTTGGAGGTATGTTCGGTGTTGGAAGAAGATATTCCCTCAGCAACGAAGAAGACAAAAGGAAAATCGAGGAAGCATTGATCTAGAACTTGTTCAAGTTTTGTAGGACTCCTAGTGAATTATATCGTATAATCCCATCAGATTTGCAAGATCAAATTGAAGGAACATAGAAAACAACTCTTGCTACTAAAAAGGAACTCAGAACAAAAGCACTGATGGAAGTACATCATGACTTAGACATTGATCAAGCTTCACTGGTAGATTAAGCATGCATTCAACATTTCAGAGTAAGGAATAGGCTTAGGAGAGTGGCAGTAGGTGAAGTTGGAGTAGTGCATGCTGAAGGTGTTGCCTTGTGGAAGAAAATTATGGATCAACAAAAGGAAGTTGAAGAAGAAATTGAAAAGGAAATAAAATAGGACCAAGGTGAAGCTGCCCTTGTCAAAGGAAAAGCTAAAGAAAAATACTCCACTAAAGAATTTGATACTTTCATAGTTGAGGAAATCATAGGAAATGTTGTGTCAGACATCCCCAATCTGACAAAGGATATTGAACAACCAGTGAAGGAAGCTGATCAAAATAAGCTTTCTGGTCAAGCTGAAGTGATAGTTGAAGACATTCCTTATGCGGATACAACTCACAGAACCTTATTGACACCAAATCCTATTCTCTCTGAAGAAGGAAAAGATGAAGAGAAGAAAGAAGAGGAAGGAAAAGAGGAAGAGAAGAAATCAGAGGAAGGAAAAGAGAAAGAGAAGAAAATAGAGGAAGGAAAAGAGGAAGAGAAGAAAGAAGATGAAGGAAAAGAGGAAGAGAAGAAAGTAGAGGAAGGAAAAGAGGAAGATAAGAAAGTAGAGGAAGGAAAAGAGGAAGAGAAGAAAGTAGAGGATAATAAAGTAGTGATGAATACTCCTCCGACAAAGAGGAAGTTAGACTTAAACAATTAAAGTGAAAAGTAAAAGGTAAGAATCATCACAACAACTAGCTCATAAGTTGATACTGCAAAAAAGGAAGAAGGAACAGAGGAGGAAGATGAAGGTGACTTGATCATTGATATAAATAAAAGGACCCCTAAGCAATTGATGAAAGTCTTAGAAAAACTGAGAATCCAAGCTGAAAAGGCTAAATTGAGAGGAAAGAAAAAGAAGGTGAGAATTCTCACTTCTGCAAAGGAAATTCTCTCTGACCTAATCCCAGACATTATAGTTGATGATACTGCACCCATTATTGATCAGTTGGATACTCTTGTTAAAGCAATCAGTTTAGAAGAAACCGATCTAGAGAAGGTTACAATAAAGCAATATGAAACGAAGTGAGGAGATAACTTAATGGAACAAATAACAGTTGGTAAAGTTGCTCTTTCCACAAGAACAAAAGAAGTTAAAAATATATTGTAGCAAGTTGGTCAACTACTAGTGATTTAAGGCATGATATTGAAATTTTGAAGGGTATGTTTTGGAGGGAAAGTTGGCGATAGACTAAAGGGTCAATAAATTCACATATCTCATTCTTAAGATGGTTGTTGTCAAGGTGAGTTGAGATAATGTGAAAGTGCACACAGGGGGAGTCTAAGAGATTGTAGAGCCGAGTGATAGAGGATTGGTAGAGTGGAGTTCCACAAAGTGGTGACCGAAGTGACAAAGGACCGATGGTATGGAATCCAAGGATCAGAAAATCAACAGAGGGCAGAGTTGAAGGTGTATTCAAGAAATGAGTGTTGTGCAGAACATACACAGCCGATGCAGACATAGTGTGATTCTTTAGTGTGATCTGATCAAGCTAATGAGTAGCCACTCTAGCAAATCATCATTTTGTTGCTCTCTAACCATTGTAACTAAATCCCTTAATGGGGTGGATTTTAACAGGTCTCATTGTAAAAATCCCTTAACCGAGTGTCATCTAAATTGATGATCTTAAGACCTTTTGACAAGGCTACCTCTAACAGGGTAAAGGCACTAACAAGCCTTTGATAAAATCCCTTAACCGGGTGGCACCTAAAAGTGTCTTTGTAATCTCCTAATAGTGATGGCTCTTCACCAGACGTACTCCATAAGAGTACAAATTTTGTGAGTTACTACTCACACTGTGGTTTTCTCCCATTTGGGTTTCCATGAGATAAATCTTGGTGTCACTGTGTTTCCTTTCATCCATAGTTATTCTTCTACAATAGTCATTTATATGAATGAATGTTAAGTTGGTAATAACTTAAGTTTAAAAGTTTTAATTGAGAAAAACCGTCAAAGTGTTGATTCACCCCTCCCCTCTCAACACCAGTTGGGACTAACAATAGTCATATGGAAGTTCTTATGAAGGAGAAAATGTAAAAGTAGAAGAAGAAGAAATACTTGAGGAAGAAATGAAAGGACTTGAGTCTGAAAAGACTTCGGTAATTTTATCAGTCATTGTTTATGAATCCTATATTTCAACTGAGTTATTACAAGTTCCTATCTCACAAAGAAAATTGGATATTGACATGTTATTATTGCAACAAATGCTACTACTCGGTAATTATTTACTATCTGAAGCTATAAAGAAAAGCTATGTTTCAAGAGTTTTGGTTGAGGATATGTTGAATTTTCTCCATGAGAAACTTCTGGAAGTTAAAATAGAATCTTGGAATGATGAAGGATAAATGAGAAATGCATTTAATAAGTTGAAAGTAGGTGCAATGAATTTCAAAGGAAGACTTGCTAAGTCTTCTAAGCAGAGGATGTCATTGTTGGTATTATGGATGTGTTGCATTGGTTTTGTCATTGATATCAAAACTTATCAACACTTGTGAACACTTATCAGCACAGAAGATATTTGGTTATGTTCACCAACATGTTTAGTGACTTATGCACAGTCACCGGTATCGGGTTCACCAACATGTTATATTGTTCACCGACACTTAGGATGATCTTTTATCATATGGAGATTACTTGGTTATGTCGAAGACATTGTTTGGACACTTGGTTTTGGTGATTTGGTTATTGGTCTAATTGAGTTTGCATATTTATTGTTACCGAAAAATAGGTCTAGGTTATGTACTGACAAGCGTTATTCTTTCTAGATCACCACAACACTTTATGGAGATGTTTTATTGATTGGTTATTATTGTAAATGCATTGAGCCAACATGATGCATCACATATTGATTCATTTGTAATTGATTTAATTGTAATATTCTTAGTGAGGTGACCTACACATTTGGTCTTAAGTTTTGGTATATATGTAAGATCTCATTTGTGAGATTATGTAGAAGGTGTGAAAGGGAATGTAATAAGGTATATGTGAATATGAGTAGAGCTTTACACGTAGATAACATTTGAATATTCGAGGAAGGTATGAGGAAGACAATCAGAGCTTAACCAGTACTGAATCCAGCATATGAAGATGTTATTTTGAGTAGTACATTATCATTGGATTTAACCATCCAATTATAGTCAGTGTGACTCCCATTTTGTGATTGAGCAGTGAGATCTAGACAGTTGGCCTTTCTACATGTGCAGACCCCATTTGTACACACATACTATCTGTAGTCGTATCATTTGATTGTGGGTAAGGTTTCCCACCGTAGTTTTTCCCCTTACAGGTTTGCCACATGCAAATATATGTGCTATGTGTTGTGGATGTTATTTGTCTTTCCGTTTCATGCATTAAACTTTACTGGTACTATTATTAACAGTTAAACTATATACCGGCATTAAGTTTGGTTTAGTTATATTTGGGTTGAAATTAATAGACAATTGATTCACCCCCCCCTCTCAACTGCCTTTGGGTCCTAACAATTGGTATTAGAGCCAAGTCCTCTTTTTGTGGAAGTTTAACAGCTTGAGGAGATTCTATGGCAACTAACTATTTCAGGAAGGACAATCTGAAGCTTGATGAAACTAACTATGGTATATGGAAGATTAGAATGGAGACACATCTGAATTGCATTGGAAAAGACATATGGGATGTTACAAAGAATGGGTATGTTGATCCTACATAGATTCAACCTAATCCACCGACCTTAGCTAAAGATCAGGAGAATGATTGCAAAGCAAGAGAAGCACTTTTGAGCGCATTGTCAAATAGGCAAATCATGGGATTATCAGACCGATCTACTGCTAAAGCTATTTGGGATAAATTAGAGACATTGAATGAAGGTGATATCACTGTCAAAATTGCAAAACTGGAATTCTTCTGAGTCAAGTATGAAAATCTGAAAATGGAAGAAGATGAAAGGATTTCTACTTTTATGGAAAGAGTTAATGAAATTGTTTTGGGTATACACTATTGTGGAGGATCCTTAATTGTGTTGGCATATGGACACTCCAATGAGACATTGTGTGTGATTGAAGGTTTTGTCATTGATGGCAACCTTGCAATCCTATGGCACCAGCAAAGACATTATACCGGCAAAGAATTACACAGGCAACCTTGCAATCCTATGGCACCGACAAAGACATTATACCAGCAAAGCATTACATAGGCAACCTTGCAATCCTATGGCACTGGCAAAGACATTATATCGACAAAGCATTAGATAGGCAACCTTGCAATCCTATGGCACCGACAAAGACATTATACTGGCAAAGCATTACTCAAACAGAATAGTGCACCGACATCAACAAAATCGATGTACACCAGCACCGGCACAGAAGATGTACACCGGCACAGAAGAAAATATGTATACCGACATAGAGGCTGACAAGATTTTTGATATGTAATATTTTGTTTATCATTGTAAGCCGACTTGGCAAATTGTAAAATGACTCTTGTATATAAAAGAGATCATTGTAGGCATTTGTAGGAAAAGGAGAGAATGTAATAAATAAATTATAAGGCAGACCTAATGTGCGAATTGTAGGTCAAGGGTATATGTAAAGAATAGAGCAGGAACTGGTACTGAATCTAGCATTGAAGATGCTATTGTAAAGCAATACAGAATATTGGATTTATGTAAATCCTCTTTGTAAGTCAGTGTGACTTCTTGTTGAGTAGTGAGCTCTAGGCAGTTGGCCTTCCTGCATGTGCAGGCCCCTATTGTAAGTAATATTCTCTTATTGGCCAGTAAGTGAATATTGTGGGTCACAAATCCCACTGAGGTTTTTCTCACACCAGGTTTCCTCGTTAAACATCTTGTGTTATGGTGTTCTTTTCATGTGAATGCTTTTGATTTTGTTATTTGCATTAATTCTTGCATATCGGTATACTGTTACTTTATATTCTGCATATTCAGTTTTAATAAAATCTCATAACCAGTCAGATACTGATTCACGCCCCCCCTCTCAGTATCTGTGGGAACCCTAACAATTGGTATCAGAGCCTGGTCCTCTATTTTCAAAAGCCTAACAGCTTGAGGAAGATCTTGACACCGGTAAAGATGGAAAATCTGATGAAGCAACTTGAAGGAGCTCTTACTGACTATGATGCAAAGAAGTTGAAAAATATCAAATTAGAAGATGATTTAAAAGCAGCTCAGGACATTATTCAGGCACTTCAAGAAAATCTTACTGTTACAAGAAACAAGAGAAGAGAACTTTGTGAAAAGTTGCAAAATGAAAATGATGAAAAGGAATCATTAAATGATATGATGAGCAAATTGAAACAAGAGATCATGACAACAAAAAATGAAATGCAGGATATGACTATGAGATTCTGCAAAGAGATTGAGGACAGAAAGAGGAATGAAGAAGAATTGACCAGAAGACTAAGTGATGCAGCAAATGAGAACACAAGACTTAGCTATGAAAATGATATGTTGAAGACAGATCTGATGCATACTCAAAATGACTCGAATGAACTAATGAGACAAAAAGAGATCTTGGAAAGGGAATTGGAAACTGCAAATCAACACAAAGAAAAATTCAAGAAAAGCTCAGAAGAACTTGGTACCTTATTGAAGAATCAAAAACCCAAAGGTGACACTTCTGGAGTTGGATTTGAAGTTGGAGAAAGCTCCGGTACTGCAAATACCCAGGATCAAAGCAAACCGGTAAGACCCTCTAATACTTACAAATTCAATGGAAAATGCTTTAACTGTAATAAATATGGTCATAGGGAAAATGAATGTAGATCTAGGAATTATCAAAACATCAATCCTCCCACCGGTCAATGCACCAAATGCAACAAAATTGGTCATAACTCTGAAAATTGTAGAATGAATGTAAGATGTTATGTTTGTGGAAGATTTGGTCACTTATCAAATAAATGCAGAACACAAACTGGCATAGGTTATGGGAAAGCTATTCAAAAAAATAATGTAACTTGTTATGCATGTAACAAAATTGGTCATATTGCAAAATTCTGTAGAAGTAAAGGTACACCGGTAGATAACAAAAGTACTAGCTTGAAAGGTAAAGAAAAGGTTGAAGAGGTTAAGCAAGAATTTTCAAAGCAATGGATTAGAAAAGGTAATCTAAATATTGGGGTTACTCCTCCATCGGTAGAACCAACAAATGCTTCACCGGCAGGACAATATGATGCTCCACCAGCAGGACAGAGCAATGCTCCACCGGCAGGATGTTCTTCATCAAATTGAAGAAAATTATCTTGAGGGTTTGGCAATTTAACGACACATGTGCTATTATTCCCTCGGTTAGAGAAAAGAAGTTGAAAATCCTTCATTACCGGCAAATAAAGTTGAGTTAATACATTACTGGCAAACAATTAATGTGGTAGGTGGCAGAAAAGACTTTATAAATTAAGTTTTTGGCTCCATTTCATTTCACCGTGAATTCAAACTTTCAGAGAGCGTGAAGATTTCCGAGCTAAGGCATTCCGAGCAAAGAGGCAAAGCATTTCAGCAATCAATCCATCCAAAGGCAAAAAAAGGTATTTATCATCATGGCATCCTCCTCTACACCTGAATTCATAGCAAACCCTACAGTAGTCGAGGTTATAAAATGACCTAGGCCCGTGTTTGAGCTAGTTCCCGAGGTAGCTAAGAAAGATGACAACACAGGTGCTTTTTCCCAAATTCCCAAGGGTGTTGTTTATGCAGAAGACCCTAGAATGTATATTCATTGCAACATAGAGGAATTAGGTGATGAAGAAATCAAAGACATGTACAAATCTGTTATATGTGACAATGCCAAAAATGTGAAACCTGAACACCAAATTGTTGAAACCCTAGGATTCATTGAAATCCTCTGCATTCCTAAATTTCGCAAGGAAGTAATTAGGATAGTTCTGAGCAGGGTACATGGCTCATTCTTTTGGCTGGACTCAGTGCACAAAGGTAGCTATGAAAGTAGTAACTGGGTTACCTTCCATCGGTACCAGACCTGACAAAACCAAGAAGGTCTCCAATGACCTAGTAACGAAACTAACTGGTGCAACATCAGACAAAAGATCATTGAGGGTTAATGATGTAACTGATACAAATGTGAGATTCATTAGCATGATTCTAGGTTACAAAGCAACTCATGCAAATAGGCTTAATTCTATTTCCAGATTATGCCTAAAAAGTGCCTATGACATGGTCAAGAACAATGTAAAAATTGACATCGGTGAGTGGTTAAAAGATGAGTTAATTGACAACTTAGCAAAAATCAAGAAGGATAAGAAAGGAACCTTTAGATTTGGAAATTTTCTTGTATTCTTAATGCTACATATAACCAAACAGGCTCCCGGTATAGGTAACAAGGATTTTGGATTTGACATACTGGTAGGAAAATAATTGTCTGACTTATTCAACAACATGGGTGACAACAAAGAAAAGAATATCCATGAGCATTTTCAAGCACTGAAGGTCAAAATGAATAAGAGGATCAGACTATCACAGGAAATTGTCAACAAATACAAGGATGACATATGTTTTGTAATAAAAAAGGATGAGATCTGGATGGAAGCAGTCATCCCAAGAACAATCTGGGTTATAGAAATGGGGTATGAAGCAAATGACCACATAGTGGAAACTTATGCCAAAGCACTTCTGGAAGCCCCCCATGAACCAAAGGAAGAAGTATTTGGTAGTGCTGAGCACATTGAAAGTCAAATTCAATCCAAAAAGAGAGTAAAGAAAGTTGAGGCATCTGTGAGGAAAGGAAGTAGGCAAGCAAAAGCCTTAAAAGATGATGTACTAAAGAAAACCGGCATAACAGAAGATGAGTTGGCAGCCCAACAGCCTGAAACTCATCTATCACCGATAGATACCTCCTCAGAAGGATATATGCTAGCAACTTTTAAAAGAGTTGTGAGGAAAAGAGACCCCTCACCGGTATCCACTCCTTCACCTAGAAGGACAAGACAGAAGCAACAAGCTATGAGGTCTCTAGTTAAGAAAGCCACACCTAAGAAAAAGCTGACCCCCAAAAGGAAGAAGAAGATAGACACTAACTTGGCCCCTTTTGACATATTACTGGATGAAATCACAGTGGAAGGAAAATTGAAAAACATAGGGAAAATCTATGACACCCTATCAGAAGATGAGAAAGGACAAATTGAGGAAAGTGTTATACTACACATGGACATGTATAAAAAGTTTTTGATGCAAGTCCTAAATGAAATTCCTGATGAATTATATAAGAGACTTGAGGCTAGAAGGCAAGGAATAATTGAGTGGATAAGAAAATAAAAATAGAAAAATTACTTGCAGTATACCCAGCCAACTCACCTAAGGAAATTGATGATTTGATAGCTCAGGCCAACCAGACAGTCTTTTCCACTGCACACCGGCAAATATCATTAATGGCAGGTAGAGTTACTGAAGTCTCAACTGAAACAGAAGATGGTTGGGATAGATTCTTGGTTGAAAAAGAAAAACAAGAAGAATATATGAATCCCAAGCCCATTCTGGTATATCAAAAGGACAAAGGGAAAGGTAAAGTTGGTGCACCGCCAAGTATCAAGATTAGAGACAACTTACCCCCACCTCCCTTAAATACTCCACCGGTAAAAACAATTGCAGAAGATCAACCGGCAGCTGAGGGCATGGACACAGAGGATAACAATCCTAATCCTGAAGTCCTATATACTGTGAATGTTGATACTCAAAAAATCAACATAGTGGTAGATAAGGATACCACAGAGAAATCTGATAATAAGGAGCAACCGACAATAGGAAACCAGGAGCAACTGGCAACAGGAAACCAAGAGCAACCCGCAGCAGATTCAGAGAAAAAGAAGGAATCTGGAACACAAACAGAGCAACCAACAGAGCTAAAGGCTCCAGAACAGATGCCACCGGTAAGAAATGATGCAAGAAAAACTATGGAGACACAAACAGACCTACCAGAGGTCAATAACAGCATGGTCCCTTCCACCGGCACTCAGTTTATTGGGTCATCATCAAATGTAACAGAGGTATTGCTCGATTCTATCAAGAAAATAACTGATTATAGCTCACAAGCCTATAAAGCAATAGATGATTCAATTCCAGTTTTGAAATTAATAGCTCCAAATTGTAATATAGCCAACAAAGATTCTTTAGGCCAGTTGGATACACTTTGTAAATATATTTCTGGAAATTTTGAGCAATCAAAGGTAGAAACTGTAAAGGAAAGTATAGAAAAAGAGAAATAGAAATTCTTTGAGGAAGGAATAAAGAAGTGTAACAGGGAATTTGACACACTTATACTGGAACTGTGCAATATATTGAAAGAGTACAAAACTTTGTATAAAGACACCTGTAAGATAAACTTTTTGACCACGGATGTAGATAAAAAGATGAGCAAGGTACAGGAAGAGATCAATAAACTTGCTGATAATTTTGTTAACTCACCCGATACATTATCAGTTTTTGAGGAAAAGATAAAAAATTTTGAGGAAGAATTGCTCAAATTAGAAAGAGAAAAACAGAAAATAATAAACAAGGCAAAAATTTTGAGATCTAAACTAAGTCCAAGATTGGACTATTTAGCATCTCTGCGTAAGGAAATCTCAGAGGCACTAAAACAGGGTAGCAAAACACCGGTAGAGCACTTGCAGCATCTCACCAGTACAGTACACAAAACTGAGATAGCAATAAAGGAGAGCAAGAATTTTATGGATAGTATAAACTTAATTTTGGGAGATATTCTTCAGCTAATAACTACCCAACTACAAGGTTGAGGTTATGTATTGGTAGAACTACAAATCTACTAACCTTTGTCATTGATGCCAAAGGGGGAGTAGTAGATGAGAAAATTCAAAACACAGGGATCACATGCTCAGGGGGAGCCCTCATATTTTTGGTAACATTTTTCTGGTATACACATTTTTGGATATCTTTTTGAAATTTCTCATGAGTGTTGCCATCAATGCCAAAGGGGGAGATTGTTGGCATATGGACACTCCAATGAGACATTGTGTGTGATTGAAGGTTTTTTCATTGATGGCAACCTTGCAATCCTATGGCACCGGTAAAGACATTATACCGACAAAGCATTACACAGGCAACCTTGCAATCCTATGGCAGCGGCAAAGAAATTATACTGGCAAAGAATTACATAGGCAACCTTGCAATCCTATGGCACCGACAAAGACATTATACCGGCAAAGCATTACACAGGCAACCTTGCAATCCTATGACACTGGTAAAGACATTATACCAGCAAAGAATTACTCAAACAGAACAGTGCACCGGCATCAACAAAATCGATGTACACCGGCACCGACACAGAAGATGTACACCAACACAGAAGGAAATATGTATACCGGCACAAAGGCCGACATGATTTTTGATATGTAATATTTTGTTTATCATTGTAAGCCGACTTGGCAAATTGTAAAATGACTCTTGTATATAAAAGAGATCATTGTAGGCATTTGTAGGAAAAGGAGAGAATGTAATAAATAAATTATAAGGCAGACCTAATGTGCGAATTGTAGGTCAAGGGTATATGTAAAGAACAGAGCAGGAACCGGTACTAAATCTGGCATTGAAGATGCTATTGTAAAGTAGTACAGAATATTGGATTTATGTAAATCCTCTTTGTAAGTCAGTGTGACTTCTTGTTGAGTAGTGAGCTCTAGGCAGTTGGCCTTCCTGCATGTGCAGGCCCCTATTGTAAGTAATATTCTCTTATTGGCCAGTAAGTGAATATTGTGGGTCACAAATCCCACCAAGGTTTTTCCCACACCGGGTTTCCTCGTTAAACATCTTGTGTTATGGTGTTCTTTTCATGTGGATGCTTTTGATTTTGTTATTTGCATTAATTCTTGCATACCGGTATACTGCTACTTTATATTCCGCATATTCAGTTTTAAGAAAATCTCATAACCGGTCAGATACTTATTCACCCCCCCCTCTCAGTATCTGTGGGAACCCTAACAAAGTGAAGATGAAATTGTTTCTTAAGTTTTAAGAGAATTGCCACTGGCATACAAAATAAAAGTAACTGTTATTAATGAATTGAGAACAATGTCTAATACATCAGTATCTAAAGATACTTTGGTTGGAAAACTTTCAACTTTTGAACTTGAGGAATTTGGTCTTGTTGCTACAATTAAGACATATTTAGCTTTCAGAGCTTCATCATCTGCAACATCATCATCATCATCATCTAAAAAACTGACTGGAAAGCACTCTATGCTAGAGAACTTGAAGAAATTAGAAGAGAGAATGAAAACTTAGAGAGAATGAAGCACTATTTGCAAGGAAAATGTCTAAAGATCTAGTTGAAAGTAAGTATGAAGGTAAAGCACCATTTAAATGTTTTAACTACAATAAAGTTGGTCATATGGCATCTAGGTGTTCTGATAGACATGCAAGATTGAAAGAAGAAGCTAAAAGAACATATAAGCCTAACCCTCAATATCGGAGATACATATTTAAGAAGAATCGAGACAAATCATGTTACTATGTTGATGGAGTTACTGATCATTTTGATGAGGAACCGACAAACAATGGATGGGCTTTTGTTGCAATAACAGAAGATCAATCGACACCTGCTATTCAACCGATAGAGCAGGCCCTGGCAGCTAAAATTGAAGAAAAGGATGAATGGATCATTGATTTTGGATGTTCACATCATATGACTGGTGATAAAAGTAAATTCTTAACCTTTCAGGTATACAATGGAGGTCTAGTAAGATTTGGGGATGATAAAGTTTGTTTGATTAGAGGAAAATAAACTATATCTTTTTATGGTAAGCACAATACTGACAACATTTATTATGTTGAAGGTTTGAAGCATATCTTTTGAGTGTTGGTCAATTAGTTGAAAAACGATTTCAGTTACAATTCAAGAATGGTAAATGCAAAATCATGAATAGAACTGGTTTGGAAATTGCAACTGGAAATCATACTAGAGGTAATATCTTTCATTTGAATAACAATGAAAAGACATACTTGATTGCACATATTAATGAAAGTTGGTTATGGCATAAAAGACTTTGTCATGTAAATTTTAATTGCATTGTGAAAATCAGTGCAACTAAGGTAGTAAGGGATTTACCTAAGATTGTTAAACCTCACAATCCGATATGTAAGGAATGTCAATTTGGAAATCAAGTTAGAGAAACTTTTAAGAGCATTCCAGAAAAATCCAATAATGTTCTTGACTTAATTCATACTGATTTATGTGGTCCAACAAGAACTAGAAGTTTACAAGGAGATAGATATTTTATGCTAATCAATGATGATTATTCTAGACTGTGTTAGGTTACTTTTCTCATGGAAAAATCAGAAGCTTTTGGAAAATTCTAACTATTCAAGGTAATGGTAGAGAATGAAATCGATAAGAAAATCAAATGTTTGAGATCAGATCAAGGAGGTGAATTCACATCTAAGGAATTTAATAAATTATGTGAAGTGAATGGAATCAGAAGACAATTATCAGCACCTCAGACACCCCAGCAAAATGGAGTTGTGGAAAGGAAGAACAAAACTATGTTGGATGCAACTAGAAGCATGATATTTGAAGCAAACCTACCTCATGTGTATTGGAGAGAAGCAGTGAATACGGTTGTTTACACATTCAACAGAGTTCACATTAAAGGTGAAACTGGTAAGACCCCTCATAAATTATGGTTTGGTAATACTCCTACTCTTAAATATTTCAGAATATTTGGAAGCAAATGTTATATTAGGAGAGATGATTATATTGGCAAATTTTATCCTAGAAGTGATGAAATAATATTTCTTGGCTATTCATCTAAGAGCAAGACATATAGATGTTTTAACAAGAGATTGCAAATAATCATTGAGAGTGCAATTGTGAAGATTGATGAACAGTTTAGAGGTAATTCAAGGTCTATGGACTCTGAACTGATAGTTGAGATAATCACAAATGAACCTACAATGAGTACACCGGTATGGAATGTTGATCTAGTCACACTGGAATCATCTGAGAATTCCACAGTGACTGAAGAACATCAACAAGTGAATACACCTAGGTATGTAAGATTGAATCACTCTGAAAGTCAGATAATTGGAAATAAGTATCAAGGTGTTATGACAAGAGGAAGACTAGCAAATGAAGAGGTATGTCTAATTTCTCAAATTGAACCAGCAACTATTAATGAGGCATGTGAAGATAAACATTGGATTAAGGCTATGGAAGATGAATTAGAACAAATTGAAAAGAATAACACATGGACATTGGTTCCCCGACCTAAAAACAAAAATATAATTGGAAATAAATGGGTATTCAGAAATAAACTTAATGAAGGTGGTAAGGTAACAATAAATAAAGAAAGATTAGTGTGTAAGGGATATTCACAGAAAGAAGAAATTGACTACAATGAAACCTTTGCACTGATAGCTAGAATTGAGGCAGTCAGATTATTCTTAGCTTTTGTAGCACACAAGAACTATAAAGTATATCAAATGGATGTTAAATGTGCATTTTTGAATGGTGATCTTGAAGAGGAAGTTTACATTGAACAACCTGATGGATTTTCTTGGACAGATGACAAAGATATGTTTTGCAGGTTAAGGAAAGCTTTATATGGATTGAAGCAAGCTCCTAGAGCTTGGTATGCTAGATTGGACACATATCTTTTGAAGCTTGGTTACACTAAAGGTAATGCTAAGAGCAACTCATAGTACAAAGTGACTAATGATGACATCTTGGTTATTGAAGTTTTTGTTGATGATATCATTTTTGGAGGAGAAGAAGTCTTGTGCAAAGAATTTTCTAATAAGATGCAGGAAGAAATTGAAATGTCTATGATTGGGGAGATAAAATTCTTTTTAGGATTGCAGATTTCACAGACTGATAAAGGTATATTCATAAATCAATCAAAGTACCTGAAAGAACTACTAAAGAAATTTTTAATGGAAAACTCTAAACCGGTAAGTACTCCTATGACTACAACTGATAAACTATCATTGAAGGATGAATCAACACCTGTTAATCCAATAAGATATAAATCTATGATTAGAGGTTTATTGTATTTGACACAAACAAGACCTGATATTATGAATGTAGTATGTATTGTTTCAAGATTTCAGAGTAATCCTAAGGAAAATCATGAATCAGCAGTGAAAAGGATTTTCCGGTATCTACAAGGCACAACAAATCTTGGATTATGGTATCCTAAAGATGAAAATTTTGATTTATGTGCATACACAGATGCAAATTGGGTGGGAGATGTAGATGATAGAAAGAGCACCACCGGCAGAGCATTCTTTCTTGGTAGCAGATTAATTTCATGGTTGAGCAAAAAACAAAGTTGTACATCACTATCAACAACAGAATCAGAATATGTTGCAACAACAACTAATTGTACACAAGTGCTATGGATTAAGCAAATGTTGAAGGACATAAAGGTAAAATGCAAAGAATCTATAATTATTTACTATGATAATATGGTAGCAATTGATATATCAAAGAATCTGGCATTTCACTCTAAAACTAAACATGTTTCTATCAAATTCAATTTTTTGAAAGAGAATGTTGAAGCAAAAGAAGTGAAATTGGTTAATGTGAATACTAAAGAGTAGATTGCAGATATCTTTACTAAGCCTTTGCCTAAGGAAACTTTTGAATATCTCAGAGAGTAGCTTGGAGTTATACCCTCACCGGTAGAAAATTAGATAGTTGGAGCATGGCATCAGACCAATGGAATTAATAGAGAAATCTTTTTTTGGCTTTGATGAAGCAGAGCTACTTCTCAGGGGGAGTAGATTGGATAAATTTGGTTATAGCAATTGGTATTTGTAATAAGTTCTATGAACTGATTGTATTTGGTTTTGTATTGCTTTGGCATTTGATATCAAAGGGGGAGAGATATCTATGGAAAAACACATTATCTTTTGGGGAGAGATTATTCCTAGGCAGGAAAAATATTATGTATTTTGATTTCTGGTAATTGATCTCTTTGGGAGATTATTGGTTTTTGGTTTTTGGCATTTCTGCTTTGGCACTTAGATGGTTTTTCCATCTTGTGTTGCCATCAATGCCAAAGGGGGAGGTTGTTGGTATTATGGATGTGTTGCATTAGTTTTGTCATTGATGTCAACACTTATCAACACTTGTAAACACTTATCAACACTGAAGATCTTTGGTTATGTTCACCGACATGTTCAGTGACTTATGCACAGTCACCGGTATTTGGTTCACTGACAGGTTATATTATTCACCGGCACTAAGGATGATCTGTTATCATCTAGATATTACTTGGTTATGTCGAAGACATTGTTTGGACACTTGGTTTTGGTGATTTGGTTATTGGTCTATTCGAGTTTGCATATTTGCTGTTACCAGCAAATAGGTCTAGGTTATGGACCGGCAAGCGTTATCTATTCTAGATCAGCATGACATGTTATGGAGATGTTTTATTGACTAGTTATTATTGTAAATGCATTGAGATGACATGATGCATCACATATTGATTCATTTGTAATTGATTTAATTGTAATATTCTTAGTGAGCCGACCTACACATTTGGTCTTAAGTTTTGGTATATATGTAAGATCTCATTTGTGAGATAATGTAGAAGGTGTGAAAGGGAATGCAATAAGGTATATGAGAATATAAGCAGAGCTATACACACAGACATCATTTCAAGAATCAAGGAAGGTATGAAGAAGACAATCAGAGCTTAACCGGTACTGAATCTAGCATATGAAGATTTTATTTTGAGCAGTACATTATCATTGGATTTAACCATCCAATTGTAGTTAGTGTGACTCCCATTTTGTGATTGAGCAGTGAGCTCTAAGGAATTGGCCTTTCTGCATGTGCAGACCCCATTTGTACACACATACTGTCTGCAGTAGTATCATCTGATTGTGGGTAAGGTTTCCCACCGTGGTTTTTCCCCTTATAGGGTTTCCACATACAAATATCTATGTTATGTGTTGTGGATGTTATTTGTCTTTCTATTCCATGCATTAAAATTTACCCGTACTATTATTAATTGCTAAACTGTCTACCGACATTAAGTTTGGCTTACCGGTATTATGCATTAAGTTTGGTTAAGTTATATTTGGGTTGAAATTAATAGACAACTGATTCACATCCCCACTCTCAATTGCCTCCAGGTCCTAACAGTTATCTCAGAGATTGTAGTCACTACTGATCAAATGTACAAAATCTCACATTAGGTTGAAAGATAAGATAGTCCTACTTGATGCTAACATTGATTGTGAAATAGAGACATTTAGAGTTAGTGTGTCTTGTCTAAAGGCCACTACAAAAATTCAAAAAAGAATTTCGAATAAAAATTAAGCTATCTTGGATATTTTGAAGAACCTTGGCCCCCAGACAGACGATGACAGTTTTGAAAGAATAAAAATTTCTTAGTTGAACAAAGATTTGGAGTTATGGAATGGTAAAAAAGAAGCAATTAAGAAAGACTTTGATAGATTGTGAAACACAATTGAGATTCACAAATATGGAATGTTAAAATTGATAGGGAATGCAAAGAAGTAGTCTACTGCTATCTCATCTCCATCAAGTTGCGAGGATGCTGAAAATGTATTTTAGAAAAGGAAAGTCAAATCAGGGTACTTGATTTTGTTGATATAGATTGGAATGTTGTCTTACAACAACTACAATCAGTGCATGGAGGAGTCATTTCTCTCATTCTTCAAGGTGCTTAATTTCTTTTCTAGTTGTGTATCTAATTTTTTTTATATATGGACTATTTTTCTTAAGGGAAGTCATTTGCATCCTTCGTCTTTGATGGCAAAGGGGGAGAGAAAGATGAGTTGTATACTAAGGCAGAATAACATTTTGATAATCAGATTGGCAAGGTTGCATGGAAGGTGTTTCCATCAATGACAAAGGGGGAGATTGTTACAAATATACCTTTGTCATTGACATCAACCCCTTTGATCCAGAAGTAGTCCAAAAGCAATTTCTTGGGTCCAAAAGTTGTGTTCTACTCTAGAGTGTTTGCGTTTTGATCTAAAAGAGTTTTGTGTATAGATTGAGTCTTTGGATTTTACCAGAAGACTTTTTTATGTATTTGTTAATAATCTAGTTATTTCTTTTGGTCTGAATTAAGATCATTCATTTCACATTTTGAGTCTGGTTGTATATTTTGGGTCAGGACTGTGCATACAGATTACAATTTCTTTTGTGACCGACTTGGTGAAGATGATTGTTACAAATTGGTATATATATGTACATATTTAGGATAGATAAAATGGATGTATGTATGTGCAAATGTGAAATTTGGCAGTGATTTATTGTGTGACTTAATGTAAGGATGGTGATTTGAGTGATGTAGAGATATCAATTGGTTAGTGATCTGAAGACTCATTAGTTCGAATATTTTGTTAGGTCTGATTTGTGCTATATGTGGAACTATGATCAACATACAAAGATGCTTCTATACATACACTTATTTTTCTAAACATTGTAAATCTATATCTTGGCCTATTGTAGTTAGCTTTAGTGTGCAAGTCTCTTTTTGTATCTTGCCCCAAGAGAATTTATCCTTGGATAACAAGTCCGGAGCAATGAGATTCCCTTTGTAATCATCTCTTTATAGTTGGTAAATTTTGTGAGTTAACACTCATCGTGGTTTCTCCTAGTTCGATTTTTCCACGTATAAAATATTGGTGTTCATGTGTGGATGATTTATGATGTTTTTTCTTAAAGATATTTGATGTCCCCATCTAGACTAAACTGGTTAATGCAAGTTTTTAGTCTGGAATTTTTATTAATGTTCATCACCCCCTTCTCAGCATTTAATATGTGTTCAAAAAAATCCTCAAATGCTTATTAGGATTCTTGTCACAAACACACAAACCATAACCTTTAGGACTAGAGATGTCCTCAAATACTTTCTAGGATCCATGTCCAAAAGGGTTCATAGTTTAGAAGGATAGAAATGTTGGCATTTTTTATGTTTATGTTGTGATTGTCATTGATGGACACACACTTGTTTTGAGATCCCCTTTATATGTACGAGCTCATGCTCAACCGGTATTTGTTCCAACCAGTATGTTATATTCTAGTCTTTAGACTAGTGGTGATTTTGCAGAATGTGTTTCCCGGTCTGAAGCGGCATGTCGACCCCAAGCGGTTTGTAGATCACAAGCGGTACGAGGAAGCAAAGCGACACAACACATTCTTACCAGTCTTCATTTTTGTCAAACCGGCAACCGGCATTTTGTATGAACCGGTAACACTCTGTGATGAGTTACCAACCAGCATTTTGTGATGAGTTACCAATCCACCGATTGTCTGATGGTGCCGACACATTGACAGTGATTCTTGTGTCATGTTACTAAGTATGTCTAGATTCACTAAACCTAGGAAATTGTAATGTAATCCTATTGGACCGACATGAAATCAGATTCCTTTAAAAGGACATCATGTCTAGGGTTTTTTAAGTTGTTGAAGAAGTTGCGAATAGGGTTTATGTTGAGCTAGGGTTTAAGGTGGAAGTGAAGAGCGATCTTATCTGAGAAGATCGAGTTGTAACTGAGAGAGATATAGAAGACTGAAGTAATGCTGGAATGCATTAGCTGTGAGCAATATTGGATCTAACCAAGTAGTTTGTGCTAGTAGATAGATCAAGCACTTGTTGATTACTCACATCTTTGACAAGTTTGTAGCCCTTAATCGGGTAGGCCTCAAAGCCTTTGTAAAATCCTCTAACAAGGTGGTTCACACATGTGAATCTAAAATCCTCTAACAAGGTAGTCTTTAATCGGACTTATCTCCTAACAGAGATTGAGATTCTTAACAAGATCTGTTCTGGTGAAGAACATTGTAAGACCTTAACCGGTCTAGTTTCTATTCTGTAGATAGTGACTTGTGAGTTCCATCTCACCGTGGTTTTTCCCAGTTGGGCTTCCACGTCAAATATCTTGTGTTATGGTTGTATTGCTTTTGTGGGTGAATGGTTTATTCGCATTTTGGTTTGTATGTGTGATAACCGGTTTGATTGTCAGACTGCTTTACCAGCTAATCTCTAGACTGTGTAAGTGTTTTAGTACAGAGATTTTTGGCATACTAATTCACCCCCCTCTTAGTATTCATCAATTGGTATCAGAGCCAACCTTTCTATAAGTTTAACCACTTGGAAAGAGATATGGGGGAATACACATTGAGGGAACTTACTCAACGGCTCACTAAGTCTGAGCAAGCCTATGATGATCTTATGGTCAAATACAAGGCATCTCAAGCAAAAAGAAGAGAACATGCAGAGAGGCTGATGAAACTATCTGAAAGTAGTTCTGAAGATGAAGCTAACATGGAAGCTATTATTTTTGAAGTGAATAAGCTAAATGATTCAAACTCCAATTTGAGAAAGGAGTTGGAAGGACTGACTATTCGGTTTAGCCAAGAGCTTGAGAACCAGAGAAAAGCTGAAGATCTGGTAAAAGACAGAGATCATGAGATCTCCAAGTTAAAACATGAGATTAGTGCACTAACTGCTCGCCTTCATGAGAGCAGAATGGAGAAAGAAGACATGCAAGGAGAACTGAACATTGCCATCTCTGAAAATGCAAGTCTTATGGAGACAAACACTACTATTTCCAAAGAACTCTTTGAATCAAAGGAAATACTAGCTAAGTTTGGCAAAAGTACAGTCAGGCTAGAGAAAAAGCTTGAGTCATCTAGACCAGCAAAGAATACCAATGGTCTTGGTTTTTCTGGACATGAGGAAGGAGAATCCTCAGGAACAAATGCTGAAGCATCAAAGAAGCAATCGGTACACAAAGGAAAAGGTAAGCAAAAATTCAAACTTGTTTGCTTTAACTGTCTTAAAGAAGGACACACTGCCAATGTATGTAGGAGCAAAGCCTACAATAATTTTTCTTATTTTATCAACAATGTACCTAGATCCAATAAGTTCAATGGTCATTGTTTTGCATGCAACAAGTTTGGGTAGAGAGCATTTGAATGCAGGTCTGTAATGGATAACACTAGAAGATACCCTCAAAGGACCCAAGGAACTGGTCCTAAATCTTTTATGAATCGGAACCACAACCAGTTTAATGTCTTCAATCATCAGTCAAGAAGTGGTGTTCATCAAGCGACAACCGGATGGAGAGAAAGTTGTATGATCTATCATGGTCATGGTCACACTGTTGTAACATGTAGAAGGAAGAATGGAAACATGTACAATGGACCTTGGAGAGCACCTGGACTTGTTCGCTATCACTGCAACAAACTGGGTCACATTGCAAGATTCTGCAGAAGCAGCAAAAGTATATCTGATGATATAACGGTCACTCAGGAAGGAGAAATAGAGGTTGAAAAAGTTCAAGAAGACATGAAGAACATATGGAAGAAGAAACCAGTATTATTGGAGGAGGAACCGGTTCTTGCACCCAGTGTGGAAATACCGGAACCAGCAAACTAAGCCTCAAAGGCTTAGGGGGAATAAACGGCAAAATGCTTTTGAACCCCTGGTTAACATCGGTAAAAGACCTTAACCGGTATGCTACACCTGTCACTTGGTAGAAGACCGGAAATGGTAAAGAGGGCAATTAGGGTTTACGCCCTAATATAGGAGCATTAATGATGGTAGGTGAGAGACATGTATAAATGCAATTTTCAAATCATTTCTCACTATCTGTTTTTTGAGCGAAGAAAATTTTTCAAGTGTAGAGCGAAGAAAAGGCGATTTGAGCTTAGATGTCAAGAAATTGGATAGCTTTGAAAGAGATTCAAATCTAGTTTGCACGCGGTAGTGGAGAACTCAAAGCAGTGATTTGGCATCTGACGGAGAACGAAGCAAAGCAGAATCAAGAAGCCCTTATTTCGCATTAGAAAGGTATTTTTCGTGTTCTTAAAATACTCTTCAATGGCTTCCGCATCTCATACCAGTTCAAGCACATCCATTGAGTCAGAAAATTTCATCCAGAGGAAGTCCAAGTATAATGCTTTGTCACAAGTCCTAGTTGGAGTCATAGTCGAAGAAGGAATTTCTGACTATATTGATTGCAAGATAGAAGACCTAGGGTCCTTAGCCATTCATACTCAATTAGGTCTATTTTGTGGAAAGGATAAAAGGATCAAACTGGAGTTCAGTATCTTAGAGAAGAAGAAACTCCATAATGCGGTGTATTTTTTGGAAGATTTCACAGAGGATCACATCAGAATCATCCTAAGCAGAGTCCATGGTGACAAGATGTACCTGGAGAGAATGCATGATATCATGCTTGAGGCAATTCATGCAGTCACCGGTTTCTGCAACACAGGGGAAGTACCAGCCGTGAGAACGGTAAGCAAAACGGAAATGACCAAGCTCACCGGTTTGACAAGTGATTCACGAGGTATGACAATTAATCCTATCAAGGATGAACTAGTAAAATACGCCTACATGGTGATAGGCTACAGAACATTCTCAGGCAGCAGGATTAATTCTGTATCTGCTGCAATGGTAAATGCCACTTACCGGATGATTATAGAGGATAAATCATTTGACTTATGCACCGACATGCATAGGCAACTCCTATCAAACCTTAAGGCAATCAAAAAGGACAATTCACTGAAATTTAAGTTTGGACAACTACTGGTAGGGTTGTTTTTCTATTTCCAAGGCTACTTTCTGGGTGTAGGAGATGTTCAGTGGTCCCCTGACCAATCGGTAACCAAGCAGATAAAGGAAAGTTTGCAAGCCATTGGAACCAGCTACCCTAAGATCCTGAACAAATACTTTGATGAGTTCAGAAGAAAGATGAGTCAGAGGATGCAAATCTCAGGTGACATAGTGAAGAAGTATGAAGATGACATCTATTTCACTATTTAGGTGGACAAATGTCTAATGGAGGCTGTTGAGCCTAGAATGGAGGAAGTGGAGCCTATCGGCTATGAGGTCATGTTTGACATGCTGGAAGGGTATGCTTCAACCCTTATTGCCTCACCTCTTGATCCTAAGGTGAAGCAAAGCGAAACCTACTTGGAGAGGATCGCACCAGTTGAAGAACCATCGGTGAAGAAGGGAAAAGAACCGGTAGCCAAGAAAGCTAAGGCAGTGCCAGCGGCATCAGCACCAGCTACCACTGAGACTCCAAGAGTGACCAAGCGGTCATTGGCAAAGAAGAAACCGAAGGTAACACCGGCAAAAGTCTTCGAAAGAAAGAGGAAGACCAAGGCAAATGAACCAGACTCCGAAGAAACTGAATCTGATGAATAGCCAAAGAAGGCTAGACAGACCAAGAAGGTGAAGAAGAATGAACCGACAACATCCGCACTGGTAAATATAGATATCTCCTCTTACAAGCCTTTGACACATTGTCAAAGAATAGTAAAGAATATTAGGAGAAAGTTACTTCATGATTTAATTGATTATTATGATGATTTCAATAGTGAAGAAAAATATGAAGTACTGCAGGAAATTATTCTTTATTTATTTAGAAATGACCGATCACCATCAGAGATTAAATCTCAGACACCTGATTCATTGTTTAAAGCATTGGATAACAAATGGCGCATTGCCATTGAGAAGGAACAAGAGATTAGGGAGAAAGTTTTTGCACTTTATTTCCCCGAACTCTAAAAATTCAGAATTATTTGATGTATTAGATCAAAATAAAGGTCTCTTCTTCACAAGGAGAAAAAGACTCTAGTTATTGGAAGGGAGAGTTGATGATGTAGAAAAGGATACACATCAACACATGGCCCATGCTATCAGCTCACACAAAGCTCAAATGGCCAACCTCCAAGCGGAAAAGGAACCAGTTATTTCCAAACTGGATGAAGTTTTTGATGAGGAAGGAAACCTGGTGGAGGAACCAATCGACACCATAGATGTCGATGCCCTGGATATAGAAGATGTCACTCAGGATATACCATCTGAGGGAACTGAACAGGGGCAGCAGGCCAATCAGGGTGGTGCACAAGCTGTGGACACACAGCAAGTGGCAAAAGACAAGGAAGAAGACAAGATGAAGAAGGATGAGGAAGAAAAGAAGAAGAAGGAAGAGGAGAAGAGGAAGAAGGAAGAGGAAGAAAAGAAGAAGGAAGAGGAAGAAAAGAAGAAGAGGGAAGAAGAAGAAAAGGAAGAAGAAAAGAAGAGAGTAGAGGAGAAGAAAAAGGTAGAAGAAGAAAAGGAAGAAGAAAAGAGAAGAGAAACAGAAAAGAAGAAAGCTGAAGAAGCCAAGGAATGTGAAGCGGCAAAAGGCTCTCAGGTGGAGACTCCAAACGCAACCAGAAGTCAACCCTCATCGGTTGATCTTTCTAGTCCTATTGATCTCCAATCTGCAAGCGAGTCAGAGGTTATGCAGAGCATCAAGGTTGCCCAAGAGCACCTTGAGATCATACGCAAGAAAAAGGAACAAGACATCATTCAGGCGGTTGTAGACACACTTACCGATTTAATCCCCGGTACTAATCTTCCTGACACCGATTCATCACTAGCACAACTCAAACTTCTGTGTACTGTAGTAGATGATCAGGTGCAGAGCCTAGAAGAAGCAGCTGAGGCCAATGTAAAGAAAGAGCACCAAAAGGCTCTTAATGTTGCTCTGGTGAAGAAACTGAATGAGCTTAGGACTGAACTATCAATGGATCAAAAGGACATAAGGAGTGCTTTGGATGAGGGAAACTTGCTACTCAGAAAAATCTGTCAATGTCATCTGTTCTGTGATGATGTGCTAGCCAAGAAGCAATAGTTTCAAATGGACTTACAGTCCTACTTAAGCACATTCAAGACCCCTTACGACTCCTTTGCAGCATATGGGCAAACCGTTCACCAGTTCCAGATCTAGTCAGCCAAGATAGAGCAAGAGATCAGCACAAGATCTAGGGATTTGTAGGAACTTCAACTGGTATTACTTCCACGACTGCAAATTCTCCAGAAATGCTCTCTAAACCTGGAAGCACTGACAGTCACCCAAGAACTGAGCACCATAGATGCCATGGAGGAACAGGTATCACAAATGCAGACAGAGAAGGAAGTGGCAACCTCCCTACTAGAGTCCTGGTCTCTCTCCATGAAACAATTTTTGTAGGATTACAAAGCAGTTTTTGACAAGTATTATTCATTATTGTCATAAAATCTTTTATATATATATGGAAATAGGTTTTTGCAGCGGTACTTTGTCATTATTGGCAAAGGGGGAGAAGTATATGGTTTTAAAATTTTGATGGTCTTAAATTTTTGAAATTTTGATATATCAGAGGGAGAAGTATTTGTTTTGAAATCTTGATATATGCTATATGCTTTGATGATTATGCTCTAAATGCAAAATTGCTATACACTCTGTTGATTAAGGGATAGTGTATATGCTTAGGGGGAGCAATTTTGTTAATGGCAAGTTTTTGTTGTAAAACATTTAGATGTCAAAATTTTATTTTCCTAGGTGTTGCCATCAATGCCAAAGGGGGAGATTGTTGGCATTTTTGATGTTTATGTTGTGATTGTCATTGATGGACACACACTTGTATTGAGATCCCCTTTATATGTACGAGCTCATGCTCAACCGGTATTTGTTCCAACCGGTATGTTGTATTCTAGTCTTTAGACTAGTGGTGATTTTACAGAATGTGTTTCCCGGTCTGAAGTGGCATGTCGACCCCAAGCGGTTTGCAGATCACAAGTGGTATGAGGAAGCAAAGCGGCACAAGACATTCTTACCAGTCTTCATTTTTGTCAAACCGACAACCGGCATTTTGTATGAACCGGTAACACTCTGTGATGAGTTACCAACCGACATTTTGTGATGAGTTACCAACCCACTGATTGTTTGACGGTGCCGACACATTGACAGTGATTCTTGTGTCGTGTTACTAAGTATGTCTAGATTCACTGAACCTAGGAAATTGTAATGTAATCCTATTGGATCGACATGAAATCAGATTCCTTTAAAAGGACATCATGTCTAGGGTTTTTTAAGTTGTTGAAGAAGTTGTGAATAGGGTTTATGTTGAGCTAGGGTTTAAGGTGGAAGTGAAGAGCGATCTTATCTGAGAAGATCAAGCTATAACTGAGAGAGATAGAGAAGACTGAAGTAATGTTGGAATGCATTAGCTGTGAGCAATATTGGATCTAACCAAGCAGTTTGTGCTAGTAGATAGATCAAGCACTTGTTGATTACTCACATCTTTGACAAGTTTGTAGCCCTTAACTGGGTAGGCTTCAAAGCCTTTGTAAAATCCTCTAACAAGGTGGTTCACACATGTGAATCTAAAATCCTCTAACAAGGTAGTCTTTAATCAGACTTATCTCCTAACAGAGATTGAGATTCTTAACAGGATTTGTTCTGGTGAAGAACATTGTAAGACCTTAACCGGTCTGACCCTAACCAGTCTGGTTTCTATTCTGCAAATAGTGACTTGTGAGTTCCATCTCACCATGGTTTTTCCCAGTTGGGTTTTCATGTCAAATATCTTGTGTTATGGTTGTATTGCTTTTGTGGGTGAATGGTTTATTCGCATTTTGGTTTGTATGTGTGATAACCGGTTTGATTGTCAGACTGCTTTATCAGTTTATCTCTAGACTGTGTAAGTGTTTTAGTGCAGAGATTTTTGGCATACTAATTCACTCCCCCCTCTTAGTATTCATCAAGAAATGTGTGGTATGCTAGGTGGATCATGAACATGTGAAGGTCTCTTGTGGTTGCAAAAATCCTTAGATATACTAGGTTAGCTTCATGCCAATAGTATCATGTTTTACCAGCGGGAAAAAAATACTCTATTTTTGTGTAATATTGACAAAGTGTTGCAAAAGGATGTTGCCATAGAACAAATAATTTTATTGTGTGTGATAAAAGTGAACAACTAATCTCCATTGTGTGTACACATCGTAAAATGCATAGAGAAATGTATGCCCCCTAACTAATTATGTATGCCAAGTCGGACTGTTTTTCCTTAAGCTAGTATACATTCATAGAGAATAACTTCACAAAAACTACCCTGGAACATAGAGAAATCAAGGTGATGCCACATACAAACAAGAGTGTGCAAGCACACATAAGCGATTCACAAATCTGTGGTCAGTTTGAATATGATATAAATAATGTATATCAATATTATTTTGAATTGATGTCATCCCCAAAATGATATGGACTTATGAGTGCAAAGGAGGAAAAGCACATAAGAAGGAAGAAAATGATTTTGGATAAACATGGAAGAGACCTAAATACCTCAAGGCTTTGCATCATCCACAAAAGATAACATGAGGGAACATTTAAAATAAAAGAACATTTATGATAAAACATTTATATTACAAAGAAAAGAATAGAGATACAAATATAATGATTTCACAAGAAAGTTGACCCCTTGTATTCTTGTGCCAATGGGGCATCAAGGGTAATGAAAAATGAGCTTAACAAACAAAAGGCATTCCGATTAAAACATAATGGGGAATCACATTGCATGGAAGAAATAACACAAAGACAAAGGGGTTATTGCAATTACAAGCCAATCTAAAGAGAATTTTCTACCTCCCAATATTGCTCATCATAAGGAGATGGCATGCAAGACACTAAAGTAGATATGGATAGTACAATGTAAGGAGCTATATCTAGTTCCAAACATTGAAAATTTCATAAGGATCACTATGTATGGCACTAGGAGATAAAGTCAACACTTTAGAAAATATTAAGCTGATAACTTTTAATTACTTTCTACAATTGCAATTGTGTCATCAAAATCATCATCCAATTTTCTCACCATAGGTGGTATAATAGTGCTCTCGACATTACCATTTGAATTATTGGCTATAATAGAAGAAGAAACTGAAGATTCCATTGGAATTGCTAGCTTAAGATTTTAGTTGTGTTGGATAAGGTAAGGATCAATCCTAGGAGTAGATGAATCGAAAGAAATTGAGAATGAAAGATTAAATATACATCCAACTTCTTAGGGGAAGACTCACTTCTTGCAACAAGCTCAAAAGACATAGCATGACAACTTCTATGGTGTTCTCTCATGCTATGATTTTATTGATTTCAACTTTTAGCTTATGTAGAAGAAGATGGAGTATGAATCAAAATCAATTCCTTTTCTTCCTTTGTTCTAGTAATAAGAGGAGGAAAAGTGGAGACCTCTAAAGGTTGAGAGATTAGGGAAGATCTAGATGGTGTTGGACTTTTTCTCTATTGTACTTTATAAGATGCAAAATGGGAAACTGTAGCATACACACTAGACACTGTAGGAAGGGGAAGGATTCCTAGTCTAGGATGTGGTTCACTTGTTATCTATGGTTCAAGAAGAGATACTTTCATATTCATAGACATAATGGGACTCTTACGGGTAGCAGTTGTAGTGGGACTCAAGGAAATATCTAATGATAACTCATATATTCTATTGTCTTTGATCTTTTGCTAAGAAAGGAACAAACTATCCTTATGATGTCGAGTATATTGAGGTTGTTGTAGCTCGAAATAATTAAGTGTACAATTTTCACTTCAAGATAAGGGTTAGAATCCACTATGAAATGTAGTATGAACTTGTCCTTCAAATGGAAATTTAAAATACTTATAGACCATGGAATTAATTTATTTAATGAATGTGCGCCAAGGAAGATCCAACTTCATGAAAACATTGTTTGAGCTTGGAACTATGGTAAAGGTAAAATCTAATATTTTTGTAAGAACCACATTTGTGGGTTTGCCATTTTAAATTATATGCTATAATGTATAGAGGTGCATTTTTATTCTATATATTATAAATGGCTTACAAACTTGGGACATCATATTGTTTTATTGAAACTACATAGTTTTTAGAAAGTGTAATGATTTAAGCTTTGATAAGATTTTAATTGAAGAGAGTTAGATGAAACCCCCTTGGATAGAATGCCAATAGTCTTAAATAATACCTCTAATTAATTTTCCTCTATACCTATCAAAATTCTAGCAAAAAACTATTTTTAAGTTTTACCTTTTGGGGGGTAAAATGAATTCATTTTGAAGTTATATTTTGCATTTATGTACCCATTAATATAAGTTTTTCAAAAATTATAATTTTGAATATTCTAATTTCATTAATGTATTTAAATTTAATTTCTTGTGATTTTAGGTTTTTCATCAAACATTAAGGTCTTTATTTAACACATGTGAAAAAATAGGAAAAAAGAGAAAAAATTAAAAAAATATATCTTTTCTCTAGGTATTGATATCCTCATTTCAACAAAAAGGAAAGTTAATTCAAATATGTATAAATAAGATATGCATGATGGCATGCACCTTTGTCCAAATTATTATTACTTTAAATTTAAAAATTAATTAAAATATATATGCAACAAAAAATTATGAAAAACATTTTCAAACATCACGAGTTTTTTTTAGTAGGTCAAGTGATAACCCTCACTTGTATCTCGTCAAACTCTATGTTGTATCTAAATATTTTCTAAATATAATATATGTGCTTTGCATTTTTCTGAAAAAATAATGAAAACTATCCATACACTAGATATTGATGTGATAGATCTATATTTTAAAAATTGGAATTTTTTCTTTGCAATAAAATATGTTATGCATGCTCTTTATAATCAATGGTTGAAGGATTGAATAGAGCCATTAGTGTTGCAAAGTCACTTGGATTGTGGAAAGGTATTCATATGAATGGTGTTGAGGATCTCTAGACTCCTTGTCAATTTTTTGATGACACTTTTCTCTTGAGGTGTGCTACTATTTCTGAATCTAAAAAGTAATTCCAGATTACACCCTTTCTTGTAGTCAATTAGCTAATGAGGAAAAATATAATATATTTTTATGGTTCAACATAGGTTAACCCAGTTTTGGGGTTTTTTAATTGGCTCTTTTCCTTGTAAGTATCTGGGAATTCCTTTTTATGTTGGTTCGGAAAAGCACAATTTATGGGAGAAGATTATTTCTTCTATCTTCACTAGGATATTATCTTGGAAACAAAAGTATTTATCCTTCTATGGTAAGATCTTGATGATAAAGGCTATCTTGAATGCTATTCCTATTTATCACATGTCGTATTTAAAAACTCCTAAAAATTCCATCATTAAACTATAATCTATTTTAAGTGGTTTTCTTTGGAATGATAATGTTCGAGGCAAATCTATAATTACCATGGCTGCTTGGGATAGGGTTTTTATTCTAAAAGATTTGGGATGCACGGGTATTAGACATTTGGAGATTCAAAATATGGTTATTGCAGCTAAGTGTGGAAATTATATAAAAGTCCTAATTCAAAATGGGCCATAATTATGCATGCATCTAGTACTCGAATAATTATGATAGGGAGAGTATTTTTACTACTTCTTCTCTTCTAAAAGGGTCATCTATTTGGAATTTATTTCTTCGTGTCATTTTGTTATTCTACCTCATTTGTCTTGGCTTATACACAATAGACAAAAGGGCAAGTTTTCTGAAGAGGTTTGGAATGGTTATCCTTCTATGGTCAGTATTAGGTATTGGTTTGATCTTATGCTTGTTTTAAAGTTTCATTGGGGTATTTATGTTTCAAACTATTTTATGTTGATCATTTGAGGGTGTTGTCAATTGCACATTGGAAATTTATTGATTCTTTTTTTGTCTCACAAGATTTAAAATTGTATTATCATGAGTTTTTAAAAAATAGATAGATTTTGTTTCTTGATAAAGATGATGAGCTCATATGGAGTAAGGAAAAATCGGCTAACTATAATGTAAAAGAGGGGTACACATCTCTTATTTTGGTTGATCATCTTTTTTTTTCCTCTAGTAAGTTATTTTTGGGCTTGGCATGTTTACCTAAA
The DNA here is from genome assembly GCF_030272615.1 of Cryptomeria japonica. NCBI lineage: Eukaryota > Viridiplantae > Streptophyta > Pinopsida > Cupressales > Cupressaceae > Cryptomeria > Cryptomeria japonica. The sequence continues at coordinate 324,268,559 of NC_081414.1, read as the reverse complement.
GCTGGTTCTTTTGCTTGGTTGGCTATTTAGGATAGGGTTTTAATAGGTTTAATATTAGACTGTCTTGGTATTACTATTGTTTTTCCTTGTGTCCTTTGTGGTCACTTTATTGAATCTATAGATCATCTCTTTTTGTATTGTCCCTCCTCGGCTCAATGTTGGTACTAGTTTTTTAGGAGAATGGAGTGATATTCAACTTTATGTTCTTCCCTGATCATCCAAATTGCTAGATGACCAGTCTGATTTTAATCCTCATCTTACTTTTTTTCTTGGCTTTAGGAAGTTGGCCCTTCTTTAATTTTTTTGAACATTTGGCTTGAAAGAAATAATAGGATCTTTAGGAAAAAGAGTTCTCCTTTGCTCAAGGTTCTGTTCATTATAGAAAAATTTATATCAGAAGTGGTAAAGTCTTTCATTTTTAAGACTCTTGAACATGTTCAATCTTTTTCTTCTTGGGATAATGAAGTGACTAAAGATTGGCCTTTGCTTACAACTTTACCTATGCAAGGCTATGTTGCTAGTTGTCAAGATAAATTAACTAAAAGATGGGAGGCAAAGTGGTTTTTTCCTCGTGTGGGCAAAATTAAATTGAACTATGATGGGGCTTCGAGAGGTAATCTTGGTAAATTGGGTATTGGTGCTCTCATATCTAATTCAAATGCAACTACTATTATTTAGCTACTTGTAAATGTATTAGGTTGGATCTAATAATAATGTGGAGCTTCAGGCTCTTAGCCTTGGTCTTGATTTGGCTCTCTCCCTTGGTAGAAATGATTTAATTATTGAACGTGATTCTATGTTTATATTTTATGCTCTCACCAATAAGAGGAGTCAATTTTGGTGGCTCCAATACCTTTTAGAAAATTTTCTATTGCAACTCAATTATTTTTCTTCTAATGAGATTCACCATTGTTACAAGGAAGTTAATTTTGTAGAAAATTTCCTTGCTAATAAGGCAATTGATGAAGGGGTATCTTATCAAGAGGTTCTTGGGAAAGACCTCCCCCCTCTTTGGAATACTTAATGATTAGAGTTGGGATTTGATCATCCAACCTCTTTTTCATGTTGGTATATGATTTCTAGTTTATGAGGCTTTGGCACTTGTTCTTGTACTGCTATCTTGGAGGTGTTAGCACTATCTTTTAACAGTTTGCTTATATTATTTTGGCATCATTACTTCTTATGGTCTTATCAAAATACTATCTACCTCTTGTACTTGTTTTAGCCATATTGACGTAACCAACTTTGGTGGATGGCCTTGCACATTTGATATTAATTACTTGGTACTACAATGCTCCATCTAGAATTTTACAATGGTTGGTTTGGCTATCTGTATGTTGCCTCATTGATCACTGGGTTGTCATACCTATTGCATAAGCATGTTTTAGGTGTCCTTTCATGCCACAAGACTGGTTTCATTTGCTATGTTCTAGCATTGTTATTTATTGTGAGCTCTTTCACTTGTGTGAGCTAATGCATTCTTCATTATGGCTGAAGATGGTTTCTTACAAGATTGGCACAATCTTGGTTATATATTTATGGTTGGGTTTTATTATTTCTCATATTTTTCTTTCTCTACTCTATGGATTCTTGTATCTATCATGTTCTTCAATAGTATGTGTTGTCAAGAGACACTATTCTAGAAGAGAGTGCTTAAGGATTCTTTAGGGGTTGTCATTCATGGAAACTCATATCAGAAGTGTCGTCCCATATATTCAAATTCATTCTACCACAAGTTTTGCTTTAGTCAAGAAAGTGGAACACAATGTTCGGCAGATTATGTATACATTGAGTAGAACTTAGTTTTGGGTGCACATTTTTGTTTGCGGTGGTAGAGGTAGTCAATTTTTTTGTTGGATTGCTTAGTCTGCAATCCTAGCTTTTGGTATTGATTCTCGTGCATGTTTGATGATCTGGTATCCTATATTTCAAGAATAAAAAAGTTATTTTGGTGTAGCATTTTATGTGGAATCTTTGAGATGATTTTGTTGATTAGTGCCATGTTCGAAGTTGTTGTGCCGACTTGATTGAAGTGTATTATCAATTTGTTTTGGTTTGCATGTATATTTGTAATCAGATTGTGCTGACTTCTTGTTACACGTTTCATGTTTTGTAAATGTTTTGGAGCCGCCATGTTGGTGACCTAATCAAGTGATGTGGATATATGAGACTGATCTATATGAGCATTTTGGTGATCAACTGTGAGTGTGTGAATATTGTATGAGCATTTGTATGTAGTTTCATGTATCTTTGGATTTATGCATCGGTGTATGACAGAGTAGAGAAGAACAGAGTAGTATGCTAGAACAATGGAAGAAGACTCTTTGTGCCTAACCGAAACTACATTTTGGCTATCCATCAGTTCAGAAAATCAGTTATCATTTGTAATCATTTGTAGGACAGTGAGTCCTCAAAGGGTTGCAACCCTCTCTTTTGTAATTGAGCAGTGAACTCTAGGCAATGTGTCTGAATGCATGTGTATTCCTCTTGTAATATTATTATACTCCTAATCATAGTATTATAAAATTGTGGGTCTCAATCCCACTGTGGTTTTTCCCTTTTCTGGTTTTCCACATAAAAATTCTAATGTTATGGTTTTATGCTTGTTTGTGTTTTGTTTCTACACTTTACTTTTATTCATTTGTATCTGGTGGTTTAAGAATTAGTTAAAGAAAGTTATAGATTGTAGAACACTGATTCACCCCCCCTCTCAGGAGAAAAGAGAAAAGAAGCAAAAGCTAGTGAAGAATTGTTGAAGTCCTACACTAAGGACAAAGAGCTTATATCTTTGGCTATAAGTGTTCATGAGAAAAAAAATTGTCATTCAAGCAAGACACACTTGACTCACCCTTTGGTAAGCTGCAAAGTATGTTTAAGGTAGTAGACTCTCATTTTGAATCCCTTGATAAAATTGTAGATGTAAAAGTTTTGAATCATTTCAATGCTATGAGGTTAAGGACAGTTTTGAGAATGGTTGAAGGTGATAGGGTCAGTCTGATAATCAGTGTGAAGGGAATTTAGGAGGCATTGAATGGAGGAGGAAAAATCTACAAGTCATGTCTTCTATTGCCTAAGCTCACTATAGATCTTGATTAGAATATCATAGAGTGTGAAGGAAAACTGGCCTGTATATCTCAGTCCTATTCACCCCAGGCCATTTTTGCAAGTAATTATGAAGCTTGGGTGATGTCTTTACTTGATAAAATCAAGAGAAGGATAGGATAATTGATAGAGTGGGAGAGCAAAGGAACTTGATCACTCCTCGGTTGGATACTCTGCTGAGCAATTAGCAGGATGCTTTGAATACATTGAATAAGAGGGTTCCTTCAGATCTCAGAGGAGCTGAAATGCATGCATACCTATTTAGTGCTCTAATAAACATTTTGGAGAACCTAAAGAAAGGTTGGGATGATCATTTGCAGTCATTGAGGACTATTTTTGTAGACATCTTCAATTTTTTGTAAGTTACTGTGTATACCCTTGTACACACAATTTTGAGTGGATACCTCCATTTGATATTGATGTCAATGGGGGAGAGAGGAGTGAAAAATGATATATATTCTCAGGGGGAGCCTCTGCCTATTCCATTTTTGGAGTTTTGAAATTTTGCAATGTTTGACATTTTTGGTTTGACACTTAGTCATTTTTCACTAGGTGTTGCCATGACTGCCAAAGGGGGAGATTGTTGGCAAGATACACTATTCTGAAAGAGACAAGTTCTTGAGGATTGTTTAGAGGTTGTCATTGATGGCAACTCAGATTAGAAGTGTCATCCGGTATATTCAAATTCATTCTACCGGAAGTTTTTCTTAAGTCTGGAAAGTGGAACACAATGTTCGGCAAAGTATGTATACATTGAGTAGAACTCAGTTTTGGGTGTAGATTTTTGTTTGCGGTGGTAGAGGTAGTCGATTTGTTGGTTGGAATTTCTTAATCTACAATCCTAGTTTTCGGTATTGATTCTTGTGTAAGTTTGATTATCCGGCATCCAATATTTCAGGAAGAACAAGGTTTTTTTTGTAGAGTGTTATGTGGATATTCGAGATGATTTTTTTGATTGGTGCCATTTTAAAATTTAATATACTGAATTAATAGAAGCGCATTATCAAATTTTTTTAGTCTGCATGTATATTTATAATTGGACTGAGCTAACTTCTTGTTTACACGTTTCGTGTTTTGTAAATGTTTTGGAGCCGACATATTAGTGACCTAATCAAGTGATGTGGATGTATGAGAGCAATCTATATGAGCATTTTGGTGACCAGTTGTGAGTGTGCGAAGATTGTATGAGTGCCTATGTGTTGTTTCACATGCGCTATCTTTGGATTTATGCTCTGGTGTATGACAGAGCAGAGAAGAACAAAGCAGTATGCTAGAATAGCGGAAGAAGACACTTTGTGCCTAACCAAAACTGCATTTTGGCATTTGTAGATGCTATACATCATTTTATACAATCAATTATCATTTGTAATCATTTGTAGGACAATGAGTCCTCCAGAAGTTGCATCCCTCTCTTTTGTCATTGAGTAGTGAGCTCTAGGCAGTGTGCCTAAATGCACGTGCATCCCTCTTGTAATATTATTATACTCCAAATCATAGTATTATAATATTGTGGCTCTCAATCCCACTGTGCTTTTTCCCTTTTCCAGGTTTCCACGTAAAAATTTTGGTGTTATAGTTTTATGCTTGTTTGTGTTTTATTTCTGCACTTTACTTTTATTCATTTGTATCTGGTGGTTTGAGAATCAGTTAAAGAATGTTATAAACTACAGAACACTGATTCACCCCCCCTCTCAGTGTTCATTGATTCCAACAATATGGAATATAGAGTTTCCATTCCGCAAAGCCACTGAGAGGTAAGGTTTGAGGTTAATTACACTTCTGAAAGGCTTTCATTGGCTTTTCCATGAGCTAATTTACACTAAAGATGCAATTCACTCATTGATTGGTAATTCTTTGCTTGAATGTAATCATTTTTCTTTACTTATAGACGTTGTTTCCCATTTTCTTACTATAATTATGGATTTATTACTTGATATTTCTATGGTGTTCTATATTGTCATTAAATACATCAATCCTACTCTATATGATGTAGATGTTCTTTATTTTTTGTTGCAATCACATAAGTTGGAGGATGGATTTTTCCCCATTAGTGGTTTCGTGGAATTTTATCAATTCATGGCTAATACCCATCTACATGAGCTTCTTGTTGTTGTTAGATTTGGTGTGCAGGATAGCTCACTTCAAGATGTTGTTAAGGAATTTTATGATTTTCTTAAAGTTATTCCTCCTCCCATGGTGTCTACTACCCTTGATTGCTTCTTGGGTTTTTATACTTTGTTTGGTCACCCTTTGGACTGTGATGGTATTGATCCTCTAGTTATTCCTCAATTGCAAGCTACTATTCTTTCTATTGATCATAATATAGAATCTCTCTCTGTTGTTGATGATGGTATTGAGCACGTTCCTACTTCATCCTTTGGAGAGGAGATTTCATATATGGAGATGGACTTGACTTATGCTAGTTTGAATGACTGGTTTATCTCTTTGGATCCTTTGAATGGTACTCCAACTCTCTCTTCTTCTCCAAAATTAGGATCTGGCTTTTGATTGAGCTTCTAGCCTCATTTTGTCAACATATCATCCTTCATCTTGGGTTTTGGTTTATATTTTGTATTATATGTGTGCATCATATTGGTCATGCCAACATGGGGCTTGGTGGGTGGTCTACATATTTATCACTTTGGGTTTTTGTAAGCTTTGATTGGGTTTTATGCATAGTTATAACATCTTGTTCTCTTTATCAAGATGGCTCTTTTGACTTCTCTATAACTTCTTTTTATATTTTAATAAAAATTTCAGTGAGTTCAGCCACTTTTATAAAAAAAAAAATTGTTATGCATGATGCAATAAATATCAATCTTGAAATATTTGATTACAATAGAAAAGAATTTATTAAATGTTAGTCTATTTTTAAAAAAATACATATATTTAGAATCTATACAAAAAATCTCACAAATCAGTATTTTGGTTCATCTTCATATTCTTAATGTTTTATCTTTTATAATTCTTAGAAAGTGAATATCTAGTATAAAATACTAATTTCATCATGTCATTTTTTCCGAGAACTAGGAACCATTAAGGTGTTCATGCATTGAGTTATCACTTTGGGTAACGATAATATTGGGTTCATTCTTAGCCTTAGGTCTCTCTTGTTTAAGGCAAGGTTCTATCGCATTAACTATATACTCTACTTTGTTGGTTTGGGAATAAATATTATGTAATTAGAATTTGTGTCTACAACATTTATTAAATTGGGAGGCAAAAGATTAGTGCAAAATTGCATGTTATGACTAGGATACCATAATGCCCGCCAAAATAACCTACAGAAATAAAGCTAACTAACATGCCAATAGAGATATCTTTTTTAAAATCCTCATCTAATACAACACATATATATCCATTTACTCATATGCATTTAACATCCATTAACATGATATACACATATCCATTATGAACATAAAACAATAATCATATGTAATCTCATAATACAAGCGGAAATAAACACAACTCAATAGCTAACTATCTTCCCTAGGGTATCTCAATGTCATTACTTACAAGATCACCATAAACAATATCGTCATGATCGCTTCTATAATCCAATGCAATCTAACATGATGATCATCTACTCTTTTCATGCATAAACATATGATCATTTTCAAATCCACCTATCATGAATAAAAATCATTCATGCTACAAATACCATTATCCATTTTAAGATTCATTTAAAAAACCAATCCAAATATTCCTAACCCCAATTACTTAATCATCATCTAGAATAATTACTATTTCCCCATATGATCTATCACATTAGTGTTAGGTCCCGAGGACAACTGAGGGGGGGGGGGTGAATCAATTGTCTAATAAATTCAAACTAAAAACCGCTTAACCAACTTAATTCTTAATACTGGTAAACCAGTTAAGTATGTCGGTAGATAGTGTTAATAGTAAATTGCTATACCGGTAAAGATTAATGCATGAAACATAAATACAAAGTCATCCACAACACATAACACCAGTATTTGTATGTGGAAACCCTGTAAGGGGAAAAACCAAGGTGGGAAACCTTACCCACAATCAGGTGATACTACTGCAGATAGTAAGTGTACATAAATGGGGTCTGCACATGCAGAAAGGCCAACAGCCTAGAGCTCACTGCTCAATCACAAAATGGGAGTCACACTGACTATAGTTGGATGGTTAAATCCAATAAGAATGTACTACACAAAATAGCGTCTTCATATGTTGGATTTAATGCTGATATGCTTTCACAAAAACCTAGCTTCACCTTCAAATGATGTCTTCGTGTATACCTTTGCTTAATCTCGCATATACCTTCACACAATTCTTTTTCACATTCCACATTTGATCTTACAAATAAGATCTTACATTTATACCATAACCTAGGACCAATTTTAGTAGGTTGGCTCTACAAGATATTACAATAAAAACATTTTACAATCAATATAATAGCCAATGCAATAACCGATTAAACATGTCAGCTTAATGCATTTACAACAATAATAAATCATCTTCATAGTGTGCCATGCTGATCTGGAAAAGATAAACCTACCGGTGAAACCCTAGATAACCCTGGACCTATTTGCCAATAAAAGCAAATATGCAAGTTTGAATATACCAATGATTAATTCTTCAAAGCAAAGTGTCCACACGATGTCTTTGACATTACTAGGTGTCTTCCATATCATTCCAAGTGTTGGTGATCATTATATCCTGCCGGTGAACCATATACCAGTAACTGTGCAATAGTTACTTACTTGTCGGTGAATGTTGATGGATCTCCAGAGTACTAGTGTTTTAGTAGGTGTTGACATCAATGACAAAACCATACAAAAATACCAACAATCTCCCCCTTTGGCATTGATGGCAACACAAGCTGGAAAAACCATCAAAGTGCCAAAACATAAATGCCAAAAACCAAAAACCAACAATCTCCTTTAAACAACAATCTCTCCCCCTGGGAACAACGTGTGTTTATCTAAAGATTTTCTTACCAATTTCTCCAAAAGATAATGTGTTTTTCCATAGATATCTCTGCCCCTTTGACATCAAATGCCAAAGTTATAATAAGACCAAGTTCATATACAAAATACCAATAAATTCAATATACCAACTACTCCCCCTGAGAAGTAGCTTCCTCATCAAAGACCGGAGTAAAAGATTCGTCTTTCAATTTTGTCGGTTGATGACAATCATCAACTGTCTAAGTTTCTATCGGTGGTGGTATTACTCCAAGCTGATCTCTGAGATATTCAAAAGTTTCCTTAGGCAAAGGTTTTGTGAAAATATCTGCAAGCTGTTCTTTAGTATTCACATAAACCAGTTTTATCTCCTTTTCTTCAACTTTTTCCCTTAGAAAATTCAGTTTGATAGAAACGTGTTTTGTTTTAGAATGTAATATCGGATTCTTAGATATATCAATTGCTGCAGTGTTATCACAATATATAGTGATAGGTTCCTTGCATTTTACCTTTATGTCTTTCAACATTTGTTTAAGCCATAGTACCTGTGTACAGTTAGTTGTTGCTGCAACATATTCTGATTCTGCTATTGATAAAGATGTACAACTCTATTTCTTACTCAACCAAGAAACTAATCTCTTTCCAAGAAAGAATGCTCCGCCGGTGGTGCTTTTTCTATCATCCACATCTCCTGCCCAATTTGCATCTGTGTATGCATATAGATCAAAATTTTCATCTCTAGGATACCATAATCCAAGATTTACAATGCCTTGTAAGTACCGAAAAATCCTTTTTACTGTTGATTCATGATTTTCCCTAGGATTACTTTGAAATCTAGAAACAATACATACCACATTCATAATATCAGGTCTGGTTTGTGTCAAATACAGTAAACCTCCTATCATAGATTTGTATCTAGTTGGATTAACAGGTGTAGATTCATCCCTTTGAGATAATTTGTCATTTGTAGTCATAGGTGTGCTTACCGGTTTAGAGTTATCCATTCCAAATTTCTTTAGTAAGTCTTTTAGGTACTTGGATTGACTCAAAAATATACCTTTATCAGTGATTGAAATCTGCAATCCTAAAAAGAATTTTATTTCTCCAATCATAAACATTTCAAATTCTTGCTGCATTTTAATAGAAAATTCCTTACATAATCCATCTTCTCCTCCAAAAATTATATCATCAACGAATACTTCTATAATCAAGATGTCATCATTAGTTATCTTGTAATATAAATTGTTGTCTGCATTTCCCTTAGTAAAGCCAATCTTTAAAAGATACTTATCCAACCTTGCATACCAAGCTCTTGGGGCTTGTTTCAATCCATACAGAGCTTTTCTTAACCTGCAAACCATAACATTGTCATCTGTCAAAGAAAATCCATTAGGTTGTTCAATATAGACTTCCTCTTCAAGATCTCCATTCAAGAATGAACATTTAATATCCATTTGATAAACTTTGTAGTTCTTGTGAGCTACAAAAGCCAAGAATAATCTAACTACCTCAATTCTAGCTACCGGTGCAAAGGTTTCATTGTAATCAACTCCTCCTTTTTGAGAATATCCCTTACACACTAGTCTTTCTTTATTTCTGACAACCTTACCATCTTCATTAAGTTTGTTTCTAAATACCCATTTAGTTCCAATTACATTTTTATCTTTAGGCTGGGGAACTAATGTCCAAGTATTATTTTTCTCAATTTGTCCTAATTCTTCTTCCATAGCTTTAATCCAAAATTTATCTTCACATGCCTCATTAACAGATGATGGTTCAATTTGAGAAATAAGACATACCTCTTCATTTGCCAATCTTCCTCTTGTCATAACTTCTTTAAATTTGTTTCCAATTATTTGATCTTCAGAATGATTCAATCTTACATACTAGGGTGTCTTAGTTTGCTATTGTTCTTTAATTACTATGGAATCCTCTGATGGTACCAGGGTAACTGGATCTTCATTCTGTACTGGTGGATTTAGTGTAGGTTCATTTGTCACAATTTCTGTTGTCGGTTTAGAGTCTATATACCTTGAAGTTCCTCTGAATTGTTCGTCAATCTTTACATTTGTACTCTCAACAATTTTCTACAATCTCTTGTTAAAACATCTATATGCCTTGCTCTTAGGTGAATAACCAAGAAATATTCCTTCATCACTTCTAGGATCAAATTTGCCAATATACTCATCTCTTCTAATATAACATTTACTTCCAAAAATTCTGAAATACTTAAGAGTAGGAGTATTACCAAACCATAGTTCATGAGGGGTCTTACCGGTTTCACCTTTGATGTGAACTTTGTTGAATGTATAGATGGCTATGCTGAATACTTCTCTCCAATACACATGTGGTAGATTTGCTTCTGATAACATGCTTCTTGCTGCATCCAAAATAGTTATGTTTCTCCTTTCAACAACTCCATTCTACTATGGTGTCTGAGGTGCTGATAATTGTCTTTTGATTCCATTCACTTCACAAAATGTATTAAAGTCCTTAGATGTGAATTCTCCTCCTTGATCTGATCTTAAACATTTGATTTTCTTACCGGTTTCATTTTCAACCATTGCTTTGAACAGTTTAAACTTTCCAAGTGCTTCTAATTTTTCTCTGAGAAAAGTAACCCAACACATTCTAGAATAATCATCAATAATTAGCATGAAATATATATCACCTTGTAAGCTTTTAGTTCTAGCTGGACCACATAAATCAGTGTGAATCAAATCAAGAGAATTATTGGATTTTTCTGGAATACTTTTGAAACTAGCTCTAACTTGTTTTCCAAATTGACATTCCTTACAAATTGTATTATGAGGTTTCACAATTTTAGGTAGATCTCTAACTACCTTAGAAGTACTGATCTTCACAATGCAATCAAAGTTTACATGACAGAGTCTCTTATGCCATAACCAACTTTCATCTATATGTGCAATCAAGCATGCCTTTTCACTGTTATTCAAATGAAAGATATTACCTCTACTCTGATTACCGGTTGCAATTTCCAAACCATTTTTATTCATGATTTTGCATTTTCCATTCTTAAATTGTAACTGAAATCCTTTCTCAACCAATTGACCAACACTTAAAAGATTATGTTTTAATCCTTCAACATAGTAGACATTGTCAGTGTTATGCTTACCATCAAGAGATATTGTACCCTTACCTTTGATTGAGCAGGCTTTGTCATCTCCAAATCTTACTAAACCTCCATTATATTCTTGAAAGTTCAAGAATTTACCTTTGTCTCCTGTCATATGATGTGAGCATCCTGAGTCAATGAACCATTCATCCTTTACTTCAACTTTAGCTACTAGGGCTTATTCTACCAATTGAGTAGTCGATGTCGGTTGATCTTCTGTTATAGCAACAAAAACCCATCCATTGTCTGTTGGATCCTCATCAGAATCATCAGTCACACCTTCATCAACAATGTAACAAGATTTGTCTTTGTTCTTCTTAAATCTATATCTTTGATATTCAGGATTAGGCTTGTATGTTCTTCTAGCTTCTTCTCTTAGTCTAGCATGTCTATCAGGGCATCTCGAAGCCATATGACCAATCTTATTGTAGTTAAAACATTTAAAGGGTGCTTTACCTTCATACTTACTTCCAATTGGACCTTTTGGCATTTTCCTTGCAAATAGTGCTTCAAGTTCTTCAAGCTCTTCATTCTCCTTCCTAGTTTCTTCAAGTTCTCTTGCGTAAAAGGCTTTCCAATTTGATTTGTCAAATGATGGAGCAGATGATGTTGATGCTTTGAAGGCCAAATTTGTCATTATAGTAGCAACAAGGCTAAATTCCTCAATTTCAAAAGCTGAAAGTTTTCCAATCAATGTATCCCTAGTTACTGATGTATTAGGCATTGTTCTCAACTCATTTATAGCAGTAACCTTCATTTTATATGCCAGTGGCAATCCTCTTAAGATTTTTGAAACAATTTCATCCTCACTCAAGGTTCCTCCACAACATTTAATACCCAAAACAATTTCATTTACTCTTTCCATAAAGGCAGAAATCCTTTCATCTTCTTCCATTTTCAGATGTTCATACCTGACTCGGAAGCTTTCAAGTTTTGCAATCTTGACTGTGGAATCTCCTTCATTCAGTGTTTCCAAATGATCCCAAATAGCTTTAGCAGTAGACCTATCTGATAATCCCATGATTTGTTGATCTGATAATGTGCTTAAAAGTGCTTCTCTTGCTTTGCAATCATTCTCCTCATCTTTAGCTAAGGTAGTTGGAGCAGTCTGACCAGCTACAACAGCAGTATAACCATTCTTTGTAACTTCCCAGATGTCTTTACCAATGCAATTCAGATGTGTCTCCATTCTGATCTTCCATATTCCATAGTTGGTTCCATCAAGTTTAGGACTGTCCTTCCTAAAATAATTAGTAGACATTGGATCTCCTCAAGTTGTTAAACTTCTACAAAAAGAGGACTAAGCTCTGATACCAATTGTTAGGTCCCGAAGACAATTGATAGTGGGGGGGGGGGGTGAATAAGTTGTCTAATAAATTCAAACCAAAAACCACTTAACCAGCTTAAAGCTTAATACCGGTAAACCAGTTAACTATGCCGGTAGACAGTGTTAATAGGAAATTGCTATACCGATAAAGATTAATGCATGAAACATAAATACAAAGTCATCCACAACACATAACACCAATATTTGTATGTGGGAACCCTGTAAGGGGAAAAACAATGGTGGGAAACCTTACCCACAATCAGATGATACTACTGCAGATAGTAAGTGTACATAAATGGGGTCTGCACATGCAGAAAGGCCAATAGCCTAGAGCTCACTGCTCAATCACAAAATGGGAGTCACACTGACTATAGTTGGATGGTTAAATCCAATAAGAATGTACTGCACAAAATAGCTTCTTCATATGTTGGATTCAGTACTGGTGTAATGCTGATATGCTTTCACAAAAACCTAGCTTCACCTTCAAATGATGTCTTCGTGTATACCTCTGCTTAATCTCGCATATACCTTCACACAATTCTTTTTCGCATTCCACATTTGATCTTACAAATAAGATCTTACATTTATACCATAACCTAGGACAAATTTTAGTACGTCAGCTCTACAAGATATTACAATAAAAATATTTTATAATCAATATAATATCCGATGCAATAACTGATTAAACATGTCGTCTTAATGCATTTACAACAATAATAAATCATCTTTATAGCGTACCATGCTGATCTAGAAAAGATAAACCTACCGGTGAAACCCTAGATAACCCTGGACCTATTTGTCGATAAAAGAAAATATGCAAGTATGAATATACCAATGATTAATTCTTCAAAATAAAGTGTCCACACGATGTCTTCGACATTACCAGGTGTCTTCCATATCATTCCAAGTGCTGGTGATCATTATATCCTGCCGGTGAACCATATACCAGTAACTGTGCAATAGTTACTTGCTTGTCGGTGAATGTTGTTGGATCTCCAGAGTACTAGTGTTTTAGTAGGTGTTGACATCAATGACAAAACCATACCAAAATACCAATAATTACTAACCTTTTTTTAATGCAACAAACATCCATATGATACTAAGTGCACGTCAATAGAACCAATGACATTATTTCCATAAACTAATCAATATCCAAGATACACCATGATAGATCTATATGTCCTAATACAAGATTCATATCCATATCCTAATACATCAAGAAGCATAACTCTCAACTATAAATACAATGATCTCATGAAATATACAAATACATATGCCATAAAAATCAAGTACATCCATATGTACAATATCCATCCATAAGTTGGAGAGATGAGAAACCACATCTACGCATATAATCATCCAACGAAGAACATCCCAATGAAAGAAGGCATCAAACCACTAGACCATGTGGAACCAAAGGATCTACCCCCCATGCTAGGAGATGACACAAGGTCCCACATACACTCTAGACCTAGGCTGACACCTTACAACCAAAGAGAAATCAACAACTCAAGAACCACAACCAAGAATCAACCAAATACAATAAGACAAATCACATCACAAGGCTAATCATAAAAATAGACACTCTCGGAGGCATACCAACACACATGGCATAAGGAACAAGGACACATGTAGGATTGGAGTGTCATTGCATTCTATCCTCATATAGGAGAAAAGTCACACCCTGATATGTACATGTTCTTGCATGCTATCCTCACAAAGAAGGTGAATATCAACCCTGATAGACATGTGGAACTGTCTCAACCTATGAGAGATCGAGGTTGTTTGGTCTGCCATCACAATGACCTTTCCCAGCTTATCGTAAAATATCTTCCCTAGGACTAAGTCTTGGGGCTCACACCAAACCATTATTCTCTTATTTTGATGAATCTTATTTACCCAATCCAGATAATTAATTATTAATGTTATCACTTATTTAAATAAGGAAAACTTCCAATGTTCCCTGGTGATGTAGACTCTAATCATCCTGACTAGGAACCTATTAGTAGCCTATCTCTCATGAACCTAGTCATCACATGAAATCCCACTCCCCCTAACCATATTCCAAGACCTTAAGGTAACATAAATCATGATAATAACAAGGAGGCTCATATGAAATAAATCCATTAACAACATCAATCATTCACATATACAAATCTGAAACATAAGAAGAACCATAAAGACAACATATAAATCAAGAGCCTCATGAAACTAAACACACATAATAATAAACAAGAGTAAGAAAACATCCACTTACTCCACCATGAACAACAATAGATCCTCAATACTGAGGCACAACCATCTCGCTAGAGCTAACCTTGAAAGCATTCGTCAACAATAAGGCTTATCAACTTGTTGGACCAGACAATGAAAACTTAAAGATAAGGAACTATACATCTTGTCGGAGCCAAAACAACAATACAATAGCCAAAGCTAAAGCATAATCCACTCTGAGAATCACAACGAAATTAACAAATGCCTCTAGTACATGGGCAGACCAAGGAAAAACAACCCAAAAATCTAAACCATAAAAATTACCACTAACAAGGTAGTTTAGCACATCCATAGGAAAGAGTAGCGCATAGACCATGTATTTTAATGCATCCACAAATTCTTTTAGTACATAGGCCAAATTAGTGCATCCACACAAAAAGACTCAGAAAATGAAACTTCGACAAACCAGAGGATAAAGGCTATCCAGTATGTCGAAATCGCAAAAATTTGAGATGCAAGGGAAAATAGAATCCAAAGAACTTAACAAAACATCAAAAAAGTAGAATGAAGACATGAAATTGATCAAAGTGTCTCAGACGAGGACTCCTAACTGAATCAAATAAATAACTAGTCATAGAGAGTGATAATAGAACTCTCCCAATCACTAAGGTAACTGATACTCACCAAATTCATCATAAAATAAAAGCAACTCTCACAAAGACAATGTAGTCAAGGATACCAGTGATATGCATAGTGTGCAAAGAACAATGCTAGAAATCTTATTAAACAAACACAGACAGTAAAAACTATATGTGTATGCATATATATATATATATATATATTTTACCCAAAACCTTATGTTATAACTTTTAAAAATAAAATTCATAATTATTTCCCCCTTAGACAATTCCATACACGCACGAAGCAACCAACCTTTTCTGAAACAAAAAGCATAGAGGATGGAAACATAACCAACCTAGAATTAGAAGTAATGGTAATACCAAATCGATGGAGAGCCACGACCCAAATCCAAAATCCAACAAGCTTCAGCAATCCCACCAAGTTCCAAATTGAAAACCAGTATCTTTTGAATGCCAAAAATTCACAAAAAGGCCAACCTCAACAAAACACAAGAAAAACCAATAAATAAAATTTGCATCCAAACTATAGAAAAATTCTAGCCAATTAGAATATTCGGAGAAACTATATTCTATACCATGCATAAATCCGAGGTAAATAATATAATATTATTTACTTACCCCACAAATTAACCAATATGATAATAGGGTTGGTAAGGAATATATAATAAAATAAACCTTATGGGTGAATAAAATCTAAAAGCCCAATAAAATAAATAAACTAAAGGTTAATAAAATAAATAAATAAATACTCCAAATAAATATTAAATTCCAAAGTAAATATTAATAAATAAATAATAAACCAATCTCATAAAACTATAATCAAATAATATAATTTAATATTAAATATCAACAATAATCATCAATAATAATTAAATATCCAACTATATAATAATTTAATTATAACATCGATACACTATATTAATCAAATATTAATTAAATAAATGATCAAATACTCACAATGGCACAACATGACCACAACTCATGATACTAACAGAACAACTCCCGCTAAGACACATAAACTAACAAGGATGACAACTTAAGCGTAGAGTGTATAGAGGGAACTCAGGCAATCTCCAACAACTTGCCATTGGGATAAAGATACGCTCAGATCTATGAGACGAGTTGTTGTCTATGTCTGGTACCTACAATCCTACAACCACCAATAAACACGATACAACATATACAACATATATAATAGTATATCATAAATGATAAGGCAACTGATAGAGAATTGCAATGCCATATCATGCTCGTAGTGAGTGGTATGACATCATCCCTATCACAAATATAGTAATCATCTCATAAACAATATTTGTCATCTATAATAGTAAATGAATATAGATCATCGAATGTAAATCCATCATCATAATAACCAAGGATAAATTTCATCATCCACATAAGTCATCATTTATCAAATTTCCATAAGAAAAGTATAGCATCATCGGTAAGCATCTAAAATATAGATAGAGTCATAAACATGAATAAAAACATAATATGACAATCTAATCAAGTCTATCAATGCATAAACAAAAGACAAATCGAGGAGGGACACTACATCCTTTCCCCCTTTGTTGGCATTATCGGCATTAAGTTGTCATTGATGTCAACTGGTTTGTCAAGGTCACTGGTAAGTAAGAAGTGGTGACTGATATAAGAAGAGAAAGACATATGATGGTAATGCACATGTGAGTGAGTAGACAAAAGGAAGGCTACTGGTACACATGAATTGTGTCATCAGCTGGTAAAGCAGGCTTACCGGTAAGCTATAAATCAGGATGAAGGTTGACTATTTTTTTATGATGAAGAGGCAAAATGTTAAAAGAATCACAACAACACCCAGTGAGCAGAAGAGAGATGATGGAATTAAGACATATCAGAAGGCAAGATGAAGTATCAAGAGGATGTGCTGCCAGTAAAAAGGATGTTTGTTGGTTATACCGATAAGGTGAACTGAGCCGGTATTCAATCTTGGTCAATAAAAAAGGTCAAACCGATATAGAAATCCAAGCAGAGGTGGATGTTGACTAACATGATAGATGAATGCCAGGTGCTGGTATTGCACAGGTCAATGAAGTGTGCTTTGACGTATCAAGTCAGAAAGCAGGTAAACTTTTATGAAGAACCTGCAAGTCACGGAGGATGCCAGAAGATTAAGGCTCGAGGAAGGCAAGCTAGCAAGCGATTGAACTGATTCTGCAAGAAGATTTGATCTTCGTACCCATTTTTTGAAGGAAACAAGAAAGCCATTAATGGTGTATGACAGATAAAACCAAAAAAGCATGGTGCAGACCTCCATATTTAAAAAACACACATTGGAATGCAAAGCTTTGCTGGTGTTGATCGATGTCATGAAGATCGTATCCCTGAAAAAGTAGATCGAATCAAATCAGATTTTGATCGAGTTGGAGAAGGAAAAACCTAAGACGACATTGTTTGAATGTGTTTTTTGGCAGGAATCCAAGATTATAAATATGTGAGCTTGAGATAGAAATCGATGATGCTTGGTGTGAAGAAGGAGAGTGTAGAGAACTTGACAATAGAGAAGGATCATCTTAGAATTTATTCTAAGAAAGTTGCAGAGTGAGTTAGCAGGCAAACTAGTGAGAGGGTTGAACCGGCAGTGACAAAGTATAGGTAAACTGTAGTAGGTCTAATAGTTGAGCTAACAATTAAGGTGTGATTGGTCAAGAAGGCATCCAAGTGTGACTAAGTGTGTTGTGAGATAGAGAGAGAAGAAGAGAAGGTTTTTAACCGATAGAAATTTATTTAATCAAGTGTTGTAGAACTCATTTGCAAATAGAAGCTATAACTATATCACAATTGTATTTTAATATACATCACCAAGTTGGAGCTTGGTGTAGGGATTGGTGCTCCTTGGGTTGGTGCCCTAAATATTTGTAATTCATTGTTTCACTTGTGAGGCTAGATTGGAGCAGTAGTCTCCAGCAACATTTCTCACCGAGGTTTTTCCCATATTGCGTTTTCCTCATACATCTGGTGTTGTGGGTTGCATTTGTGTTTTTTCTCTTTTGGTATCCTCTTTTTTCTTACCGATTTGATTGTTTAGTGCTTAGGATAATAACCAGTATTCTAAGCTTGTGTTAAAAAGAAAAGAATTTAGGAACCACTGATTCACTCCCTTCTCAATGGTACACTGTGTTCAACAACCTTTGCCTACGCTTACTCTTGGAAGCCTGAGAAAAAATAGGGGTAAAGCTCTCTCATACACACTGAATCCTCCCAAATCACCAAAGAATCATCACTCAAGTCCCATTGGACCCTTACCTACTCTATGTCTCGACCCCTAAGGGTCATCTCTCAACATTGAAGAATGCGCACAGGATCCAAAGAAAGTTTCTCATCATCTACTTGCAATGCATTCCAATCTAAAACATGTGTCAAATCAAGATAATATGGCCTCAAAATAGATAGATAAAATACACCATAGATGTAGGACAAGGTGGGTGGCAAGGCAAGGTGATAAACCACAGGACCAATCCTCTCCAAATTATCAAATGGTCCAACAAAATGAGGTACCAACGTAGAGCCTTTTCTATAACAGATAGGTCTCTTTAGTGGATGCACTCTCAAAAAAACCTTGTCACCCACTAAAAACTTCCTATCCACATGATGAGCATCCACATTTTTCTTATGTTCATCCTATGAGCTGCTATCAAATGCTCTCTAATACATGTCACCTACTACTCCATATCCTGCAACATCTCTAATCCAAGAAGCACTCTGTCCTCCAAACAATCCCAACTCAAAGGCGTACGACACAACTTCCCATACAATAATTGAAAATGGGACATGTCAATCGAATTATGATATCCATTGTTATATGTAAACTCCACCAAATAGAAGTAATCCTCCAAATGAGACTGTTGATCCATCACATACATCCATAACACATCCTCAAAAACTTAATTAACTCTCTCAGTCTGACCATTTGTCTCGGGATGATATGTTTAACTTAATTTTAGGTGAGATCCTAAATCATGCTGAAGAGAGGTCCATAATGCTAAAGTGAACACTCAATCATAATTTGATATAATTGGACAAGGAATACCATGCAATCTTACTATATCCTCCATGAAAATATGAGCTACTGTCATTGTTGTATATGAAGATCTAATTAGAGAGAAGTGTGTCACCTTGGTCAACCTATCAAAGGTGACCATGATAGAATCATGACATCGAGAAGACATAGGCAATCCAACTATTAAATCCATAGATATGATGTCCCATTTCCAATCTAGGACTAGGTTCGACTGCAATAAATCTACTAGATGTTGATGCTTTGCCTTCACCCACTGACACTCCAAGAAACAAGACACAAAATCCGCTATAACTCTCCTCCTACCTACCAAATGATACAACTGTCGCAAATCTAAGTGTATTTTTTTAACACATGAATGTGTCAAGTAAGGTGCCCAATGTGCCTCTGACAAGATCAAAGCTTGAATTCTGTCTAAAGGTGGAACATAAATATGTCCCAAATGTTAAAGAATGCTATCCGACCCAATAAATAACCTGCATATCTCCCGTCCAAAGCTCTCACTGAAGAAATCTTTGCACTGACCTCTTGGTACCAAGCATCTAAAGGGAGTGCACTAAGAATCTCTCTCCTCAAATCTATGCTAAGAGTCATCACTAAAACCTCATATGCCTCCAGTGGCTCAATGCATCTGCTACTACATTCTCCTTACCTTAGATGTACTTCACCTCAAAATCCTACACACAAGAACTCCATCCAATGTTTCTACCTAGCATTCAAGTTTAGCTACATGAAGATATACTACAAACTATGATGATCACTATGCAACTCAAACCAATGCCCAAGAAGGAAATGTCATATCAAAGCATGCACAACTATCGCTAACTAAATTGTGAGTAGGATAATTTAACTAGTGATCCTTGATTTTATGCAACTCATATGCTATCACTCGACCATCATACATAATAATTGCCCCAAGACCCTCTAAAAAAGCATTTGTGCACACTACAAAATATCTTAATGGATTTGGCACTACTAGAATAGGTGCAATAGTCAGATGCTCCTTAAGGATCTAGAAAGCTGCCTCACACTACTCTAACCATACAAACCTCTTCCCTTTCCTCTGAAGTGAAGTAATAAGATGGGAAATATTAGAATCCCTAAACAAATCAATGATAATTACTTGGAAGCCCCATGAAACTACGAACCTCCCCCATATTAGTGGGTGCTGGCCAATCCAAAATAGCTTGAATGTTAGAGGAATCCACTTCGATACCTGATGCAGGAGCATCCTTGGTTCATTCACAATCTTGCATCAACCAAAAATATTTGTTTTATATTTTTTTTCTTGTTTAGTTCTATTTCCGTGTTTCTCTTTGGACCCTCTCTGAGTTGCTCATTTTCTGTGTGAAGCTATATTTGACTTGAAGACATGTTCTTGTACATTGATCTTGAATTTTAGTTTGTTTGGATCTTTTTTCGACAAGATTTCTCTTCCGGATTGTCTAGTAGTTCTCAATTTCTGGACTAGTTTGAACCTTAATGACTAGATGGACATTTTCTTATCTTGTGGAGCATTTTGTTGACTTATGGAGTCGATTGGCACTTCATACAATGTTCCCATATGATTGGCCCACCTTCCTTTTGGTCCACGTTTCATTTTGATTCTTTTCCAAAGGATTTTCTTCATGTTACACTTCCCCACCTTGGGGATTGTAACCTTTCTTTGGCCGACCCAGATGTGTTCCAAATGTTATATATTGATGTATTAGATCCTATATGAATAGTATTGGATATTTGATGATAATTAAGATACATAGATCAAGTTGGAACATCTCTTTGGTTCCTAATTGAATGTATGTTCTATAAATATCCCTATTAGCCTGCTTGTTGCCTACATGTTGCCAGCCAGTTGTATTTGAATTCATGATATAATTGAAGCCTTGACATTCTTTATATTATGTTCTATTATTTTTGTTGTGCTAATCTTGTTGCACGTTCTAGATAGTTCTCTTTGAGGACCCTCCTATCATGGCTGTGTCAGTTGGTATCAAAACAAGGTTCTTCATCCGAGAATATTGTGTCCCATTGAAACTTGTTGTAGGGTGGCAGATTGTGGATCCAACCTACAGCTACAGAAGACTTGTCTAAATGGAATGAAGAGGAAATGTTAGAGGTAGAGATGAAGAGATGTAGATCTGGTGGTAATGGATATGTTGAGGCAGATTGCGGCATGATTGGAAGTTGCTGAAATAGCCCAGAGAAGAGGTCTATATATTGATAATGTGAGTGATGATGAACAAGAAAATAATGTTGAACTAGAAGATGGAGGTCAACCAAAAATCGAGTAAGGAGATGAAAGGTTACTGAGAGCCCTAACTCACATGAGTAACAAACCGCATTTTAATCCACTAGAATATAGTGGTAAGTTGGATTTGGATGAATTGGTAGATTGGATCATGGAGATGGAGAAATATTTCAATTCTAAAAACATAAGTGAAGACAAGAAGGTGAAGTGTGCTTTCAAAAATTTGAAAGGATATGCATCGTTGTGGTGGGAACATTTGCAAACGGATAGATAGAGAAGAGGCAACGAGAAAATTAAATCTTTGGATAGGATGGTGAGTAATTTGAAAGCAAAGTTCTTACCTACAAATTATCAAGTGAATTTGTTCTAAAACTTGCAAAAACTAAAGCAAGAGGAGTCTAGTGTGAGGGAGTATACCAAAAAATTCTACAAGTTGAACATCATATTTAGACATACCGAGGATGAGGTTGAATAGATTGTGAGGTATATCAATGGATTGCGAATGTCTGTGCAAGAGGAGATCAGTTTAATAAAGTTGCAAAGTGGGGAAGAGGCTTATCAATATGCCTTGAAGGATGAGGAAAAGTTTAACAAAAGACATGAGCAAAGATAGAGAGGAAGATGAGGAATATTTCAAAGGGGCAAAACATTTATCAAAAATGGAAGATCTTTTGCAGAGCAGAACAAAGGCAAGGAAGAAGGAAAAGATGATAATTCACACTAGAAAGATGATATAGGAACTTTTATCAAAATAGTGGACAGAGTGGCTACCCGAATGAGGGTTATAAGAGAGATAAAAAAGAGGAAGTTTGGCAGAACTTTCTTTAAGTGTGGAGAAGAAGGACACCAATATTTTGAATGTAAACAAGGTAATACAAATAGGAGGACATAAAATAGTGGAAGAACTGCTTTTGCTGAGGAGGAGCCTATCGGATCCCTGAATAAACCTAAAGATGGAGAAGCTTTGATGATAACGAAAACCCTATGTCAAAATGAAATAGACCAAAAACTATTGCAAAGGAGGAATTTGTTTCAGATTAGGTGTAACATTGAAGGTAAGTGTTGCAAAGTCATAATTGATAGTGGTAGTTCAAATAATTTACCCTCAAAAGAGTTGGTGAACAAGTTTAAGTTGGAGAGGATAAAACACCCTAAACCCTACTAGATAGCCTAGGTTCGGGATGATCATAAGGTACTGGTGAGTGAACAATGTCTGGTAAAATTTAAGATTGGATCCTACCATGATGGAGTTATGTGTGATATTATGCCTATGAACATATGTCATATCCTATTAGGAAGACCTTGGAAGTATGATAGACAAGAATTGCATGATGGGAGGAAGAACATATATACTATTGCTTCAAATGGGATGAAACAAACTTTGTTTCCTTTGGAGAAGACTGTTAAAAGTGAGGATTGTACAAATGTTAGAATTTGTTTGGTTGATGGACAAATTTTTTTGGATGGTTTGAGGAGTGAAAATATGTGTTATGCTTTAATCCCTAAGAAATATTATTTGAAACTAGAAGAGGGACAACTAGAGGAGATAAAGAAGTTGCCGACATAATATGAAGACATAATTTTAGATAGCGTACCTAATGGATTTCCACCTATGAGGAGTATCAGTTATTCTATAGATTTGATTCTTGGAGCTAGTTTGCCTAATAAAGCTACACAACAGATGATACCAATAGAGAATGAAGAACTGGATAGATAAGTACATGATTTGTTGAGGAAAGGTTTGATCAAAGGAATTTTGAACCCTTGTGAGGTCCGTATTGTGTTAGCACCTAAGAAGGATGGAGAGTGGTGTTGGCATATGGACACTCCAATGAGACATTGTGTGTGATTGAAGGTTTTGTCATTGATGGCAACCTTGCAATCCTATGGCACCAGCAAAACATCATATCGACAAAGCATTATTCAAGCAAGACAATGCACCGACATCAACAAGATCACTCTACACTGGCACCGACACAGAAGAAAAGATGTATACCGGCAACAAATGAGAACACAGGACTTAGATATGAAAATGACATGTTGAAGATAGATCTAATGCATACTCAAAATGACTCAAATGAACTAATGAGACAAAAAGAAATCTTGGAAAGGGAATTGGAAACTACAAATCAACATAAAGAAAAATTCAAGAAAAGCTCAGAAGAACTTGGTTCCTTATTGAAGAATCAAAAACCCAAAGGTGACACTTTTGGAATTGGATTTGAAGTTGGAGAAAGCTCCGGTACCGCAAATACTCAGGATCACAGCAAACCGGTAAGACCACCTAATACTTATAAATTCAATGGAAAATGCTTTAACTGTAATAAATATGGTCATAGGGAAAATGAATGTAGATCTAGGAATTATCAGAATATCAATCCTCCCACCGGTCAATGCTCCAAATGCAACAATGTTGGTCATAACTCTGAAAACTATAGAATGAATGTAAGATGTTATGTTTGTGGAAGATTTGGACATCTATCAAATCAATGCAGAACACAAACTGGCATAGGTTATGGGAAAGCTATTCAGAAAAATAATGTAACTTGTTATGCATGTAACAAGATTGGGCATATTGCTAAATTTTGTAGAAGTAAAAGTACACCGGTAGACAACAAAAGTGCTAGCTTGAAAGGTAAAGAAAAATTTGAAGAGGTTAAGCAAGAATTCTCAAAGCAATGGATTAAAAAAGATGATCTAAATATTGGGAATACTCCTCCACCGGTAGAACCAACAAATGCTCCACCGGCAGGACAATGTGATGCTCCACTGGCAGGACAGAGCAGTGCTCCACTGGCAGGAAGTTCTTCATCTAATTGAAGAAAATTGTCTTGAGGGTTTGGCAATCTAATGACACATGTGCTATTATTCCCTCGGTTAGAGAAAAGAAGTTGAAAATCACTTATTACCGGCAAATAAAGCTAAGTGAATACATAACCGGCATGCAATTAATATGGTAGGTAGCGAAAAAGACTTTATAAAATAAGGTTTTGGCTCCATTTCATTTCATCGTGATTTCAAACTTTCAGAGAGCGCGAAGATTTCTGAGCTAAGGCATTTCGAGCAAGAAGCAAGCACACTCCAAGTAATCATCCATCCAAGATAGAAAAAGGTATTTTATCATGGCATCCACCTCTGTAATTGAATACATAGCAAACCCTACTATTGTGGAAGTAATTAAAAGACCTAGGCCTATATTTCAGTTGGTCCTTGAAATAGAAAAGAAGGATGATACCTTAGGTGCATTCTCTCAAATCCCTAAAGGTGTTGTATATGCTGAAGACCCTAGAATGTATATTCACTACAATATTGAAGAGCTAGGAGATGAGGAAATCAAAACCATGTACAAAACCGAGATATGTGATGATACCGGCAATATCAAAGCTAAGCACAAAATCATTGAAACCCTAGGATTCACAGAAATCCTTAGTATTCCTGAATTTCCTAAGGATGTGATTAGGATAGTGTTAAGCAGAGTTTATGGAGAATTTTTATAGTTAGATGCAATTCATAAGATCACCAAGCAAGCAGTAAACGCTGTCACAGGGTTACGAACCACCGATAAAAGACTAGACAAAAACAAGAAAGTTTCAAATGATTTAGTCACAGACCTAATAGGTGCAACATTTGATAAAAGATCTTTAAGGGTTAATGATGTAAAGGATACAAATGTGAGATTCATAAGCATGATATTAGGTTACAAAGCCACTCATGCCAATAGACTTAACTCAGTTTCAAGTTTATGCATTAAGAGTGCTTATGACATGATAACCAACAATGCAAAAATTGACATCTGTGAATGGCTAAAGGATGAACTGATAGACAACCTTGGAAAGATAAAGAAGGATAAGAAGGGAACCTTCAGATTTGGAAATCTGTTAGTGTGTCTAATGCTTCATATAACAAAACAAGTTCCTAGTATAGGAGATAAAGAATTCGGATATGACATACCGGTAGGAAAGCAACTAACAGAACTATTCAATACCATGGGTGAGAATAAGGAAAACAGCATTCATGACTTTTTCCAAGCACTAAAGACGAAAATGAAGAAAAGGACAAGGTTATCTTAGGAAATTGTAGATAAATACAAAGATGATATATGCTTTGTTATCAAAAAGGATGAAATATGGATGGAAGCAGTCATCCCTAGGACAATCTGGGTAACAGAAATGGGCTATGAAACAGATGACCACATAGTTGAAACTTATGCCAAAGCACTTCTAGAAGCCCCCAATGAACCTAAGGAGGAAGCATTTGGTAGTGCTGAAACAATAGAAAAACAAATATAGTCCAAGAAAAGAGTGAAGAAGGTAGAATCTTTTGTGAGAAAAGGATCCAGACAAGCAAAAGATATTAAGGAAGATGTATTAAAGAAAATTGGCATAGCTGAAGATGAGTTGGCAGCCCCACAACCTGAAGCTCATCTATCACCAGTAGGTACTTCTTCAGAAGGAGACATACCAACAACCTTTAAAAGAGTTGTTAGGAAAAGAGATCCCTCACTGGAAACCACTCCTTCACCTAGAAGGACAAGGCAAAAGCAACAAGCTGTGAGATCTTTGGTCAGAAAGGTCACACCCAAAAAGAAGCTGACCCCTAAGAAAAAGAAAAAGGCAAAAACTGACTTGGCACCTCTAGACATTTTGTTAAATGAGATCACAGAGGAAGGAAAACTGAAGAACATAGGGAATATTTATGACACCCTATCGGCTGATGAGAAAGGGAAAGTTGAGGAGAGTGTAATACTACACATGGACATGTTTAAAAAGTTTTTGATGCAAGTCATAAATGAAATTCCTGATGACTTATACAAAAGACTTGAGGCTAGAAGGCAAGAAGTAATTGAACTGGACAAGAAAATAAAAATAGAAAAACTACTTGCTATATATCCGATAAACTCCCCAAAAGAAATTGATGATCTGATAGCTCAGGTTAACTGGATAGTTTTTTCCACTGCACACCGGCAAATTTCACTGATGGCAGGTAGAGTTACAGAGGTTTTAGAGGAAACAGAAGATGGTTGGGACATATTTTTGGTTGAAAAAGAGAAACAAGAAGAATATAGGAATCCCAAGCCTATTAAGGTATATCAGAAGGATAAGGACAAAGGGAAAGAGAAAAATGGTGGACCTCCAAGCATAAACGTTAAAGATAACATACCTCCACTTGTAAAAATTGCAATCCCTGAAAACCAACTGGTAGCTGAAAGCATGGATGCAGAGGATAGCAATACAAATCCTGAAGTCCTATTCACTGTAAATTTTGATACCCAAAAGATCAACATAACAGCTGATAAAGACCCAAGTGAAAAATCAGATATGGCTAAAGAGCCTCCGGTAACAGGAAATATAGAGCAATTGGCAGTGGATACAAGGAAAAAGATGGAATCTGAAGCACAAATAGAGAAACCGACAGAGCTAAAGGCTCCAGAACAGATGCCACCAGTAAGCAATGAAGCAGGAAAACTAGTGCTAAAGGAAATACAGACACAAACTGACCTACCAAAGGTCAATACAAGCATGGTCATTTCCACCGGTACTCAGTTTGTTGGGTCACCATCAAAGTCAACAAATGTGATTGAGGTATTACTTGAATCCATCAAGAAAATAACCGACTATAGTTCTCAAGCTTACAAAGCAATAGATGATTCAATACCAATTTTGAAGATAATCGCTCCTGATTGTAATATAGATAATAAAGATTCTTTAGGACAGTTGGATACATTATGTAAATACATTTCTGGAAATATTGAGAAAATAAAGTTAGAATCTATAAAGGATGTTGTAGAAAAGGAGAAACAAAAATCCTTTGAGGAAGAAATTAAGAAGTGTAACAGAGACTTTGACACACTTCTACTGGAACTATGTAGTTTGTTAAAAGAGTACAAAAACCTATACAAAGACACATGAAAAACAAACTTCCTGACTATAGATATAGACAAGAAAATAAGCAAGACACAGGAAGAGATAAACAAGCTTGCAGACAATTTTGTCAACTCACCAGATTCACTATCTATTTTTGAAGATAAGTTAGCAAATTTTGAGGCAGAATTACTTAAATAGGAGAAAGAGAAAGAAACAATAATAAATAAGGCAAAACAATTGAGATCTAAACTGAGTCCAAGATTGGACTATCTAGCATCTCTACAGAAGGAAATCTCAGAGGCATTAACACCGGGAAGTAAAACACCAGCAGAGCAATTATAGCATCTCACCGGTACTGTGAAGAGGACTAAAACTGCAATAAAAGATAGCAAAAAGTTTATGGATAGTATAAACTTAATTTTAGACGATCTTTTTCAGATAATAACTACCCAACTACAAGGTTGAGGATATGGACCGGTATAACTACAAACTCTACTAACATCTTGACAACCTTTGTCATTGATGCCAAAGGGGGAGTAGTAGGATGAGAAAATTCAAAGACAGGAATCATATGCTCAGGGGGAGCCCCTCATATTTTTGGTAAATTTTTTTTGGTCTACACATTTTTGGACACCTTTTTGAAATTTCTCATGAGTGTTGCCATCAATGCCAAAGGGGGAGATTGTTGGCATATGGACACTCCAATGAGACATTGTGTGTGATTGAAGGTTTTGTCATTGATGGCAACCTTGCAATCCTATGGCACCAGCAAAACATCATATCAGCAAAGCATTATTCAAGAAAGACAGTGCACTGGCATCAACAAGATCACTCTACACTGGCACTGGCATAGAAGAAAAGATGTATACTGACACAGAGGCCGACAAAATTTTTTTGATATGTAATATTTTGTTTATTATTGTAAGTGGACTTGGCAAATTGTAAAATGACTCTTGTATATAAAGAAGATCATTGTAGACAATTAAAAAGGTAAGTAAGCGAACAAAAAAAAACAAAATTATTAGGCAGACCTAATGTGCGAATTATAGGTTAAGGGTATATGTAAAGAACAAAGTTAGAACCAGTACTGAATCTGGCATTGGAGATGCTATTGTAAAGCAATATAG
Source organism: Cryptomeria japonica (assembly GCF_030272615.1). Lineage (NCBI taxonomy): Eukaryota > Viridiplantae > Streptophyta > Pinopsida > Cupressales > Cupressaceae > Cryptomeria > Cryptomeria japonica. The sequence goes on along the minus strand of NC_081414.1, from coordinate 324,239,903 downwards.
ATCATTGGATTAGTATAATCCTCATTGTAAGTCAGTGTGACTTCTCATTGAGTAGTGAGCTCTAGGCAATTGGCCTTCCTGCATGTGCAGGCTCCTATTGTAAGTAATATTCTCTTATTGGCCAGTAAGTGAATATTGTGGGTCACAAATCCCACCGAGGTTTTTCCCACATCGGATTTCCTCATTAAACATCTTGTGTTATGGTGTTCTTTTCATGTGGATGTTTTTTATTCTATTTATTACATTAATTCTTGCATATCGGTACACTGCTACTTTATGTTATGTATGTTTTAACTTAAGAAAATTTGACTACCGGTCAGATACTGATTCACCCCCCCCTCTCAGTATCTATGGGAACCCTAACAAGTGGAGAATGTGTGTTGACTCTAGAGCCATAAACTAGATCACAGTGAAGTACATGTTTCCTTTGCCTAAGATGGATGACATAATGGACTGTTTGAGTGGAGCCATATTTTAAAAAAAAATAGATTTGAAGGGTGGATATCATCAGATCAGAGAAGGAGATGAGTGGAAGACTATATTCAAGATAAATGAAGGATTATATGAGTGGTTGGTGATACCTTTTAGACTAGCTAATGCACTGACTACTTTTGTGAGGTTGATGAACGAGGTATTGAAGAAGTTATTGGGTAAGTTTGTGGTTGTATATTTGGATGACATTTTTTATTTTTAGTAAGAAAAAAGAGGAGCATTTGTTACATTTGAGACAAGTTTTGCAGAGGTTGATAGAAGAGAAATTGTTGATAAACCTTAAGAAGGGTAGTTTCATGAAGGAAGAACTAGTATGTTTGGTTTTTGTGATATCTGCGGATGGATGGAAGATGGATCCTGAGAAAGTAAGAGCAATTATTGAATGGCCTACACCAGAAAGCATTGGAGAGGTAAGATCATTTCATAGATTGGCTAGTTTCTACCAGAAGTTCATTAGAAATTTCAGTTCAGTTTGCAGCCCTATGACTGAGACAATGAGAGGAGCTAGAAGGATTATAGATGGACATTTAGAGAAAACACAAGTTTTGAGTTGTTGAAGTAGAAGGTGATTGAATAGCTTGTGTTAGCCCTACTAGATTTCAGTAAAGTATTTCAAGTAGACTATGATGCAAGTGGGAATGCAATTGGAGCAGTTTTGAGTCAAGAAGGAAAGTCTATTGCCTATTTCAGTGAAAAGTTGAATGATGCAAGGAGAAGATATTCAATATATGACCAAGAGTTATATGCCATAATTAAAGCCTTGAAGAAGTTGAGACATTATTTGTTGCCTAATGAGTTTGTGTTGTATATGGATCATCAAGCATTGCAGTCTTTGAATAGTGAAGGTAAGTTGAACCAGAGACACATGAGATGGGTTGAGTTCATGTAGAGTTATAGTTTTGTTTTGAAACATAGAAGTGTAAAATAAGATAGAGTTGTTGATGCCTTGAGTATGAGAAGAAATTTGCTGACCAAAATGAGAATTGAAGTGTTGGGGTTTGATGAGTTGAAGACCTTGTATGAGGAAGACCCTGATTTTATTGAACCTTGGAAAGCTTCTAAAGATATTGTTGTAATGGACCAAAGAAAATGGTTGGATTATTTCATTAAAGATGAGATTTTGTTTAGAGGAAATTAGTTGTGTGTACCCCAGAGTTTTATGAGAGACAATTTGATAAAGGAAAAACATAGTGGAGTATTAGCAAGACATTTTGGCATTGACAAGATAGTGGCTTTGGTAAGTGAGAATTATTTTTGGCCTTAGATTCATAAGGATGTAATGAAATTCATTTAGAGTTGCAGAATTTGTCAAGTTGCAAAAGGTGGAAGTGAGAATGTTGGATAGTATAAACCTTTGACAGTACCAAAGAGACCTTGGAAAGACATAAGCATGGATTTCATTATTGGATTGCCTAAGACATGGAGAGGGAATGACTCTATATTTGTGGTGGTAGATAGATTCTCAAAGATGGCACATTTCAGACCCTGTAAGAAGACAATAGATGCAGTGCATGTAGTAGACCTATTTTTCAAGGAAGTTGTGAGGTTTCATGGGTTACCTAGAAGTATTGTTTCAAACTGGGATACCAAGTTTGTTGGCTACTACTTTTTGATGTAGGAGAATCCCCAGTTCTTGGCAATCTTGCATCAACCAAATAAATATTTCCTGTCTATTTTTCTTTCTGTTTTTTAGTTTCAACATTTCATTATGCATTCTCTGGCATTGGCTCACTGGATCTTGAGGAGTTTGATTCTTCTTGAGGACTTGATCATCTACCTTATTCCTAAACCACGGAGCATTTGGATCATTTTTCGGCAAGTTATCATTACCTGTTTCCGAGACTATTTTTTTCTGGTACCAGTTACCTAGACCTATTTGCATTTGTAATCTACCGGGATCTACCAGATCCCTTTTGTAGCTTGTGGAGCATTGAATGTTGATTTTGATGTTCCTTGACATGTGGCCGACCTTCTCTTTGATCTAAACTTCATCCTTTGGATTTTTTGGAGGAATTTCTTTGGTGGAGGTCGACCTTGTTGTTTTACACGTTAGGTCTTGTTCTTCGACATTTGATCCTTTTGGATCGACCAGATCCCCTTGGATTGTATAAATCATTGTAATTGAGCACTAGAATGGGAGATAAATAGAGATAAGTTAAGATATAGAATACATAAGATAGATCTTCAGATTTGAGGTCCTGATTGTGACCTATTCTGTAATTAATCATGTTTTAGCATGCTAGTGAGCTGGTTTCTGTAACTCGGTTGTTACCGGTTGATTGTAAACAATTTTCATGATATAATTCCTTCAGTTATGCATTGCCTCCATCATATCCTTATGTTTTTGTTGTGTTTACTCTTGTTGATTGGTCCATATTGATCTCTTTGAGGTCTCTCCTAACCAGTCACGAGCCAATTTTTGTAACCTGGTTGTTACCGATTGATTGTAAACAGTTTTCATTATATAATTTCTTTAGTTCTGCATTGCCTCCATCATATCCTAGTGTTTTCATTGTGTTTACTCTTGCTGACCAGTCTGGATTGATCTCTTTGAGGTCCCTCCTAACCAGTGACTGCATCACTTTTGGAGGACACTTTGGAGGAAGATGAAGACCAAATTGAAGTTCAGCTCTACATTTCACCTACAAATAGAGGTAGTGAATAGGAGTTTAGGAAATTTGTTGAGATGTTTGGTTGGAGATAAACCCAGAAGAAGGGACTTGATTCTTGCACAAGCATAATTTGCATACAACAATTCAGTGAACCAGAGTGCTGGAAAAACACCATTTGAGACTGTTATCAGAATGAATCCTAAAGTTAATAAGAGTTGAGAGACATCAGCCATGAGGATAAAAGAAGTGTTGAAGAAGAGGAGTTTGTGGACCACATGAAATAATTGCATAATCAGGTGAAACATTATTTGGAAGATATGAACCAAAAGCATTAGGACAAGGAAGATGAGAAGAGGAGATATAAGGAATTTAAAGTTACAAATGAGTTAATGGTGTATCTAAGAAAGGGAAGATTTCCAGTTGGAACATACAACAAGTTGAAGATGAGAAAATTGGGACCTTGTAAGATCTTGAAGAGGTTTGATTCAGGTAATGCATATAAAGTTGAGTTACCGGATACCTTGGGTATATCACCTATATTCAACATTGTAGATCTCTATCAGTATAATGAGGCAAAATTCAGTGATGATAGTGGACCAAATTTAGATAGGTAGTTTCCTGAGAAGAAATCAGATGAGATTGAGGAGATCTTGGATAGCAAAGTTGTTAAGAGCACACGAAAAAGATAGTACAGAGAATATCTTGTGAAGTGGAAGGTCAGACCAGTGGAAGATTCTTCTTAGATATCTCAGGTTGAGGTAGACCATCTTGGTTTTCCTTTAGCCCCATCAAAGTGAGGGACTCACTTTTCAAATAACCCCAAATGTCTGATGCAGTAGCATCCTTGGTTCATTCGAAATATTACATCAACCAAAATTATTTACTTTCTATTTTGTTTCTTGTTCATTTATGTTTATGTGTTTCACTCTTAGCCCCCTTTGAGTTGCTCATTTTTTGTGTGAAGCTGGATTTACCTTGAAGACATGTTCTTGTACGTTGGTCTTGGATTTCAGTTTGTTTAGATCTTTTTCCGATAGGATTTTTTCTTCTGGATTGTCTAGTAGTTCTTAGTTTCTAGACCAGTTTGAACCTTAACGGCTAGATGGTTCTTCTTTATCTTGCGGGGCATTTCCTTGACTTGCGGAGCTGATTGGCACTTCATACAATGTTCCCATATTCTTGGCCAACCTTCCTTTTGGTTCATGTTTCATTTCAGTTCTTTTCCAGAAGATTTTCTTCATGCTTGGGGCCGACCTATTTTGCACATTACACTTTCCTTCCTTGGGGATTGTAACCTTTCTTTGGCTAGCCCAAATGTATTCTGGATGCTATATACTGATGTATTAAATCCTAGATGAGTTGTAGGAGATAGTTGATGATGATAAAGATGGATAGATAAAATTGGAACATCTCTTTGGTTCCGGATTAAATGTATGTTATGTAAATAGACCTATTACCCTGTTGGTTGCCTGTATGTTGCTAGCTAGATGTATTTGAATTCATGATATAATTATATCCCAATCTGGCATTCTCTCTATTTTGTGCTATTGTTTCTGTTGTGTTAATCTTGTTGCACAGTCTAGACAATTCTCTTTTAGGACCCTCTTGTCGTGGCTGCATCAATACCCTCACCTGAAATTACATGGCCAAGATACTTAACGTTTGGAAGAACTCACACTTTGCCAAATTGGTATACAACTAATTCTCATGAAGACAATACAAAACCTGCCTCATGTGCTCCTCCACTAATATTGAATAAACCAATATTTCATCCAAGAATGCAAGCACAAACCTATCAAGATATGTCCTAAAAACTCCATTGATCAAAGTCATGAATACTGAGGGCATATTAGTAAGCCCAAAAGGTACCACTCTAAACTCATATTAATATCCATATCAAGTATGGAATGCAGTATGATGAATATCTACCTCATAAATTTGCAACTGGTGATACCCTGACTTAAGATCTATCATCGAGTTCATACCTTAGCATGCGTAATCTGATCAAAGAGGTCATAAATCCTTGGCAAAGGATAATGATTCTTCACCGTCACCTTATTCAGTTGCCTATAATCAATGCATAAGCAAAGAGATTTGTCTTTCTTCTTCACAAACAACCTAGGTGCTCTCCACGGGGAAACACTAGGACAAGTGAATCCCTTATCTAGAAACTCCTCCAACTACAACCTCAACTCACTCAACTCCTCATATAGTCTCTACTCTGGGAACCAAATCTATCCAAAAAATCAATGTCACGCTTGGGTGGCATAACACGAATATCACTAGGGAACACATCTGAAAACTCCTGGAGGATGGGATGAGTCTATGATGATGAAAGATATCTTCATGATTTCCTCCTTCATCCAAATAATTTACTCTCCCTGCAAACAACTGCCAACCCTAACACACATAACGGTTCAATTGCATAGTGAAAATTATGTGAAGAGAAATAGGTCACTAGACAACCACTATCTCCACATTCTTCCCACTATCATCAAGACACTGCACTCTCTTACCATGTAAATCAATCTAAGCTCGATGAGACCCAATCCAATCCATACCTATCACAACACCATAAGATTCCAAAGAAAGAACACAAAGATCCACTGAGGTTCTACATACTCCCAAATGCAACACACAACCATGCACATAGGAATCCACTACCACCTTGTACATCGTAGCCAACTCTACCTACCACTTATCAACTTGCTTTTCCACAACAAGCCCACATCACCCTACTAAAGATAAAGAAATGAAAGAATCTGAAACACTTGAATCAAATAATACTTAGCAATTAATACCACCTATCTCACCTACAATCTCAACAACCATACCCTCATGCTCAGCTTGATGATTATTAACCAACACAAACACACAATAAGATCTCCTTGCATCACCAAATGTGGGCTCAGAAGCAGTTGGCCTATGACTTGACATTTGAGTAGACCTCTAAGGAAAATGAATCGCAATATGGTTTGTATGACCAAAAGAGAAGAAATATCTCCTACCAAGACCTCTTCTTATTGATGGCACACTAAGCTATTGAACACTACCTTTGCTAGAAACCTGCTGAGATCTTTGAGCTAGCTGAGAAGGAATAGATCACCTATTATGCTACCTATTGCGAATTCTATCACCCTGCGAGCTATCACCATGCACAAAACTTTGAATCTGAGGATACTTCTTCCAAAACCACTGACTACTCCAAAAAGAAGAAGGATAACTCTTGGCAACACTTGAAGACTATGACTGTGCATCTCTGACAACTAATCTTGAAGCTGGGGCACTAACAATTTGCGCACCTCGTACACCTCCCAAAGACAAAGTCAGGGTTCTCCTCTACCAAACGTGCACTCTACAACCACCTCCATAGTCTTAGGCTTGAGAATCCAAACTCCATCGCTGATGTGGTTGCTAAGACCTCTAATAAAATGCAGAATCAACATGGCCTCATCATCTTCTATCCCAACATATTTCTTAATTTCAAAGAACTTACACTCGTATTGCTCCATTCTCATATTCTTCTACCTCAAATCATGGAACTCATCTGTCTTCCTCTACCTCCAATAATCTAATAAGAATTAGGCACAAAATTTCTCAATAAACAACTCCTAAGAAATTGTCACAATATCCAAGTTTAGCTTCTACTCCTCCCTATGCAACCACATATAAGAAAAATCATGAAGATGCATGATCGCACACCATTCCTTAGTGATACCGCTATATGGATGCATAGAAAAACACCTACACATATCTAGAATCTAAGTCTTGGCCTCCATACTGCTACTAGAACCATCAAAAGTGGGAGGATGAGACCTAAGAGGATCACTCATGTGACTAGCTGCACTCGCATCCTGATCTCAAACAACATCAACTCTCCTTCAAGGTGAACATGAACGTTCCCTCTCTCACTCCTGATACTCAACTCTATCCTATCAATCTGAATGACGAGACTCCTCCTATTGATTCTCCTCATTTATTGGCTCTAAATGACCAAGAAGTTCTTGAAGCACAAATTAACCAGCTATGGAATCGCATCACCTTGGGATCTGTCCTCCTGATGCTCATGTTGTTGCTCCTCATGGCATTAATCTTGAGAAACCTCAAGATGAGGATTCCGTTGAGTACCCATACAACCACCATGGTCTCTACTTCTAGTAGACATCTTGTCTAAGCAAGACGCAATGAAACTATAAGCTAAAATCTAGGGCAACTAAAGCAAGGAAAACAACTAGCAAGGATAACCTCATGGCTAACCCACACTAAAGTGATACTATGCACAATGGGCCCATATGAAACTAGAGTACCTATTGTATGAACATGGGATATGATATGAAATGTAATGCCTACCAAAATACCTTAGAGAAATAAAGCTAACTAACATGCTAATAGAGATTTTTTTTTAAATCCTCACTTAATGCAACACATATATATCCATTTAACATCCATTAACATGATATACATATCTATCATGAACATAAAATCATAACCATATGTAATCTCATAACGCAAGTGGAAATAAACACAACTCAATATCTAACTATCTTCCCTAAGGTATCTCAACGTCATTACTTACAACATCACCATAAACAATATCATCATGATCACTTCTATAATCCAATGCAATCTAAAATGATCATCATCTACTCTTTTCATGCATAAAAATACAATCATTTTCAAATCCACCTATCATGAATACAAATCACTAATGCTAAAAATACCATTAGCCCTTTTAAGGTCCATTTAAAAACACCAATCCAAATTTTCCTAACCCCAATTACTTAATCATCATCTAGCATCGATATTGTTTCCCCATATGATCCATCACATTACTAACCTTTTTTTAATGCAACAAACATCCATATGATACTAAGTGCACATCAATAGAACCAATCACATTATTTCCATAAAACAATCAATATCCAAGATACAACATGATACATCTATATGTCCTAATACAAGAGTCATATCCATATCCTAATATATCAACTACCATGACATATACATTGTATATTTTACATCAAGGAGAATAGCTCTCAATTCTAAATACAATGATATCATAAAATCTACAAATACATATGCCATAAGAATCACCTACATCCATATGCTACAACATCCATCCATAAGATGAAGAGATGAGAAACCACATCCATGCACAAAAGCATCTAACAAAGAACACCCCAATGGAAGAAAGAATCAAACCACTCGACCATGTGGAACTAAAGGATCCACCCCTCAAGCTAGGAGATGACAGAAGGTCCCACATACACTCTATACCTAGGATGACACCTAACAACCAAAGAGAACTCAACAACTCAAGAACCACAATCAAGAATCAAACAAATGCAATAAGCCAAATCACATCACAAGGCTAATCATAAACATATAAACTCCCAAAGGCATACCAACAACCATTGAATAAGGAACAAGGACACATGTAGGAGTGGAGCATTATCACATGCTATCCCCACATAGAGGGGAAAATCCACACCCTGATAGGCATGTCGTTGTGTGTGTGAAAAGTGGTAACCTACAAACTATAAGGCACAAACACTTCAATAAATCATTGCATACATGGTTAAACAAATATAATCATGAATATAAAAAACCATAACAAATCGACCTATTGCCTTTAAAAAGATGCAAGTATAGACTTGCTCTCAGATTTATCTAAGCAATTCCAGTGACTAGACTACACCAAGACGAAGGATTTAATCTATATGAGCACAAAATTGAGCTAAATGGATGCAAGATTAAGCTAGATGAATGAATATTAAGCTAGATGAATTCAAGCAATCATGATTAAACTAATATGCAATAAACTAAGAGGTAATATTCTGAGTGCACAAAATCTCAATGAACCTAGAGAAAAAATAGCATAAGAACAATAAATCTCCAGGGTCATCTAATTGAGAGACAAGAGCCTAAATTTATAGAAAATACAGAGAGAGACCAATGGTGAAGATTGATTAATGATGAGCGGTCGAGATTCTCCAAGAGGAAGCACAATCTCGGTGAATTGATGTGATTGGCTGCTTTTCTCAGCTTTAAAGGAAATTGAGCTAAAATTAAGATAAAATTTGAAAAATTGATTTATTTCATATTTTTATTCAATTTTGATATTTAATTGATTTAATTGCTTTTCTGAGATTTTTCAATTTATCTCAATTTGATTCCTTTTTCCAAATTTAGTTCTTTTTTCAAATTAACTTCTTTTTGCAAATTATTTCCTTTTTAATCATTTAATGAAAAATTGATTTATTAAATAACTATGCTAGGATATTTAATTAAATAAATAGGATAATTTGATTAAAATGATTTACTTGGAATAATTAATTAATTAAATAAATATTTAATTAATATAGAATGATTTATTTTCCAAGTGACATTGCTGATTTAAGAATTAATTAATTAGGTGCTCAAGATTGATTTGATTGCCTTTGGTTAGGACCTTGGTGATGTAGTCGAGATTAGGGGTTGATGGTTTAGGTGACCATTTTTAGGGTATTACATTTGCCCCTCTTTAATTGTTGTGCAAGCAGCACATTGATTCAAAGAATAGTTGATGTCAAATAAAAATTCGTTCTGAACTTGATGGATCACAAACTGATGAAGAGTGAGATGTTCAGCTTGATTTGAAGTGATGAAACTGAACAGATTGATTAAAAAGATATTGATCCCGAACTTGATTGAACTAGGACCGATGAAGATAGAGATACCGATCTTGAACTTGATGGATCAAGAAATGAGTACTGATCTAGAACTTGATTGAACTAGAATTGGTTGACCAAAGAGATAAAACCTATTTGGAACATGATTGAAAAAGAACTGATTAGTGAGATAGAATGTCCAGCTCGATGTGATGCGATGAAGCTGAACACCGATTTGAAGTTTGATTCAGATGAGGACAAACTTGATATGCCCCTAGAGATTAACTGAAGTTTGATTAATCTTTGATTGAAAAGATTTTCTGCTTGACTTTAGATGAAGGTTTGAAAATTTTCTTGACTTTTTGATGATGTAATCATTGATAATGTTGATGTAATGAGTATGCCCCCTCGGGAGCAAAATCGAAAGATAGCGAGATCATAGTAATTTTAGGCAATTTTATTTAATAAAATGATATATCGATGATAATTTGAGCATAACAATTGATGTAAATTAATTTGAAATCAGAGTTGGTTCAGAAAAGATTTGAGTGCAAAGTGATGTGAAGATTGATACGAAGATGAAAGTGTCAATTGGTCAACATTGTGAAAATTTTGACTAAAAAAATTGACGTTAGATTTCGATTTCGATCTCGAAAATGGACTTAGGATGGTTGATTTAGCTGAGTACAATTTTTTTGTCAATCGGAGCAAGTTTTAAAATTAGGGTTTCACCTATAAAAGGGGTTTAAAGTGTCATTTTCAATTCATTTTTACCTCTCAAAGTTCAAAATTTCAAAAACCTTCTCTGGAGCAAAATGGCAATTCTAGGGCATACCCATCGATTTGAGCACCAGAGATGACATAATCGACCTCAAAACTACCCAGCAGTAGTAAGTGATCGATCTTAAGCCTCACTAATTTCTCATTTTGTGTATTTTTGTTGAATTTTTTGTGCTAAGTTTCATTTTGGTTTGTTTGGAGTCGTTTAGTCGTATGGTTAGCTAGGGTTTCTTGTATGATTAACTGGCTAATTTTCTTTGCTCGTATGGTCATGTATGATTTATCATATGGTCTCTACCCTTGTATCATACAAATTTGTTCATCATAGACTATTTTTTTGTCTGATATGAAATAGTAGCTTGTATGGGATAGTTTACTCGTATGGCTCGTAGATTTTACTCATACGAGTTGCTGCCTCACTGTGAAAACTCGTATAGGAAACAATATGTATTTTTAATGCATAAACTTGAATTATTTATTTATGTGATTGATGAGTTTAATTTGTGAGCACTTTTTACACCTTTCTAACTTAATTTGTATTACGTACTGATGATTTTTTGTTTGATTTTTCAGGTTAATTTGCCGGATATATAGTTTTGATGTACATATCCACCTACCATGAGATTAGTTCGACAACTGTTAGATGATCAGAGAGCTCATATGGATGCATGTGGGTTGGGATGGCTCCTCTATACACCAGATATCTATGTGAATCACAGATTACTCACTGCCTTAGTTGAGAGGTTTCATCCTAAGCATAATACATTTCACTTTCCTACCAGAGAGATGACACTCCCGAGGATGTGTATAGGATTTTGAGGATACCATTTACATGTGGCAGAGTAGATTATGATTCTTCTCCTCAACAGGGGATTACAACATTGTGGAGACTGTTTCATGATGACACTCTTATAGTTCGTTCCATCACTTGGGATGACACGTTGATCAAGTATGGAGCACATTTTCTAGTTGCTTGTGTGCTTGTTGGCATTATCAAGTGTTTTGTCATGCTGAATAGGAGACAACAAGGGTTCTTATGTGGCTGGGGGAGGATGTTGGATATGTTAGTGACACAGTCAAGGAGATTGGGTTTGGGTTCTTTCTTATTGGCCTACATGTATCATGAGATGCACAAGATTTCCTATTGAGAGGCAAAGAGCATGACCGCTGGGGTTCTTGTTTTACAAATTTCAGCATGGAGCATATCTCAATCTACAGGCTAGTTGTTGAGGATTTGAGACAACCACATCAGCCTATTGTCTATCGAAATGCAGGTTATATTATGTAGCCCCACCTAGGTAGGACCGATTATTGGAGATGACAGCTTGATGACTTGATTGGATTTGTATGGAGGTCATACAGGGGTCTAGAGGTGTGGGATGATTGGAGGCGGGAGAGGAAGGTGATGTTCATGACTCATCCACTCATAGGTAGGACTCAGACCATTATTTAGTGTTTCGTAGTGAGTAGGGTTTTGAGGTAGTATGGGAGGCCACAGAGTATCTCCCAGGAGTTTACAACATACGCTCGCTTTACTAATGAGGAGAGATGAGGATGGGGGCCTTGACTATCATATACCCTTTCCATGCAAGAGTTAGCAATTTTACAACCAGAGAGGTGGGAGTATCTGGAGGATGTTGTAGATGCGGGGGTAATTCCCTATTTTAGGGATTGATTCCAAAGACATCCATTCCCACGATTCACAGATCCTAGAGAGAAGGCCCCTCAGATAGATGAGGGTGATGATGTGCCAGTGCGAGCTCAGAGAGAGGTGGCACCTAGGAGGGGAGGAGGAGATTTGGGTGTTAGCACTAGCAGAGCACCTATCACAAGACGATAGCGCCGAAGGGGAGAGGGAGGATCCTTAGGAGCAGTTAGTGGAGATACAAGTGGTGATAGGGGAGCGGAGGCCACAGTAGATGTAGAGATGGATGAGATAGCAGGCCCTGTCGGTGAGGATGCTCCTAGATAGGTATGATAGAGGTGAGAGGAGAAGGGTGGCAGAGGTGAGGAGGTTGGAGTAGGAGGTCAGACACCTGCAGACATTACTCGTGTCTTTTGAGGGAGAGTCAGGGGCTTGCAGACACAGATGGCAGTGATGCAGGTACAAATAGCAGAGAGAGATTAGTGAATCATGGAGAGAGATCAGTAGTTGTAGAGTATGAGAGAAGAGCTTGACATCCTCCAGCGTGAGGTTATACATTAGACCAGTAGGGCGACATACTATGTAGTAGCCTATAGTGTGGTGGTCCTAGCAGATAGGCAGATAGTCCTTTATTCGCAGTATATGGATCGATCAAAGGGAGCTAGGGCACCTAGATAGGATGATGCCCCTATTCAGTAGCCACCACCTCCTCCTCTAGGCAATGAGGGAGAGGTAGAGAGTTAGATTTTTGTATATCTCCCAGATTTTGTACCCCATTTTTGTAATTTATACGATTCTTGCCTCGATTGACAGTATTTGTGACATTTGATATCATTTGTACCCTTTGACATGATCCATGATTTGATCTCATTGTACTTGTGTTATTGATATGAGATGATTTATGAGATGTATTTCTATATGCTTTGTTCTATATGAATGCATTTCTTTTCAGTATGTATGTATATAATGCAGATGAATATGGATGTTTTTGTTTCTTTTTATATGCAAATAAATGATTTAATGAGTAAAAATGATGATCTAATAATGCAAATGTTTATTTATTGTATTTTTCATGCAATAGTATGAATGCAAATGAATACATAATGGGCTTATGCATCTATATGATATGCTCATGTATGCAAACTAGGACATGTATGCAAACTAGGACTGAGTCACTAGATTTTAATTTTCTTTTTATCATCACTAAGTGGAAACGTAGGAATAAACATAAGCACCAAGACACAAAAAGTCAGGATGACCTAAATGTCATGTCCTTTTTAATATAGCAAGCAGACATAAGCATCAAGGCATAAAGAGCCAGTATGACTTGAATTTTTTCTTGCATGCAAACACACTAGACAAAGCAGAGTTCCTCCCTTTTTATATGCAACATTAATTATCTTGTCCGTAATGACCCTTTTATCGTTCATATCCTAGACCAGATTAAGCATGCATTCAGATTACATAATAAAGAAATTTACTCAAGATAGACAAGAAAATGATTCTAACCTCCTTGTAGCATACAAATAAATGGAGTCGAGGTATATGTGGCGATTTCACCTTGATGTGAAGGCACTTATCACAGACGCCCAACTTATGAGATGTTTTCAGATCATCGAAATCACTCCTACAAGCCAAAAACAAAGAAAAGTATTATGCCCCCAGTCCTTGATCCTCTTAGTCAAGATAGATTTCCTTGAGTTACTCAGAGGGAATAATAATCGAAAAACAATTTAAAAGACAACACACAAAGAAAATTTCAATCAAATCTCAAATAGTTATAGTGATTGTTTTCATTACTCTTGTTTTTATTGGTTACTCAGTGGTAAAACTTTGCAGTAGTTTGGAGACAAGTGATTGACTTGGATTGGATGACCTAGTACTACCAACATAAATATGACTTGGTTAAACTTCTTAGGACATTTAGATCGATCAGCCAATTACCCTAAGACTAGGACGTTGATTGGTTTCAAGCCATGAGGGTTCTAAGAAGAACTAGGGCGTCACAAAAGCGACTGAAAGATATGTACAAGCTAAAGCAAAGATGCAGAAAAACACTAAATAAAACAAGACATGCCAAATTTGCATTGATAGATGGAACACTTTAGTACAAGAGGTGATTGTTTACTAAGTTTTCACCTTCTTGGCAAAGATTCTCTTTTTTTACTACCAAGGTGCCTGTTTACCAAGTTTTCACCAAGACATGTGATTTTTTTGATTTTTTTAATTTTTTTAATTTTGTTCGAGACCTTTTATGATTTTTTTGATTTTTTTTTAGGATCTTTTACCTATACAGATTGCTGGAGTAGAGAATGCTAAGTGTAGAATTTCTTCAAGTGGATGGTGTTGATCGGTTCACGGAGTTGTTCTCCTTCTGATGTTGAGAGTTCATATAAGCACCAGAGCCAAAGGTTGTAGTAACAATGTAGGGACCCAACTAGTTGGGTTCAAACTTCCCTTTTTGTTCTCGAAACTATTGATTTTTAGGATTCTCTCTCAAAACAAGGTCACCAACCTTAAATTCTCTGTGTCAAACTTTCTTGTTATAACCTCTAGACATTCTCTTTTGGTAAGCTCTTAGATAATCAAATGCCACTTGTCGACATTCATCCAATAATTCTAGTTCTTGCAATCTAGATATTATGTGATCTTCATCAGTAATAAGACCTTGCAAAGAAACTCTCAAAGAAGGAATTTCCACTTCAATAGGCAAGACTGCTTTGGCAACATACACCAAAGAAAAAGGTGTAGCCCCAATAGGTGTTCTGATGCTCGTTCTATAAGCCCATAGTGTCAGATTGAGCTGTAGATGCCAATCCTTTCAAGATTTGTTGACCATTATGTGCAAGATAGTCAGCAAATTTTTGTTAGATGCTTCAGCCTGTCCATTACCTTGAGGGTAGCATATAGAAGACCAATGTTGTTTGATTTGAACTTGTCACAGGACTCATCTAGATCTTTGTTTTTAAAATTCCCTCCATTGTCAGTCACAATTGAAGAAGGAATTCCATACCTATAGATGATATAGTTAAGAATGAACATAGCCACCTGTTTTTCGGTTGCTTTGATTAGCGGAACCACTTCAACCCACTTGGTGAAGTACTTAGTGGTAGTTATGATAAACTTGTGTCCATTAGATGATGCAGGATAGATTTGGGCAATGATTTCAAATGCCCATTGCTAAAAAGGCCAATGTGTGATAAAAGGTATTAGTTCTCTTGCTAGAGCATGTATGAGATTCCCATGTAGCTGGCATTTCTCACAAGTTTTACCAAATTTTATAGCATCTTTTTCCATATCTGGCCAATAGTATCCAACACTTAGCGGTTTCTGAGCTAGAGTTAGATCGTTTGAGTGAGATCCACAAATACCTTCATGGACTTCAAATAATGCATATTGAGACTCTTCAAGTTCTAGACACCTAAGCAAATTACTATCTAAACCTCGCCTATACAAATCATTGGCGATGATAACGTATCGTGAAGCATTTTGGATCAGGTTTCTTTTCTCATTATGGGTAAGCTTATGAAGGATAATTTGGTCATGTAAGTAAGAGTAGATATGGCTATAGAGAGATAAGTCATGTCTAATGATAGAAAAAACCATCTAGGACTCTGGGGAATCATAAGCAGGACAATGAAGCTCTTCCCCTAGGAATTCATAGCAGAACTCAAATTCTTGTAGCTGTGGTATAGATGCCAATGTAACCATAGCATCTACTGCTCTGTTTACTGATCTAGGAATCTATTAAAATGATACAAAGGTAAAGTATTTCTTAAAGTCATCAACCATTCTTTTATAGGGAATCAATTTTTCATCCCAAGTTTGATATATATCATTGATCTGGTTGATTATCAGTTGAGAATCACCATAGTTGTATAACTCAACAACTTTCCATTCAATAGCTAGCTTGATTCTATTTACCAAGGCTTCATATTATACAATATTGTTTGTACAAGAAAAGAGGATCTTGTACGACTTTGGGATTGAGTATCTTTGAGTGATAAAAAGAATTCCAGCACCAGAAAATTGTTGAGTAAAAGATCCATCAAAGAACATTTTCCAGGATCGCTGAGTAAGATGCATTATGGATTCATCCAAAAATTCTATGTGCAAAGGTTGATTGTCTTCAAGAAGAGCATCAACAAGTTGATCTATAATGACTTGTCCTTTGATAGCTTTGTGTTCTACATACTCAATGTCAAATTATGTGAGTATCATAACCCACTTAGCCAATCCCCCTATAAGTGTTGCCTTGCTTAGAAGATATTTGAGCGGATCCTCACAAAGAAGGTGAATATCAACCCTAATAGACATGTGGAATCGTCTCAACCTATGAGAGATCAAGGGAGTTCAGTTTGCCATCACAATGGCCTTCCCAAGCTTATTCTAAAACATCCTCCCTAGGACTAAGTCTTGGGGCTCACGTCAAACCATTATTATCTTGTTTAGATGAATCCTTTTTACCCAACCCATCTAATTAACTATTAATGTTATCACTTATGTAAACAAGGAAAACTTCCAATGTGCCTTGGTGATCTAGACTCTAAGAATCCTTACTAGGAACCTTGTAGTAGCCTATCTCTCAAGACCCCAATTATCAAATGAAATCCTACTCGCCCTAACCATGTTCCAAGACCTTAGGGTAACATAAATCATGACAAGAACAAGGAGGCTCATATGAAATAAATCCATGAGCAACATCAATCATGCACATATACAAATTTGAAACATAAGAAGAACCATAAAGCCAACATATAAATGAAGAACCTTATGAAACTAAACACACATAACAATAAACAAGAGTAAGGAAACATCCACTTACTCCACCATGAACAATATTAGATCCTCAATAGCAATGCACAACCATCTTGGTGGAGCTAACCTTGAAACCATTCCTCAACAAAAAGGCTTATCAACTTGCTAGAGCAAACAATGCAACCTCAACGACAAGGCAGTATGCATCTTGTCGGAGCCAAAACAACAATAAAATAGCCAAAACTAAAGCATAATCCACTCTGTGAATCACAAGGAAATCATCAAATGTCTTTGGTACAAGGGGAGACAAAGAAAAAACAACCTAGAAAGATAAACCATAAAAATTACCACTAACAGGGCAATTTAGCACATCCATAGGAAAGAGTAGTGCATATACCACGTCTTTTAGCGCATCCACCAATTATTTTAGCACATAGAAAAATTTTAGTAGCGCATTGACCAATTCTTTTAGCACATGGACCAAATCAGCAAATTTGCATAAAAAAGACTTAGAAAATGAAACTTCAACAAACTAGAGGATAGTAAAGGCTATCCAGTATGCCGAAATTGCAACAAAATGAGACGCAATGGCAAATAGAAGCTAAAGAACTTACCAAAACATCAAATAAATAGAATAAAGACATGAAATTGATCAAAGAGTCTTAAACAAGGACTCCCAGTAGAATTGAATAAATAACTAATCACAAAGACTGATAACAGAACTCTCCCAATCACTTGGGTAACTTATACTTGCCAAATTCATCATAAAATAAAAGCAACTCTCACAAAGACAATGCAACGAAGGATACTAGTGATATGCACAATGTGCAGAGAACAATGCTGGAAATCATATACGACAAACACAGACAGTAAAAATTATATATATATATATATATATATATATATATATATATATATATATATATATATATATATATATATATATATATATATATATATATATATTATCCAAAACCTTATGTTAGAACTTTTTAAACTAAAATTCATAATCATTTTCCCCTCAGACAATTCCATACATGCATGAAGAAAGCAATCTTTTTTTAACAAAAAAACATAGAGGATGGGAACATAACCAGCCTAGAATTAGAAGTAATGGTAATGCCAAATCGATGGAAAGCCATGTCCCAAATCCAAAATCCAACAAGCTTTAGCAATCCCACCAAATTCCAAATCAAAAAGCAATATCTTCTGAATACTTAAAATTCATAGAAAGGCCAACCCCAACAACACACATGAAAAACCAATAAATAAAATTTGCATCCGAACTATATAAAAATTCTAGCCAATCAGAATATTTAGAGAAACTATATTCTATACCTACCATGCATAAATACGACCCCCACAATTTAACCAATAGAATAATAGGGTAGGTAAGGAATATATTTATATTATGTTAATCAATCCAAATGGTAGAAAGAGAGTAATAAATTGAAAAGGAAAATAAATAAAATAAAATAAACCTTATGGGCAAATAAAATATAAAATCCCAATAAAATAAATAAATAAATAGTCTAAATAAACATTAAATCCCAAAGAAAATATTAATAAATAAATAATAAACCGAGCTCATAAAAGTATGATCAAATAACATTATTAAATATTAAATCTCAACAATAATAATCGATAATAATTAAATATCCAACTATATAATAATTAATTTTAACATCGATACACTATATTAATCAAATATTAATTAAATAAATGAAATAAGCCTTATGGGCAAATAAAATATAAAATCCCAATAAAATAAATAAATAAATACTCTAAATAAACATTAAATCCAAAATAAAATATTAATAAATAAATAATAAATCGAGCTCATAAAACTATGATCAAATAATATAATTAAATATTAAATCTCAACAATAATAATCAATAATAATTAAATATCCAACTATATAATAATTAATTTTAACATTGATACACTATATTAATCAAATATTAATTAAATAAATGAAATAAGCCTTATGGGAAAATAACGTATAAAATACCAATAAAATAAATAAATAAATACTCTAAATAGTCATTAAACCCAAAAGAAAATATTAATAAATAAATAATAAACCGATCTCATAAAAGTATGATCAAATAATATAATTAAATATTAAATCTCAACAATAATAATCGATAATAATCAAATATCCAACTATATAATAATTAATTTTAACATCGATACACTATATTAATCAAACATTAATTAAATAAATGAAATAAGCCTTATGGGCAAATAAAATATAAACTCCCAATAAAATAAATAAATAAATACTCTAAATAAATATTAAATCCCAAACAAAATATTAATAAATAAATAATAAACCGAGCTCATAAAACTATGATCAAATAATATAATTAAATATTAAATCTCAAGAATAATAATCAATAATAATTAAATATCCAGCTATATATAATAATTAATTTTAACATCAATACACTATATTAATCAAATATTAATTAAATAAATGATCAAATACTCACAACGCCACAAGACGACCACAAGTCATGATACTAACACAACAAATCCTGCTAAGACACATAAACTAACAAGGATGGCAACTCAAGCCTAGAGTGTATAGAGGGAACTCATGTCATCTCCAACAAATTGTCATTGGGATAAAGAAACGCTCAGACCTATGAGACTAGGTGGAGTCGATGTTTGGTACCTGCAATCTTACAACCATCAATAACCATGATACAATATATATAATAGTATATCATAAATGATCAGGAAAGTGATAGAGAATCACAAAGTCATATCATGCTTGTAGTGAGTGGTATGACATTGTACCTATCACGAATATAGTAATAAGACATTTACGAACACCATAGTATCATCTCATCCAATGTAATCATCAAGTGGGGTTAGCATAACCAAGATGCCATCATAATCTCATAAATAATATTTTCCATCTAGAATAGTAAATGCATATAGATCATCGAATGTAAATCCATCATCATAATAACCAAGGATAAATGTCATCATCCACATAAGTAATCATATATCAAATGTCCATAAGAAAAGTCTATCATCATCTGTAACCATCTAAGATATAGATAGAGTCATAAACATGAATCAAAACATCATATGAGAATCTAATCAAGTCTATCAATGCATTAAAAAAAGATGAATCGAGGAGGGACACTACAAAGACCTACTACATATTTATTCCCTTTAACATTTAAACCAAACACCTATATAATATTAGATTTAATAAGTTCTTTGATTTCATGTATTAGATAGATACATGACTTTATATCATTTTGAGGAGTATGACGATATTGAAAAAAGAACTTTGGGTCAAATGAATGAGGGAAAGGTTTGGAAGTATCCACTAGATTCATGGGGAGAACTTTAATTAAGTCAACTCTTTTTTTAACAATTGAAGCATAATGGAATGTAAGGACTTAGAAAGCTAGTAAAATTATCAATTCTTTTGTTTAGAGAAATAGTGCATTGCAATAGGGTGTGTTTCAACACCAACTTGTGTTCGAATATAATTATATGAATGTGTATTTATCTTAATATATTTTAAACAATTTCTTAAATTCTTGATGAGTTGAAGGAACCACATTGAGAAGAACCCTCATATTGAATAACCAAAAGTTCAAAATCATGAACGGTTGTGCACAAGTGTGTACATGAAAAAAAGTTCATAAAAACATAACTTATCTTTAATTTGCAGCTGTAAATTTCCAATAAAACACTTAGAATGTCAACATCTTCAAAAGAGAATGATAAATTTGACTATACAAATTTTGATATCAGCAGATAGAATCAATCACTTTTCTATCAAATCTTATTTATAATGCACTAAATTAGTCAATTTTACTTGAAGTTTAATATTATTTTGAAAATGTCAAAAGAATTGATTAACATGTTGTGAGGAACGATGAACTAAAATGTTAGGTAAAGAACAAAACCAATCCAAGTTCATTTCTTTTAATGACATAAGAAACTTATTTATGTAGGAAGAGCATCCTCAAGGATAAAATCATTACACATCAAGGTAAAAGTTTCTACGCAAGTGATATGGTCTCCTTTTCCATTATATTTCTCAAAATATGGTGTCTCAACTTTTTGTAGGATGGGATTATTTAGCATAGTATATGGAAGGAGGATAATTTTTCAATATGATGGAAGGGTTAGTTGAGATCATATTTAGCTTATGTTGGCTAACTATTGTTATAATAAAAACATTTTATAAAATATGACTAATAAGAAGATTGGTAGGTAAATTAATTTATGATAAACTATTGGCATGTGAAGGTGGACAAGAAATAATGGTAGGTGGTTGGACATTATGTAGGTGAGAAGTGGAGAGGACAAATTAATTGTAAGGTGGACATTTTGAAAAGTAAAGAAGAGAGCAAAGAATGGAACATGAGCATATTGACTAATAATATTAAGCCCAAGACTAACACGAGTTGCATTACCAATTTGTGCAAGAAGTAGATGTAATTGAAGAAGTAAATGAAGGAATAAAAAGGTATTGTCGTGGACATCGATATCTACATTCACATTTGGTTTTAAGGAGTTGTATTTCCAAGAATTTCTATGCAACTAGTTACCATCATAGTGTTTTAAACCAATATATCAGGTATGCTAAATTAATATTTACACTATGTTATTCATTGAATGTCAATCTCCTTATATTCCCAATAAGAGAGAAAACCTCACCAACCAAGTATTTTGAACCAATTCCTTGTCTAGATTCATTTTTTCATTAGATACTTAAATTGCAAGGTCATCCTCATCATGAGGGGAATTCTTTTCAAGTATACCTAGCAAGATGGGTGTTGGGTTAAGGGATAATTAATTTCTTAAGATACTTAATGGAAACAAGATAACATTAAACTTAGGCTCAAGACTGACATTGGTCAAATAATGGGAATATTGGATTGTTGTCATTGATGTTTGTAGACAAAATCAGCTTTATTCCCAAGCAATTTTGAGTAAATCAGATAATCTAGACTACATTTGTACAAGCCTATTTTTCTCTACACTCAAGACTCCACAGTTAACTATTTTGGCATGTAGTTTTATTAGTAAGGAGGATGCCTGAAGAACCTATATTCAATTTTTCTCATGATGGCATGAAGCAGTCAAAAAGATATTGGTTTGGAAGCCCTATTCAACAATTCCCCTTCTTCTCCAGAAGAGATTAGCTAGCTCAATGAATTTTCATCTTGATAATTGATCCCATATTGTTTCGTATTTTTGGGAAAACAATAAGGATGAGTCATAACATGCAAATTCCAATGGACACACTCTTACATCATGTGTTTGGCTGACTTACGTAAATGAATCATATAGCGTGTAAAGTGTTACGATATGAAGTATTTGAAGCTGACATAAATCAAATATGAATTGATATATGTATGTTTCACATTTTGGAAAAGATGTAGAAAAAAGAAGCAATAATTGGTGTATGTAGTGATATGTGATGTAGAGCTAACAAAGTGTGTAGAATCTATGTACTGGACTCAATTGGAAATATACTTTATACATGTCTCAGGTGCAATCTCAACAGTTCATTTGTGTATATAATTTTGGGCAGTAAGCCCTTCGACAATGAGCCTTATTTGGGCAGTGAGCCCTTTGGTAGTGAGCTTTATTTGGGAACTGAGCCCTCCAATACTAAATTGTGCAGTGAGAACCTTTGTAATATTTTGTAACCAGTTATAAGATATTAAGAGTTAACCTTATCTGTGGTTTTTCCCTTGCAAATTTTCATGTAAAAATAATGGTGTCAAGTTTTATGTGTTTTTATTTTCTTTATTGCACTTAATTATGTTATGTGGATGGTTGTTTAAGAGTTTTAATATATTCAATGGAATAGTGATTCAGCCTCTCCCTCTCAATATTCTAGTTGTTCAACAAGGAAGCCATGAATCAACAACTTCTTAGTGGAATATCACATTCAAAACAATGGGTTATGAGACTCATAAACAAGTAAATCTCAACAAATATACACATCCTCCTTGAAAGAAATGGAAATAAAAATTCTATAAGAAGGAAACTTCTTTTTTTGTGTTTTGATTGTTTTGGTTTAACTCATATGGTTTATTGTAAATGTAATATGAAATTACAATGATGTAATTAAATGAGAAAATTTAATTTAGTGCAAGTAAAAAAATTATAAAATTTAAAAATTATTGCAAATGAAGCATAAGGTGCACCAAGTTAACTAAAATGATATATTGAAAAATGGCATCCTAGTCCAATTAATGGAAAGTAAATATCCCCATTTCTTTTATAACATAGGAAAATGGATTTTCCTAACTATGATCATGAAAGGAGATCTAGAAAATTTTGGATTTTATTCCTTAGTTATAAATTAAATGATATTGTGATGGGTGTGAATAAGATCTAGGTTTATGATAGAAAAATCATTGAATTTAACAAAAAATAGCTGGTACAAAGTGAATAAATGAGATGGTATGATAGATTTGGGATAGAGACACAAAGAGGAACCTAGATCTAAAATTTTGGCTAGACTGTGCCAAATAGGGGTGCCAAATGCCCTATTTTAAAGATTCTCAAAACTATGAAAAAAGATTGGTAATGCAACCAATGGACCATGTACTTTCTCTACACTCTTATAACTTTCTCATTATCAGATCTCCATATACACATACAATAAAATGGGTAGAATTGTTATGTCACTAAGGGAAAATCCTATGTCAAACCATGTTAGCGTGTTCACTTCCACAACCACTAATGATAAGGTCTAATAAAGTTATCTCATAGGGACATAGTCTAAACAAGTAATACAATACTAAATTGACAAGATACTACCTCAAGTATGAAACCATTTTATAGAATCTTGTACAAGGTGTAGCATTATAATTATAACTGGTACAATTCACTCCTTATGTTTGTTATCATACTTTAGCATGTACTATCTTTGTTTCCCCTAGGTCCATTTTAGTCCTCTTTACTCCAACTCTAATCTCACCTATTGACACTACTGAGTGGGCCCCATCTTGGAGTTGCCTTCCATAGTTTTTTGATTTGCTGGTCCTATTTTTGGAGGAATAGGGTGTGGGGTGCCTTGGTCCTACACCAAGGAACTCCCACCACCTTCGTCCCCCTTCAATAGGACCCAATTTAAATTTGGGTTAGCTCTTTCCCTCATAGATGGATTTTGGTCCCTATAGCTACACCTGACCATTGAAAGTCAGCTTAATTGATAATTTGATCATTAATTCATTTCATCATCACTTCATTATTAATTTTATCGTCACTCTTATACCCCTTTATTCATGTGTCCATCAAGCAGACATCCTCAAGTATTTTTAGACATTCAAAGTAGAATTGTATCCTTCAAGCAATATGGAGCAAAGTTACATCAATCTTGTGCAAGCATATGTGTTTGATTAGGGTTTTTCAGGTCCATGTATTTGTCATTCCATCACATCCAACATTTATGGTAATATCCATAGAGAATTGAATCATCAAAATTTCCATCAATTATTGTAGATCTGAGGTATATATCCTGGCATTTACTTTAGTATAAATACATTATTAAATTCAAGGTTAATTCCTAAACCAGGGTTTGACCCTAGGCAAACCCCTATTCCCAACCATTTTCTTCTCTTCTTGTGTGCAGAGAATTTACTCAAGAGTTATAATAAGAGATTTTGATAGAGTTTATGATGAAAAACAAGTTTAGATTTTGACACTGGAGCAAAAAGCGAAGGACTAGGGCAACCCCACCTATTTGGTCATGAAAAATCAGCCCAAACTTTCAAGAACGAATTTTGATTCTTTTGTTTTGTTTTAATCCCTGTCTGTGGTCCGATACCTATAGTAGTATGTTCTTACTATTTCTCTTCAATTATCCATTGTCTTACCCTAACTTCATAAATTACATCCAAAATTTAAAAGGGGGAGATAGCAAATTGGTAAATCTAATTAGTATTCTCATCCCTTTTCCCTAATTGAATTGTGGCTACATCTATTAGATTGACCCCCATCTTTTAATGTATTGATTCCCTAAGGTAATAGTTGTGGTTTCATTATCTTAATTGGTGAAACCTTAATTTTACCACCATTACACAAGGAATGATGTGATGGATACACAAGGAATGATGTGATGGATTGAAGTCTTGAGACATGTTAGTTGATTCTTTCAACAATAATAAACTCAATATAATTGATCATGATCGTTGTAGCATACTTTAATGCTTGAATTCAAATACAATATAGAGAATGATTTGGGTTGCTTATTGAATTTTCTTCAAATAATTCTTAGAGTTTCAAATGGGAAAGGGATATTTTTTAATATGTAATTTACACCTTTTCAAAATGATTTTTTTCAGAAGGTCGGCAAGGAAAGGTAAATTCTAGCTATTTACAAAGCTAACTTTCATTATTTGAAAGATGAGCTGTTTTTTCCTTGATAGGAGTACTAAGTGCCCTAGTCATAGAAAAATGAGGCACAAAAGATCACGAATAGGGTAGTGAACCATTTTTATAAAATTGGTCCTAAAACTAAGAATAATCATGCATAAATAAGGTATATCCACCAAAATGGGTCTAAACCTAGTGTGAAATTGTTAAGCTCAACAATTTATGGCACTAAAATTTATTTTTTATTTTTTGTAGATTGGAAGGTTATATTTAATGGCATTCATGGTTTTAGGGTGATCATTCCCTCTTGTTAAAACCTTTTAATCCTTTATTTATTCCCACTATCAAATTTTTCAATCTGTCAAGCTTGTTTAGATTCACTTGACTAATCTACTCAATTTTACTATGCATTAAGAAATGTGGCTCTTAGTATTTAAATGGAATGAATTATCGAGGTAGATAAGACTAATAAAATCCTCACACACATAACCTTTTCCTACATTTTAGTTGAATTATAATTTTCTAATCCTCTAATTGTACAGGTTGTTTTCCAAGTTTTAGATCATACTTGGATCCAATCTTTACATTACAAAGGAATTCACTTTAATTGAAGTTGATATATTTTCATGGGTTATTTGGCTTCTTATTTCCCATGTAATAAGGTATTAGTATCTTTCTCTTCATGTAAGGAAAAAATCCATGAATATTGTATAATTGATGTACACAATTTGTTAGTGTAGGTTTTTACTTTTCCTTAAAGGGTATCTATTTTTCCTACACATAATAGGAGTGGTTAATATAAGGACAAATAAAAACATACTTTTGCCACATGTGTAACTCTCTCCTTGACATGGGTAATTGAGTTACACACCCTCTTTTGGCCTGATGTGCTACCTCACATAACCACTATTTTGTCATTTCCTAAGTGGGTTATGGGGTAGTTAGGTTTCTCACCCTCTTTTGGCTTTATGTGCTATCTTTCATAACTCCTTTCATGTCTTGATGTAAGGAGGTTGTGTCACATGTTTTGACATTTTACTAAGTAGATAAAATATCCCACCTTTTATGAGGAGTAGGAGTTGATTTACTCATCGGATGTACATGCCACTAATTTTTTATATAATCAACACTCTACTTTCACCTTTACTATTTCAATGATAGTTCGTTGTGAGTATTAAGTCTTTTCAAAATTATCTTTCATCGTCTCTAATTTCTCTCATTTCGGATTTATCTTCATTCATCTATTTGGAGTTTCATGTTATCTACAACTGACATCATATCTTGTCTTGGTTCTTGCTTCTCGCGAAATCTAACATGGTTTTTGAACACCCAGTGGGACTGGGAGGGGGGCTGAATTGGTCTGAAACTTCAAAAATAATTATTAATAAACTTATTCATCATCGACACTTTAACCATTGACACATCAAATAGAAACACATGAACATGATATATACATGAAAAACCCAAATAAGGAAAAACCACAGTGAGAATCTAACTCAAAATATAAATAACAATGTTTACAATATTTTAGGCTTGTAGCCAAAGAGAACCAGCACATGAAAACCTTGTAGAACTAAGGTGCAATACCTTAACCTAGATACAAAAGTACTTGTGCAGCTGAAGAACACTTCTTCAGGATAACACAAATTGTTGTCAAAGGACTCACTATCAATCAACAATGATTCAAATAGCTAAACTAAAATTGAGAAGGGTTCTCCTAATCATGAAATTGTCCTTGAATAGTAATGAAGTGACTAATAACATGGTAAACATCTCTGATGATCTTTGCTATCACAACACTCTATTTATAACAATATATCAACTTCAAAGTTCTTCCCAAACTAACTTTTGCATCACCACAAACTCAAATCTTCTTGCAAATCATTCACATACACTTCTCACATAATTCACTTCTCATCCATACTCAATTCATTCTTCTACACATCTTATATATGAGATACAATATTGAAATCCTAAACAAGGTTCAACCAAGACAATATTATATAAAATAATCTACATGGATGAAAAATACTTGAATATGTCCACTCTAGGAGAAAGAGAGAACCAAAACATATCATAATGCATCATCCCATTAACAATACAACAATCCACAAATGTTAGCACATATTTCAAAACACGTTACAAAATATAACATGTAGATATAATTAGTCAGTCAACCATATAATCACTTCTAGTACAAAATACTCCATGTGGATCTCCACAAACAAATGAGAGACCCAAATAATCACCTCAACACATCTTCCAACACATATCCGGACCAAAAGAACATGATCCACTAAACTGCAATACAATTAACATCATATCTTAAGGGAACCAAAAACATTCAAGACCACCCTGAATACATGATGACACAACCAACACCAAAAGAGTATCTGAACCAAACTTTATCCAAATAACCAATGTCTAACAAATCATATCTGGACCAATATCCATCCAAATAACCAGTTTTGACATCAATGATAATCTCACAACAACTATCTCTCATAATCTCACAACAACTCTCTCCCCCTTTGACAATAATGACAAAGGGTGCATAGACAAAAACATATTGACCACTCACATTATTGCTCCCCCTGAGAGAAGCAACAACATCAATCCAGGAACAAAGATAAGCATTGACTCTAACCTAGAAAGATGCATCACCAAAACTATAGCTAGTTGGAAGGAGGGTAAATAACCATTACCTTCTATCTGAGATACTCAAAAGTATCCTTCACCAAAGCGTTTATTAAAATATCTACTATCTACTCTAATCTATAAATGTATTGTAGTTTGACTTATTTTTTTGCAACCTTTTCTCTCAAGAAATAATAATGGATATAAATGTGTTTACTCCTTGAATGCATAGATGGATTCTTTGAAATATTTATAGCACTAGTATTATCACACATAAAAGGAATAGCTTCATCATATACAACTCTAATATCCTTAAGAGTCTACTTAATCCATAAAACTTGAGTACAACAAGATGCTGCAAAAATATATTCAGCTTTAGCAGTAGATAATGATAGGGATTATTATTTCTTACTCATCCTTGAAACCAATCTATCTCCCAAAAAGAACACTCCACCACTTGTCCTCTTCCTATAATCAAACTTTCGGCCTAATCAGCATCTATATGTGCTTTCAACATGAAATCTCTGTCTCTTTTGTACCATAGGCCAAAATCCTAAGCTCCTTTCAAATATCTAAAGATCCCTTTTACTACTTGATCATAGGTCTACTTTGGATTAGCTTGAAATGTTGCAATGAAACATACAAATTGCATAATATCTATTCTAGAAGTGGTAAGATATAATAGTCCCCCAATCATAGATTTGTACTTCTTTTGATCACTATCCAAAGATGCATCATCTTTTACTAACTTTCATCTAACAGCTAAAGGGATAGTAATAGGTTTACAATTCTCCATATCAAACTTTTAAAACATCTCTTTAATATACTTAGCTTGAGAAAAAAAAAAAATACATCATCCAACTGAGTAACTTGAAGCTGAATGAGAAAAGATATTTCTCCATAAATAGACATCTCAAATTCTTTCTGCATTTCTTCTATAAATTCTTTGCACAATCACTTCCTCCAAAGCTAATATCATCAACAAACACAACAATAGTCAACAACTTGATTTCTTCAACCTTGAAGTAAATATTTTTGTCAACAATACCTTTTTCTAAAATTATGTTGCAACAAATAATTGCCCAGTCTCGAATACCATGCTCTAGGTGCTTGTTTAAGTCCTTACAATGCCTTCTTTAATATGCAAACCATGTCAGTATTTTTTGATACTCTACATCCATCAAATTGAATTCAATGTACACTTCTTCTATCTCTCTATTGAGAAATGTTGACTTAAAATTCGTGTAATATACTCTAAGGTTGATGTAGGCAAAAAATGCAAGAAACATTCTAGTATCTTCCATCCAAGAAAAAGGGGCAAGAGTTTCTTTAAAATCAATACCTTACCTAAGAATAGCCTTTACATTCCAATCTTGCATTGTTTCTTGTAACTTGTCCTTGTTCATTCAGTTTATTTTGGAATGCCCACTTTGTTCCTATTACATTCTTGTCTACCGGTCTAGGTACCAATTCTCAATTTTGATTATTCAATTCTTCTCCCATGTCTTTAACCCAAATTTATTTTTTTGCTTTCTTCTTCATATGATTTAGGTTCAAGAAGTGAAAGAAAATAGCAATTAGCTTGCTCATTTACCTTTGTAACACTTCTTGTCTGAACTCGTTTATTCTTGTCTCCAATTATCTGATCTTTTAAATGATTCTTCTGCACATATTTAGAGGTTTTAATCATTTGTTCCACGTTTTATCTATCTTTTTCTTCAACTTCATCTCATTTGTCTTCATTTCTTCCTTTTGGAGGTGTCTTTTCTTCTACAACAGTTAGTATGATCTCAAATTTAGCTTGTTGAATAGGTTACATCACAATCTGATCACATTCTTTACATACTTTCACATTTATACTCTTTATTATCTTGCTCAATCTTTTGTTATAACATCGGTAAGCCCTGTTGTTCATTGCATATCCGAAGAATATTCCTTCATCTACTCTAGTATCAAAATTTCCAAGATCATTCTCATCTCTTCTGATATAGCACTTGCCTCCAAAGAATAATTATTTCACAATATGTGGTCTTCCATGCCACAACTCATAAGGTGTCTTTGTATGATTTATCCTTATCTAAACCCTATTAATAATATAAAGAGAAACATGCACAACTTCTTTCCAACAAACATTAACCAAGTTAGCATCTTTCATCATAGTTCTAGCTATTTCAACAATAGTTATGTTCTTCCTTTCTACCACACCATTCTACTGAGGGGTTCTCGAGTAGAAAGATGTCTTCAAATACCATATTTCTCACAAAAAATGTCAAAATAATTTGAAGTAAATTATCAACCTTTATTAGATCTCAAAAATTTGATTCTAGCATCAACATGATTCTCTACCATTGACTTGAAAACTTTAAATCTTTCAAAAGCTTCATATTTTTCTCTTAAAGATGTAACTCATGTCATTCTAGAGAGATTATCAAGGAGTAGTATAAAATACCTTTCACCATTGATTCTATATGTCCTTGTAGGACCACATAAGTCTGTGTGAATTATGTTCGGTAGGTGTGATGTAGAATACTCCTTGTTCTTGAAACTTCTCCTTGTTTTCTTTACTAATTGACATTCCTTGCACACAATGTCAATAGGTTTGTTAATCCTCACTAGATATATTACTAATTTATAGTTCTTGATCTTTATCATGTTATCAAAGTTAGAATACCCCATTCCCTCATGCCACAACCAATATTTATTACTTTGATTCAGATAACATGTGTTTCCACTTCTGTCCTTTTTGTAGTAAAAATTCCCACTTGTCTTGATTCCTTCTGCTACCAACTTTCTAATTCTACCTTTTCTAATCATACATTTAGCCCTGTGAACACAACTTTGTAACCTCTATTTCTCAATCACTATATAATAAACACCATCAATTTCATGCTTACTATTCTATAAATCAGTACATCTTCCTCTCTTGTAAATGTTACAGATCCACCATCGTACTTCTTTAGGGTAATAAACTTGTCTTTTTCTCTGGTCATGTGTTTTGAGCATCTAGAATCAATTATCCATGATCTAGGTTCAATTTTAGGATGCATTGCAGTCTTCTGATACATTCCTGATACTTCTCTTATATTGCTAGAAACAAGGATTCTTCATTTGAGTCTTCAACATCTTCTTCTTTAGATGAGTGTGGTTCCATAGAATACAAACTCTTTTTCCCTTTACCTA
Source organism: Cryptomeria japonica (assembly GCF_030272615.1). NCBI lineage: Eukaryota > Viridiplantae > Streptophyta > Pinopsida > Cupressales > Cupressaceae > Cryptomeria > Cryptomeria japonica. The sequence continues at coordinate 324,208,775 of NC_081414.1, read as the reverse complement.
TATCATTTGTTCTTCTCTTAAATTCATTTCTTCTATACCTAATTTTCTTTTCATCATCCTTAGAATTTATATAATCTTCTTTATATGTACATATTTTGAAGCTTAATGACCAATTCTTCCACAATTAAAAGATTTCAAGGGTAACTTAGCTTTGTACTTCCTAGTTCCTCACTTCAATATTCTTACAAAGTTTACTTCTATTAGAATCAGGGAGCACTGAGAGGTGGGTAAATCAATGATCTACCAAAAGTCAAATCCATAAACTTATTCTTTATCCACTGGTTAGCAATGCATAACAAAAAATAACATAAACATGCAATAAATAATTCACAAATCCATAACACTGGAATTTTTACGTGGAAACCCGGAAAGGGAAAAACCATGGTGGGGCTTGAACCCAAAATATTCATATACTATGGGTAGGAGTACATAAATATTATATATATGGGGAATGCCCTTGCATTCAGGCTCATTGCCTAGAGCTTACTACTCAATTACAATTTCTCGAGAGGTTACAACCTTCAGGGAAGTCTCACTGACTTACAATTTGATTGAAATGAGGAAATACAATGAAATTAACTCTCAAGTAGCATCTGACAATGCAAGAATGAGTTTTGGTTAAGCACTGAATCTCTGATTGTCTTCACTCTACTGAATACTCTGTTTTTGTCTCAGTCAGCTACCAAATTGTCTGAAAGCAAAGTGCACATGTGAAACTATGCTCAATCACACCAAAATAGATCACAACAATAGTACCAAAACCAATCGCCAATTCGATCTTATATATCCGGTCTTAGCACAAAATAAATTTCCTTCAAGTCGGCTTCAAGAAGTGTAACGTGTAGCTCCAAGTTGGCTTCAATCTCAAATAAAACATAGCACCGGACCAAAAGAGTGTATTCACACACTTCCTAAGGATCTTCCCATTCATCAAGAACATGAAATCAACCACCAAAATTACCACAATCATCAAAAATTATTTTGGACCAAAACATTACCGAAACACCCTATTTTACCGGTTAACTACCTACTGGTTAACTCCATCTTTTGGATAAGATGAATCATGAGCGCTAGATCAAGTCTCCAAGAAGAGTTTCCATCAATGACAACCCTAGACTATAAATCAAGCATCGAAGATCACCGGATGAGTGTCAATTGCCAACAATGTCCCCCTTTGGCATTGATGGCAACACCTGTGAAAAATGTCTAAGTGTTGAAACTTGTGAAACCTGTACACCAGATGAAAGAATGAAATAATTCTAAGGCTCCCCCTTAGATAAACAATCCAAAAATCTACATTACACCCGACTATACACTCCATACATACAATCAGTTCATCTCATCTCTCCCCCTTTGACAATAATGCCAAAGATAGGGTGTGCATCAATATTGCCTGTACATATATACACATTCACCGGGTGATCAAATCTATACATGTTTCAAGACATCTGCATATCTCATCCTAAGGAACCCAAGATATGTGTTCCATCCTGCCCGCAACTTCTCCAAAATTGAAACAAATCCATTCAAAACATAAGCATGAAATTATATAGCTGCAATATCAATAGGAGTCTCCTGAGATAATTTTTGAATGTAGTCCATCTTATGATACACTAAGGTGTCCAACCGAGAACTCATTAAGTTTCGGAGTTCACCTATCCACTTGATCATCCTCTCCTTATCCTTCTCAAAATTCCTAATCTACTCCATGATATTCAAAATTTGTCCTTCAATATTGTCGGTTAAGTTAGCTATAGGATCATAAGCCTGAGAAATCTGAGCTAACTATCCTCTATAATTATCTATCTTTTTATCTATCTCAGTAGCAAAATTGGTCAAAATTAGACAAGACATATAAATTTTACTGCCTTCTGCTAGGGCCTCATCATTTAGTTTTAACTCCTTATCTAGTTGGGCCTTATCATTACTAATCATTCACAAAAAGGTTTGAACTTAAGCATCTTTAAATTTCTCCATAGCTTTTCGGGCTGATGCCTTGGTCAAAGAATCAAACTGGGTGGATATATGATCTATTAATTTTTGAAGTTTACTGGATGAACTGGTGTTTGCATCAAGTTGCAGTTCCGGTACCACCTATTCCAAAACTTTAACCAATTTTTCAATGAGTCTCTTCTCTTCAGATTCCGACTGTGCTGACTCCTGACTGGCCTGTGCTTGGAGAGAAACAACAATAATCATCCTCTCTACTAGAGACATTTGATTGAATGGTTTATCAAAACTGATATTGAACTGCAGAAAACTCCCTTGGCTTTAAATTTTAGTTATGTCAATTGCCACAAGGATCAGATTCTATGTTGCCTTACCCTTTCCTTTATCTGGTTCTTCCTATTTTTCCTCTACCTTTTTCTCAGCTTCGACCTTTCCAGATTTGCCTTCTTTAGGTGCCTCTTGTGCACCGGTGTCACCACTTGGTGCACCATCCTTTGCCTCTGCTGATTTATCATTTTCTTTAGCAGGCTTAACCTCAACAAAATCCAAAATTTGTTGTTTTGCAACATCTTGAGTATCCTCTTCCTTATTTACATCATTAACTAGAGGATTTTCTGACTGAGTGGCTTCATCTTGTGAGACAGTTTTTACAAGCCGGTTCTCAGTAAGAAACTTCTTCCAGATATCACTGGTTTCTCTCCTTATTTCTCCAACTCGGTCAACCATCAAATTGTTTACTCTATGCTTTCTTTTGAATTCTTTTTTATTAGCCAATAAAATCAATCTATCAATTTTCTCTATAGTGATATTGGTGCACTGATTGACCAGTTCACTCTCCTTTAATTCTCTATCCATTTGGCTAGTAGATTTTCTCCTAGCATCAATTAAAATGTACAAATCTTTGGCAAGACATTTTTCTAATTCAATCAATGCTTTACTAAAAACATCCATGTACAAAATTATAGTTTCCTCAATTTGCCTTTGATCCTTAACATCCATATTCGCATAATATACAAAGATTTTCTTCAAATTTCCATCTTTAATAATTTCATCAATTAATTCTTAAATAGATAAGGGAGGAACAATATGATACTTTGTTTTAGAAGTCTTCATCTTACCAGATTCTATAGCTTTATCCAAGTCATCCAAGTTATATTTTGTCTTCTTTCCTCTCTTGGGATTGCCTGCTAGTACAGGATTAGACCTTTCCTTCTTCTCCTTCTTCTCTTTCTTCTCACTATTCGATTGGGGTTTTTCGGATCACTCTAGAAAATTCTCCTTTCTTCGGTGCCATGGGAATGTCTGTATTTGATTTAGTCTCAGATTGCACCAGAGAAACTGCTACATATTCCCTTTGGGGTTTTTTCTTCTTCCTTAGAACACCTTTACCCTTTGCAAATGAACCAGAGGGTTCTACTACAACAAGAAGCATCTTCACCGAAGCAGGAGAAGGTCCTGTCACCTTTACCTTAACTGAAGAAGGTGTAGTCTTTTGTTTTTTGGCTTTCTCAGCTGCATCCCTCGCAACTCTAGCAACTCTAACTCTCTCTCGGGGGTGTCCTTCTTCAACAAGAATGTCCTCCACAATATTTGCAACTTTTCTCTTTCTTGTTGGTTCAATGAACTTAGTATGCAACTCCATTGATTTCTCCTTCCAGGTTCTGAATCTTTCTTCTTCGGTGTCTATCAGATCTATTAACAAATGTTGTGCGTAGGCATCCAAAGTAGCTTAATCAACCTCATACCCCATAGGCATTAACCATATTGTCTAGGGTTGAACTGCTTCCATAAGACATTCATCTTTGTTCACCATAAAGAAGATTATCCCCTCATATTTCTTTACAATTTCTTTGGGGATTCTGACTCTCTATTTCATCTTATTCTGGAAGGCCTTGAAGAAAGCCCACAAAGCAGCATTCTGATTATCCTTGTTGCCAATTCTACCAAGCCCTTTCTTTATCTATTGAGTCATTGGTCTATCAAAAGCCCATTGTACTTTTCCACTTTTGGGGATTTGATTCATGAAATACAGCGCTAGACAGATAACCAAAGAATCAAATTTGAAGACATTCTTTTTATCCTATTTGATTTTCTCTAGATTTATCAACAACTCCTCCAATAGCACAATACACATGTCATAATGAGCATATTTCTTGACCATCTAATAGGCTACATGAATAGCAATTCCAAATACAAAATTTAGTCAATTAGTCTAGTATACCTTGTAACCAATGACCATTACAGCAAATTTGACATTATCCTCCTTGATTGTATTGATTTTCATTGATCACCCATCAAGTTTTTCACCAGTTAATTTGTTCACTATAGGGTTTGTGACATTGCGTAACCCTAGCTTGTCACCGGTTTGATTCAAATAGGTTACCGCCTTAATCACATCAATAGTGATCTTATACGGTTGGCCAAGCCATATAAATTCAGCATGGATCCTTCTTACCACATACCTCATCCATTCCTTCTCATCGAATATTGAAAAATTTATAAATTGAGTGAAACCCTTTCTCTGCAACTGTGCAAATTATGGCTTAGGGTTGCCAATCTCATCCATGATGTTGTCAGTATAAAGATCCAAAATATCCTTAGAGTTGGTTTCCTCAATCTCACAGTGAATGTAGGCTTGAACATCATCAACGTGCAAAACTCTATGTGGAATGAAAGAGAAAGCTCCAACCAGGTCAACTTCCATGGATTTGTAGGGATGTTTCTGGAACATAGGATGAGTCTTATCCTTGACTTCAACAACTAGAGGGGTAGTGCTGGAAGATACAGATGCCATTTTAAATTCTCAGAAAAAACTGAACTCAAAAATGCTCTTCAAAAAAATACCTCAACCGATTGACAGAGGCCCTAGATTGCTCGCCAGATCGCTTTTTCTCTCTAATCGCCTGAAAACCTTGATCGCCTTGTTCTTCATCTCAAAAACACTATTCACAAAGTGACGAATGATTCTCATATTTTCCCTTTTAACTTTGCAAACCCTAATTTAACTTTGAAATAAATGCACCTCAGATATCCAACTAGATGCCTTGTTCAACTACTGGATGCTAGAATCAGCCATCTGAATACCAGATATCAACTAAAACTCATTTCCAATCATCTGTAATCCATCGACTATAGATCTCATCAAGGGGTACTGCAAGATTTGTATGAGTTTGCCTCCCCCTAAGGCCAAAAGCCCTAGTTATCGAATGAATATTCTGCACCAGATTCAAGTACAGATCCATTATTTGCCTTAGATTCATTCTTATTTACCCACATCTTCTTATGTTGATCTCTGATCTCATCTACATTTGCCTTTCCCTTTTCAACCAATTTTTGTCAACCGGAGCACTATTTTTTCTTCTACAGAAATTTGCAATATGACTGGTTTTGTTGCATGCTTTGCAAACAACATTATTCTGTATAGGTCTGAAGTTCATCTGATTTGGTCTTGTCCTACACTAATTAGAGATATGTCTAAACAATCCACAAGAATAACATCTTTTGTTCTAAAGGTTATTTATTACTTCTCTACACATATTTGACTTGTGTCCAAAGTTATTGCATATGAAACACTGACCAATAAAGGTAGGAACATTATTCATGTTGTTCATCATATTATTATTGTTCATCATTCCAATATTCATCCTACTTCTACACTGACTCACCATATGACCAAACTTGTTTGAAGTAAAACATCTACCATTGAATTTATGAGCATTAGGTTGTCTTACCAGAGGATTCTTGCTCTTCTTCTTATCACATTTTGCATTGCCTTGTTCAGATCCAAAGGATTCACCTTTTTCAGATCCCAGGCCTTGCATATCCTTTCCATGTCTTCGACTTTCCAGCATCTCATCAAACCTTGCTAAACTAGCTTTGAATTTTTCTTTGTATTCATTAGTAGTAGCAAGTTAATCCCTCAAGGTAGCAATCTATCTTTCAAGTTCTTGACCATTATTCCTTGATTGTGTCAGCTCAAGATTCAACTAATCATTCTCATAGGTAAGCCTAAAGCATTCATTAGCTATTTCCTTCAATGATTGTGTCAGATTCTCTTCATTCTTCTTCTGGTCCTCAATCTCCTTAGTCAGCCTCATCACAATGGATTGCATCTCATTCTTAAAAGCAACATTCTCTCTCTCAAGATTGTTAACTTCATCAGCTTTGTCGTGGGATTCCATGATCTAATCTTCTTTCTCCTTCAACTTGTCCATTAATTCCTTCCTCTTCTCTCTACAGACACTTCCTTGACCCTTTATCTCCTTAATGAATTCATCAACAACATTCACATTGTTCTTCAAGGTACAAATCTCATTTCTATCTACATCAAGATCCTCAAGTGCCACATTGAGTTGTCTCTGAAAACCAGAATCCATTGAATCAATCTCCTAGATCTTCCTCAAGTGGTTAAGATTCCTTAGAGGAACTAGGCACTAATACCAATTGTTAGAATTAGGGATCACTAAGAGGGGGGGGGGTGAATCAGTGATCTACCAGAAGTCAAATCCACAAACTTATTATTTATCCATCGATTAGCAATGCATAACAGAAAAGAACATAAACATGAAATAAATAATTCATAAATCCACAACATCAGAATTTTTATGTGGAAACCCAGAAAGGGAAAAAACACGGTGGAGCTAGAACCCACAATATTGATATACTATAGCCAGGAGTACATAAATATTACTTATATGGGGATTGCAATTGCATTTAGGCTCACTGCCTAGATCTCACCGCTCAATTACAATTGCCCGAAAAGCTACAATCTTCAGGAAAGTATTATTGACTTACAATTTGATTACAATGAGGAAATACTATGAAATGAACTCTCAAATAGCATTTGACAATGCGATAATGAGTTTTGATTAAGCACTGAATCTCTGACTATCTTCGCTCTGTTGAATACTCTATTTTTGTCTCAGTCAGCTACTAGATTGTCTGAAAGCAAAGAATGCACGTGAAATTGCACTCAGTCACACCAAAAATGGATCACCACAATAGTATTACCACCAAAACCTATCGCCAATTCTCTCTTATATATCCAGTCTTAGCACAAAATAAATTTCCTTCAAGTTGGCTTCAAGAAGTGTAACATGTAGCTCCAAGTCGGCTTCAATCTTGAACAAAACATAGCACTAGACCAAAAGAGTGTATTCACACACTTCCTAATGATCTTCCCATTCATCAAGAATAAGAAATCAACCACCAAAATTACCACAATCATAGGAAATTATTTCGGACCAAAACATTACCGAAATACCCTATTTTACCGTTAACTCTAGCTTCCGAATAAGATGAATCATGACCACCAGATTAAGTCTCCAAGAAGAGTTGCCATAAATGACAACCCTAGACCATAAATCAAGCATCGAAGATCACCGAATGAGTTTCAATTGCCAACAACTTCAATCTCATCCAGGTTCTCACTGGTTATCAGCTCATCTCCTAACATACTTGAAACATTAAATGTGACTTCTCTTCAATAGGAATTTATATCTTCCACCTCACCAATCCCATAGGTAGACAATGTACCAATAAGATGATCAATTGTGTAGTTGTTCAAGTTATGATATTCTTAAATTGCACACTCCTTTAGTTTATAGGGTTTTTTCAATGTAAATAGGATATTTCTAATAACATCAATCTCTTCAAGCATTCCACCAATGATTTGGATAGCCTCCATTATATCATTTACTCTATGTATGTGACTTTCAACACTTTCATCATCAACCATTCTGAAGTCTTCAAACTTCTTCTTCAGGTTCAAAAGCCTTTCTTGTTGTTTCTTTGAATCTCCTTCATATGAATAACTCACCTTGTTCTAGATTTCCTTAGCTTCCTTAATTCCTTTGACTTTTCCAAAAACATCATCATTGAAACAACTAATCAAAATTGTTCTAGACTTTTTATTTTTCTCATGAGCCTTAACCTCTTTCGGAGTTGATTGTCCATTAGGAGATCATTGATAACTAGTCTAGATAATCTCCTAGATTCTATTCTGAAATGCTTCCCAATAAGATTTCATTATTTCCTTCTAATAGTTATAGTTTGTTCCATTAAATATCAAAGCTTTAACATAAAGGTATTGCACCATTTTATATCTACCTCAGCTGGTTAATCTTTCTATAGAAGAACCTAGCTCTATGTTGGCTGAAAATTTTGTACACCTGTGGGATGTGCAAAATTGTGGTTTCAGCCACAGTGTGTGAGATAAACTCTCTTATTTTCAAAGGGAAGGCTCCCCCTTTTTCTTTCTACTTTATCAATTTAAAAATGAATTCTAACTCTAAATCTATTATATATCTGGGTGAAACTCTATCTTGTTCTCTTTTTTCAGAAAAGAATCACAGCTGAAAGCATAAATGATTAATGAAGTAAACCAAATAAAGAAGAAAAGTTTTCATAAAGGCACAAAGTTCTCTATTGCTTCTCCGGGATGAGAAAACAGAAAGAAAGCTCAAATTCTTCAACTATCTACTGTCTTATCAACCTTTTTAGATGATTTTTTTATGCACAAACATAGTAAATAAAAGCAGCACAAAGTATGCAAGCTACCCCTTTTCTTGAGCGTCCTACAATAGTTTCAGACTTGACAAATAGCTCAAAGTTTGTAGTGTCAAATTTTAAAACCAATCTAAAACTTCAAACACAATAGGCAGCTCAAAGTCTACAAGATTGAGCTTGAATCCCTCTTGTATAATACCTCAAAACTCACAATAAATCTCCAAAAAATGCCATCACATAACACCTTGAATCAACACAAAGTTTGAAAGAAATTTCCCCCTTTTAATTAATTGCAATCCGATTTAAATCTAAGCTCAAAGTCTTAGAGTGTACATACAAACTGGCAGAGTTTTGTTGCACTACCAAAAGATCCCTATTTACAAATGAGGTTCCTCCTTTTATAAGTAAGGAGTTGAGAAAAATGTGGACACAGTTGACTAATTTAACTACAAAGTCCCACTTGACTACAACTACTGCATAGAATAAAAATGCAACTACAAGAAAATTTGCACTAAGAAAAGACACAACTACATGAATTCTAATTACTGTCAATGAGGACACCATATTTTTCATTTTCTTCCCTCTAGATTTACTTGTAGAATGATTAGTCATCTACCAGAATCTGCAACATCTTCATCATGTAAATTGATATTCACCATCAGATTGTCGGCTTCAAAGACCCAAAATGATGTCTGCAAGATCAAAATTACACTTAGACAAAAAGACATAAAAATCAGCAGATTGGGTTTTAAAACCTGATCGGCACTTGGGTAGGTCAAGACTGCAGGTCGGGTTTAAAACTCAATCTACAGTTGGGCAAAAAATAGGTTGCAGGTCAATTTTATAAACCTAACCTACACCATGTGCAAAAAAAAACTGACAAGTCGGGTTTTAAAACCCAACCTGAATTGTGGTCGGACATGATCTACACATCGGGTCTTAAAACCTAATGTGAAAGTAAAAGAGGCTTGCAGGTTGGGTTTTAAAACCTGACCTGCCAATAGACAAACCTGCGAAACCCGACTTGCACTACTTGGCAGACCAAAACTGCACTTCGGGCTTTAAAACCCGATATGCAAGAAAACACAAGAAACACTGCATTTTGGGTTTTAAAACCCGAAGTGCAATTAAAAGATGAAACAAAAGATCAAGGCAAAAACATGAACACGATAAAATCAAAGGTGCAAACCCGCATGACTTACGAGGGAAGTTGATCGACCTTGGAGGACACGGGATACGAAGTAGACACGTTTCATAGGGATTGTCCCACGATTCAAGTTAGCTGAAATCAATGCCAACACTCTAATACCGATTGTTGAACACACAACAAGACTGAGATGGTGGGCTGAATCAATTCAAAATTTCAAAAATAATTATTAATGAACTTATTCAATATCAAAATTTTAACCATCAACACATCAAACAAAAACACATGAACAATAGATATACATGGAAAACCCAAACAATAAAAATCCACAGTGAGAATCTAGCTCACAATATGAGTAACAATGTTTATAACATTTTTAGGTTGTAGCCAAGGAGCACCAACACCTGAAAGACTTGCAGAACTAAGGTGCACTACCTTAGCCAAGACACAAAAGTGCTTGTGTAGCTAAAGAACACTTCTTTAGGACAATATACAAATTGTTGTTGAAGGACTCACTTTCAATCAACAATGAATGAAATAGCTGAACTAAAATTAAGAAGAATTCTCTTTATCATGAAATTAACCTTGAACAGTAATCAAGCTACCAATAACATGGAAAACATCTATGATCATCTCCACTATCATAAAACTCTGTCTAGTAGAATATATCAGCTTCAAATTTCTTCCCAAGCCCACTTTTGCATCACAACAAACTCAAATCTACTTTAAAATCATTCATATACGCTTCTCACAAAATTCACTTCTCAACAATACTAAATTCATCCTTTTGAACATCTTCTATAAGAGATACAACATTGATATCCTAAACAAGGGTCAATCAAGACAATATTAAATAAAATAAGCCACTCTAACAAAAAATACTTAGTTTGGTCAGCTCCAGGAGAAAGAGGGAACCAAAACATGTCATAATACATCATCCCATGAACAACCTGATAATCCACACATGGTAGCACATAATCCAAGAGATATTTTAAAACATAACATGTAGATATAATTAGTAATCAGCCATATAATAACTTCCAATGCAAAATACTAAATACAAATATCCACAAAGCAAAGTGAGATGCAAATAATCACATCAACACATCTTCCAGCACATATCAACACTAGAAAAACATGATCTAGTAAACTACAATTCAATTAACATCATATCTGGAGGGCACCCAAAATATTTTGGACCTCTTTGAATGTAGGATGACACAACCAACACCAAAATAGTATCCAGACCAAACTCTATCTAGATAACCAAGGTCTAAAAAAGCATATCTAGACCAATATCAATCCAGACAACCAGGTTTGACATCAATGACAACCATACAAGATCATGCTTAAAACAATGGTATCAAAGTCATGTTGTCTAGTATACCTCATTGTCTTTATTATTTTTTAGAGAGATTTAAGACTTATTAAAAAGATAATATTTTTCCTTAAAAATAAAGTATAGTTGTCGTCTACACTCTCATATCACTTGAAGAATTTGCATAGTTTAAAGAAAAATAAGCTTCAAGATAATCTAGTTTGCATGTGTGTGTGTGATCCTATGATAGTTGGGTGATTGTAGTTTTTAGGTAATATTGGAGGCTTTTTCCATCATTTCTAAAGTTTCTATAAGGCTTGTGAAAGTTGAATGTGACTCCTTACCAATATTAGATTTTGTAGGACACCAAAAAAAATTAGAGTGAAAAATTTAATTTTTTTATCTGAGTGATTTTCATTTTCACTTTAAAATTCTAACTTCCATGCATTCACAAGATTTTTTTTTTCTAGATATGGTTCCCAACATCAATAAACCATTTGGGTATTTCTTACATTTTGCATAGAGTCAATAATTGTTTCATAAGTTGTGTTTGAATTCGGCATGAGCCATTTGTGGCTAGCAGATTTAGCAACCTTTTTAACAATTGCTTAACTTTTCCTCAGGTGTCAAATTTTCACAAATGAGTAGTTGACATAAAAATGAAAATTAGAAACTTCCATATACGCAACTCTCATTAAAAAATTCTACTAGATATTACAAGTTAAAGCTACTTTACTTTTTAGTTCAACAGGCCATATCATTTGCCTTAGAACTCTTTTTTTTTCGAAACTGAATAGGCATTGGAAAGGTTTTGAAGAGATTACAGAGTTGTAAGGATAATTGTTTTATATTTTTTATCATACTTATTTGTATGAATTGTTTAGATTTTGGCTATTAAAGGCCTAAAAAGCATTGTAATCTAATAAAGGGCCTTGTAAATGCACTAAATTTTGGCTATTAAAGGCCTAAAAAATATTGTAATATGATAATGGTCTTGTAAATGTACTAATTATAAAGTCCCAACCTTGTAATGTTTATGGGGGGGTGATTTTTTCAGACTAGTGGAAAGGGTGGGTGTCTCGTGTGTGTTTAGTATGCACATATTTTACCATTTTTAACCAAGATCACTTAAAATATCATAATAATTTATGATGATACATATTTTATGCTCTAGGACATTAACTTAGTTCTTACTTCAAATATATATTCATTTGATAAATCTACATTTCTTGATACATTGAAGTTGTGCCTAGAAATCATGTTTATTCTATATAAATAATATATTTTACTTTATATCTATTGATTCTCCTTGAGGTTCATTTCTTGCTTCACATTTTCTTGAGGAACCTAATGATACATACAAAATTATTTCCTCTTCACATTAGGTTTCTAATCCTATATCTTTTATGTCTTTTTTTTCTCTAATGGTGCATTTAGTGAGGAACACCATACTAGATTAGTTTTTCTCATAATGGAGTTGATTACTCGTTGGTTGATGATGATTTGACTTATGATAGAAATTATTTTAAATAATTAATGATATTTTTATTTACTTGAAATAAGAATGATATTGTAATGATAAAACCACAAACAATCCAAATTGACCAAAACAATGGGAAAGAGGGGTGAAACTACTAGATCTAGCCACAATCCCACTAAGGAAGGGTTGAGAATTTTGATTAGATTCACCTGGATTACGGTTTGACTTCATTTTTCCAAAGATTGAATTGGATTGTTGACAATTAGGGAAAAATAGGTGATAATTAAGGTTCATTTCTTGCTTCACATTTTCTTGAGGAACCTAATGATACATACAAAATTATTTCTTCTTCACATTAGGTTTCTAATCCTCTATCCTTTATGTCCTTTTTTTTCTCCAATGGTGCATGTAGTGAGGAACACCATACTAGATTATTTTTTCTCATAATGGAGTTGATTACTCATTGGTTGATGATGATTTGACTTATGATAGAAATCATTTTAAATAATTAATGATATTGTAATTATAAAACCACAAACAATCCAAATTGACCAAAACAATGGAAAAGAGGGGTGAAACTACTAGATCTAGCCTCAATCCCACTAAGGAAGGGTTGAGAATTTTGATTAGATTCACCTGGATTACGGTTTGACTTCATTTTTCAAAAGATTGAATTGGATTATTGACAATTAGGGAAAAATAGGAGATAACTGAGGCATTTTGACAAATATAATAATCTACAGATGTTCCATGGAACCATTGACCTAGATCTGGGTAAAATAAGATGTCTAGAATTTGTTCTTTGAAGTTTGGCCTAATTTTTTGGGACCAAGTATTATCAATTTGCCATGGTCCTCAAAAATTTCCACCATCGAAAGATGAACCTATCCATATCTGTGAATTCTATCAATCCTCCTGAGTACATATTTTCATTTATTTCTTGCACATAGAAAGAAAGGAAAAGATGTTGGGGATACGAGTTTGCCTAAGTCAAACCCCGATTTAGAAATTAACCTAAAATGAAATAATGCAAATACTAAAATAAATGTTGAATAGGTGTATCTCAGAACTGTAACTATTGATGATGATGCAATACTCTTTGAATGTCATCACAATGTTGAATATAATGGCATGACAGGGTATGTGAAGGATCATGGTGGGCCAAACAAGCCCTTAAGTGACAATGAAAATTCAAAAAACAAAGCTAAGAAACTTGACATAAAAATTTGAATAAGTTACCAACATTATTTTAAAAACATGTAAGAATAGAATCTATAGAAAATTGGATGTAGTTTTTAAGCTACTAGACATTTTCTGAAAAAAAAAATTAAAAAATAACTATTTGAGAAAAAAATTGAAATTTTAATGTAGTACTTAAATTTCAGGAAAAAGATAAGAAGCTGGTGTTTGTCTGACCACCCTAGCCATAATCAAACCATAATATTTTTTTATAAGAATTTAGATATAAGTAGAAGATTCATGTTCAGATGTGACACATATTTTTTTGTATTTTTTTAAATAAATAATTAATTATGAATTTTTTACTACAACTTTATAAAAATATAAAAAATTTGTATGTCTGAACACCATAACTTGGTCAAAACTTTATGATTTTTATTTTTATTTTTAATCCTATAGTATGTGAAGCATATAATATGATACATGTGTTGGATTCAAAAAATGTGATAACATTTGAAAGTTATAGATATTTTGCAATCAACCTATCAATCAAGACTTTAGTCAGAATATTGCCACTTTTTGGACCCTCTTGATCCTGTACATACTTGACAAACACATGCTTGCACAATATTGATTTAACTTTTCTGTGCAATGCTTGAATAATGAAGATGCAACCTTGAAGATCTCTGAAATGCTTGATGATGAATGCTTCATAGATGAATGAATATTAGGGATGGAGACATAGATCTAAAATTAATTGATATGATGTCTTCATATAGGGTTCCCTAGGTAATTTACCAATTATGCTGACCTCCAATGGTCATGTGTAGCCACGGGGATCAATTTCTGTTAAGGAGATATAACACCTACCCCAATATAAATTAGGGCCCCATTGAGAGGGACCATGGCGTTTTATGGTTCCATGGTCCACACTAGGGCATTTCATTCCCTGGTTCCTCTCCAAACAAGACCAAGATAAGGCACAAGGGGGAAGGTTACCTCACCATGGGACCCACCAATGGGTGTTCATGGCCTCCAAGTTGGAGAATGGGGTCAATTTAGACTTAGAGAAGGGATGAAGATAGGACATGCTAAAGTGGGAGAACAAACATGAGGTGTAAACTAAACCGGTGATAATTTATGATGCTACATTTAGCCCCCACTTTAATGGTACTATGAGCCTATGCAAATACATGTAGTAAAGTAGATGAAAGATGAGAGAGAGGAGAAATTAGCAGCAAGATCAAAAGGAGTATAAGACACCACTAATTTTGAGGGACCAATCCCTCAATCTTAGGATCTCAACTCACACAATTTCTCATGCAAGGACACATAAAATAAGACAAAGATAAAAAGAGCCAAACAAATATAAAAGATAAAATACACACAACACAAAAGATAAAAAACCAAAACAAGACATCGAGTCAACTAGCCGAAGAGATCTCAATAATCAATATTTCTCAATCACTAATATAATTCTTGAAATGTCATCAAAAGGACATAAGTGATCACATAAAAAGAGCAAGAGAATACATCACACCATGAGCCACAAATAGAAAAGCTATGAGCTCATGGAGAGAAGAAATGGGAGACATGGATATCATAGGCTAGTTGTGTTTTGCTAGGTGATCCATGTTGGGGAGGAGAGTCAAAATAATCTAGTTGTGTTTTTCTAGTTCCACTCATTCTGTATATGCAATTGTCTGGTTTTAGGAGTTAAGAATCTCATATAAGACTTTGCTTTGTCTAGTTTTGAGCATGCGACAACCTGTATAGTACATGAAATGTAAAATAAAATGTGTGTCTAGTTTTGTGAACATCTCATATAGGACCTTTTCATGTCTATTTTTGAGCATGTGTGCCCCTGTGTAAGACATGAAAAAAATAAATATAATTTCAGACATGAAGCATCCCATACAACACTTTGTTTTTTTTGGCTTCAAGAATTAACACCCCATATAAGACATGCAAAGATATAGTACAATATAGTACAAATAGGTGATAGGTATGCCCCACTCAATATTTCAACATAGCCCTATGTTGATGTCATAAGGAAGCTAGAAACAAGGATACCCACCTTCAACACCAGCGAGATATCCTTTTAGGAAACAATGTTCATAAATCCAAGCCAAAGAGATTTAACTCCTATAAGCAAGGAAAAAAGTTGTAAAAATATATAATGCTACAAGTGTATCAGGAATCCTTGGAGGCGAGGAGATCTTTTCTCAAAGACATCTACCTCCAAGACGATATTTTGAACAAACATAACATCTTATACCAAAAGAAAGGAAGGAGAATAAGAATGCCTATCTTCCTCATATTGTTAGGTAAAGGTATCCTTGATGAAGGATGACACATTTTTTACCAATATAGGGGTATGTTTATAATAGATATACACCACCAAATGAAGAATTGGTATCTTTGGAGGTTGTGTAATTCTTCTCGTCATCCCTATGCTTGGGGAAATTTATTTTTCCCTATCCTCTCTAAGGATACACTTTTCCTTTGCTGAGTGGTGTTTGCTTATGATATGATGTTATTCCTTATGTGGAGTTTTTTTGTTCAAGATTCTCTCTTATGCAAGAGGTGTGTATCCTTGTTAAAAAAGAAATTATTCATAAGAGACTTACTATTTCAAGAAAATAAAATAGGTCCTAAGAAAGGAACACACATGTACTCCCATGAAGGATAATTCTATGCAAGAAAGGACATCATGTTATGAAAAATGGAACTCATACAAGAAAATGTAAATCCTTAGAGAGAGGAAAGGGATAGAAAATTATTATTTCCCCCAAGCATAGAGACAAGAATAAATAGACTGTTATTTAGCTCACCAAGTATGATTGCACCTGAAATTGTATTACCATGAATGACAATGAGCCCCCAATAGCCAAGTTAACAATGTCACATAGTGAGGACAAACATAATAGGAACTTGAAGGTTATTTGAAATGGTCATAAGAAATATGTCATTCATTTCATAAGTTACTTTTATGATACCTTAATCAATGTATTGTATTTTAGTTTGCAAAGCTTGGCATTTGTTGGTAAATGACCATGGATTTGATGATGCTTGAAAAAACTAGAATTCTTAAGATGTTGTCTACATTTCCTTCTTTGTTTAGGCCAAAGAAGAGAAATTAAATTTGTATGAAGGAGGTTGGAGAAACTATTATCTTGTTTTAATGCCAAATTGGAATGATAAGGCATTGATTCGTTAGATAATAAGGGAGGGGATGCAGATAAAAAAGGACTTTGGAAACCTAGACCGTCTTTGGAAAAGTGATGTAAATTTCTCATGACCATAAAAACTTTGTTGCACACCCCATTGCATCCATGCATAGATGTTGAAATTTATATAGGAGATGGTTCATTTTTAGTGTCAAATTCTAAAGAAGCACCATCATCATCAAGACATTTGTTGGAAGGATAAGATGCTTGGTTAAATGACATACAAGGCGCCTTCAAGGCTTCAATCTTAGATTAAGGGATCTTATACCCATTAAAAGACATTGTAAAGACTAATGTACCCCAATTCCTTGATAAGGAAGTGTCATTGATAGGAGATTGTGTTGTTGAAGGAATCATAGTATTAAAGATTGAAATATACCCCACTTCATCATGAGTGAAATCATAAGGATTAGGATCATTCTTTATTGTGTGAATTTTATTGTTATATATGAATTTTATTATATGATGAAGGGTGTAAGGAACTAATTTCATAGCATGAATCCATAGTCTACCTAGAAGGAGGTTATAATTAAGATGTTTTGGCATGACATTAATAGGAGTAGGTAAAGTCATGGGTCCTACTTTAATAGGTAATATGACTATACCAAGTGACTCTATAGGAATATTATCAAAGCCACAAACACAAAGACTATTAGTTTGAAAAGAAGAATAATCCCAATTTATCTTATCTAATAAGTAAACTCAACAAATATTAAGTGCTAACCCATCATCAATTAAAGTACCTCTTATGTTTTGTTCATAAGTGTGAGAAGTAATCATACGAGGATCATCTATATTTTTAACCTCTATAGAAGGCAATTCATCTTGTTAGAACATAATATCATTTGGTTTAGAAGAAGGGCGAGGAACCACCCTTTCTAAGGCTAATTGGATCAACTTATGGTATGAAGGTGAAGATTGAATCATCCCAAAGGGAGATCTTAACTAATATATCATGGAGTTTCTCAACAAGACTGGGCTGCTTATTAACATGTTTCTTAGGATGATGAGGAGAAGGAAGGGAAGTGAGAAGAACATTGGGATCTTTCTTTTTTGCACAACCATTAAATTTGTGATGTATTTCAAAAACCATATTTTAATTCTAGTTGCCTTTCCATATCACCTCTTTCACATATGTATTTTGCAACTTTTACGATATTGGGAGGTTTCTTGGGCTTAAGCTTCTCAAAACTACAAACATGAATGGTATTGACTTTATTACATTCTTTTTTCTCCAGGGATACATCTTTAGAGGGGAGAGCATTAAGGAAATTTCTAATGATTTCATCTTCTTCCTCCAAGGTATCTTTATGGTTAAGACAAGCTTTAGGAGAAGGACAAACACAACTCATTAATGCTTCATCTCTAGTGGGAAATTCATTGAAATGAAAAGAGGGTATGGTATCAATAGGAAAGGTAACTAAGATATCATATACTTGCACCAAATCATCCTCATGGGTGAGGTACATTTTATGAGAAAGATGAACATCATTCTTCAAAGATTCATCTTTAGGAGGGAGATCTTTGAAAGAAGTGTTCATATTCTCTTCTTCCACCAATATTCCCTCATTGGTACAACCAATTTTAGGAGTGGGCAAATCATAGCTATGAATGAAAGGGATAACTAAGTTATCATCATATGCATGAATGGGAACTTCATGAGCATTTTAAATGTAACTTGAAATTCAACTAGCAAATTAAGATAAGGATTCCATATGCACTTATGATCTAACAAGAAAATCATATGTAATGTAACCAAAGTAATGTTCACTCAATATATGCATTGAAAGTATGAAAAATTGAATTTGAAATGCAATTGAATAATTATGCAACCTGCAAGTCAATTTTAGGAAAATAAATTAGGGTTTTTTATGAATTTAACTTCTAAATTTATGTAATTTTTGATTAAAAATAGAATCTATGAGTGAAAAATTAAAAATTAAAATGCATAAAAAACAGATCTGAGAAAACAAATAAAAAATAATGGTTTAAGAATTCGGGTTCACCAAGACATTTGTAATGACTAAAATTTGCAAATTAGGGTTTCAATGATAAAACAACAAACAATCCCAAATCCACCAAAACAATGGGAAAGAGAGGTGAACCTAATAGATCTAGCCTCAATTCTATTGAGGAAGCACTAAGAATTATGATTAGATTCACCTAGATTAGGGTTTGAATTCCTCTCTCAGAAGGATTTGTAATGCCTCGCCAAGAAACCCCGAAGGGATAAAGCTAAAACACAAGAATAGAGTGCATATATATATATATATATATATATATATATATATATATATATATATATATATATATATATATATATATATATATATATATATATATATATATATATATATATATATATTAAATTAAACACAACACCATGATACAATGAGTTATCAAAGATCAGATTATACAGTGGAAGACTTAAATAACACTTAAAGAGTTTCCCAACGTGATTACTTAATTTAACACTTAACATAACTCACACTAATTAATCCAAATAAGCTAATTAACTTAATGATAAGATATTACTTTAAACAAGGATATAATTCATTCGGTAAGATAAAATTATAGATAACATGATGAGTTCACCCATTAAGGTTAAAAATATAGATAACATGATTAAGTTCATCCATTAAAATTTAACCATACATTACATTCAATCTTTTCATTAAAACATATGTCATGCATCTAATTTCATTACATACTTTAATTTCATTATAAACTAATGAATACTTTCCATGCATACTTAATTGCATTATCAACAACTAAATACATTCCATTATTCAAATCCACATTCTTTCATGATCCAAATTACTGCATTTTATAAGATGACTACATACATGCATTTAATATTAACTTCATCTAATCCACATTATACATTTTAACCAAATTGTCATCCACACATGCTAAATTAAAAAGGAAACATAAGAACATAAACACCACATAACACCAAAATGATATCGGAGTTCACCCCTAGTGGGCTACATCTCCGAGTCTGCTCAACTGCAAGACCCCTCTAATAATTAAAAGGGTAAAGAATAAATAAGGTTCACATCATTTACAATCCTGCCATCAAGGCGTACATAAACCAATAATACTTATAACCACTTCGGTCCAATAGATACATGAATGATCCCTGAATAGTAAAGGATCCAACTAAACATAATAAGAAGCAATTACAAAAGATCAACTAGAGCATCCGCGAAACTAAATCTTCACAACCCAAGGTCTAACATGAATATCAGGTTCTCACAAGAGCATAAACAACAGGATGACTCCACAACAATGCTCCTAACAAAGACAACACAACAACACACTAGCGAACATAAGGGACAAGTGTCATCACATAACCTGGTATGGTTACCATGGCATGTCTTCATAGGTTTTGGCCCCATCCACTAGGCTACTCTAGCAACCTATTACGAACATCCGGCCCATCCAAGCCTCATGTGGAACCAACACTTCCTTTCGTGAAGACAAGGTTGATGGTTTGCCATTTCAGGCCTTCTCACTACATATCGAGTCTATACTAGCCCTCATCCCATGCATGAGGCACAATTATCTTCTTAGTTTTTTCAATAACTAAACTCTCTAATATGCTATTAGGTTATCACTTATTTAGACAAACTTTCGATGGGTTACGTAGCAACCACTTTGGGCACGGCCCCCGATCGAAAGCCACTCTCCCATGTGACACTAGAGCATAATCAAATGAACTCCCAAACCAAGGAATACACAAGGTCAAGAATACGGAGTCCAATACGGTTGGGATACCCACTTGGTCAAACAAGACTTCATATGAGGTGCACTGACTGACAATACTCTATCTAGAGACCTGACCAACTATGGTCAACCACGAATCAACATTCAACACTCGCATAAAGGACATGACTAGATACAAAATCATCACAAGAAAATAGTCAATACTTGAGATCAAGGAAATAAGAAGGTACCCAAATCCACATACGACAATATCCAACAATCACACACAAGGACTTGCCATTTCTTAAGCAAATGCGAATACATAAAATTAAACATGCATAGGCATAAATTGGAAATGACAATCTTCTTCCATATTGTTTAAACATTAAATTCGATCCAATTTTCTAATGGATCTAAGTTTGATTGCAGAATTGGCTACCTTGTCTAAGTACATGACGCTCATGGTTTTCTAACTCACTAAAGTTCATTTTGCATCAAAAAATAATGTAATCGCTTCATCCTGAGTTTTCAACCAAATCACATTAATATAAATATAATATACGTAGAACACCCAATGATATAAAATCAATTATTCATTATTCACATAAAAATATGATATTCATTTTCAAAATAAAACATCATTTTCATTCTATCTCGACACAATTTATCTTAACTTATTTTCTTTTCGAAACCAAGATACACTTTCCAGAAACTAGAAATATACATTTAAGGAAATTTAAACTAGATAATCATTTCCTAATGAAATAAAGTTCCCAAGCATATATTAAAACAAACATACCAGCTATATATATATATATATATATATATACCTTAATTAATAATCCATAATTAACAATAATTAATATATATTTAAAAATATACATTAATTAAAATGGCAATTAATAGATAATTTAATAATAAACCTTAATTTATAAATCACTATAATTAATATATATTTAATATACATTAAAATAATAATTATAAATTAATATATTATTAATAAAATATATTAATTAAAAAAATTAATAATAATAATAATAAACTTTTAATAAACAAAAACTTAGTTTTGTTTTGTTTTAAAAGGGGGCCCATAAGCCCCACCACGTGGAAGCTCACGTGGTGTCCCCTTTCCTAAGGGAAAGGTTGTGGGGACCATGACATGGGCTCCCCATAGCCACAGCTATGTGGAGACCATACCATGGCCTCCACACCATGGCTCTCCCCATGGCTTGGGGAAGCCACGACTCTCCCTAGCCATGGGTCGAGGTCATGGTTCCCAATCTACCCCAATAAACAAATAACATTTATTAATCATTATCCCCCCTTTTTTTTGTTTAATTAACTTGTTTAAACACAAACCCCAATCAACGGTCTCTAAGACAATATTATGAGAAATAATTTTCCAGAATATGCATGATTAATTTACAAACACAAATATATATATATATATATATATATTTTAAAACCAATGCATTTTTTTAAACCATGTAACCCAGAAAATGGCAGGGAGGATGAAAAATAAGAAATCTATTAGAAATAAGAAATCCTAGCAGGCTAAAATTGGGGAGAAATTAACCAGCATATCCAAAATGCTTAAACCTGAATTTTTTTTGACAAAATTAAACTATGAACAGCCAACCCCCAATTTTAATTTTAAAACAACTTGAGCAACCAAAATCAAAACTTGAGGTTGGAAAAGAAGACAAGGAGGGTTGAATTGGAGATTTAATTACAACTCTTTCATTTTTGCCAAATAAATGAGATTTTTAACCTTCACAACCAGATTTCTACAAAATCCAAAAAAATTTCTTTTAAACAAAGAAACCAATAAAATAAACCAGAGACCTACCTGATTCAACAATCCTGGAAGAGATTTGATGAAGAGCCCAACCTACAGGCTCAAGAAATCCTTCCTTCCCCAAAATGCCCAATTTTCTCCATCCAAAAATACTCTCCAAAAATAATCCTCTACAATATTTTTCTGAAACCTAGGTTAAATGGAAGATTGTTGACCAAAATTCATTTTTTTTTTATTTAAAATATTTTCTTTCAAATAAAATAAAAAATCATTCTTTTCAAATTATTTCAAATATGCAACAACTTACCTTTTTGATAAAAAATGATTTTCTCAATTAATTGAAATTAATCTTTCTATTTCCAAAATGCCATAGAGGTTAAATTATTTCTATTTTGAATAAATTTAAATCTTTCCTTTCCAAAAGCATAAAATGAATAAATTTATCATTTAAAATTAACCATTTAATCGAACTTGCTACCAGCTTGAATTGAGCAATTCTAATTAACGAGTAATCGCATAAAGGGAACCTATTTAATTTAGTCCCTTAATTACTAACGTGTAAACACATATTAAAATTAAATTAAATACTAAGGATTAAATACTCAATTTAACCACACACAAGACACGGAACCCAAGAAAGCCAAACAAACAGACGACTTGCATACCCAACCAAAGGGAATATTGACAGACGACTAACAACACTTACTTGAGCACGACTAGGGTCAAATGATGGTCTTACAACCACCTAATCCAATCTCTAAGGACCAAAGAGGTACACTCAAACCTGTGAATCTAGGTGGAGACGAACCTCATACCTATGCGGTACTATACCTGCAATCTCCCGCAACCAAGAGTCATACATGCATACATATATATATAATGAAAGTGTTAGCCCGAGATTAATAAAACTAATCAGGAGAACAAATAAACTTACATAATATTTGATGTGAAAGCCACGTTAACAGGTACGCACAATAATCAAAACATCTGACTATAACATTATAACATGGTAAACTAGCCAAGGTCAAACCGAGATTAGAATCTGATTAGGGAAGGTGTACTATAGGATTGAATTGGATTGTTGACAATTAGGGCAAAATAGGTGATAACTGAGGTATTTTGATAGAAATAGTAAGCTACAAATTTTCCAGGGAGCCACCAACCTGGATCAAGGAAAAATTAAATGTCTTGAATCTATTCTCTGAAGTTTAGCCTAATTTTTCAGGACTGGGTAGTATCAATTCGCCTTTCTCCTCCAAAATTCCACTGTTGAAAGTTGAACATATTCGTCTATGTGAACTCTATCGATCCTCCCAAGTACATCTCCACACATGTTTCTTGCACACAAAAAGAAAGGAAAAGATGTTAGGGTTAGAGGTTTACCTAAGTCATATCGCAATTTAGGAATTAACCTTGAATAAAATAATGTAAATATTGAAATAAATGTTAGGTGTACCTCAGATTTGCAATTGTTGATGATGATGCAATTCTCTTAATCACAAATGTTTAATGTAATGGAATGATAAACACATGAACATGAAAAACCCTAATCAGACACACATGCTTTCACAAGATTGATGTAACTTTGCTCCATAATGCTTGAATGATGAATGTGTAGCCTTGAAAATCTTTGAAAATTCTTGATGATGAATGCTTCACGGATGCACAAATATTTGGGATGGAGACTTAGATCTAAACTAAATTGATATGATGTCTTTATATAGGGTTCCCTAGGTAATTTAGCAATTAGGCCGACCTCCAATAGTCATGTGTTGCCACGAGGATTAATTTTCATCAGGGAGATATAACACCCACCCCAATCCAAATTAGGGACCCTTTGAGAGGGACCATGGCATTTTAGAGTACCATGGTCTAGACCAAGGCATTCCATGCCCTAGTCCCTCTACAAATAGGACCAAGATAAGAAATAAGGGGGAAGGGTACCTCACCATGGGACCCACCAATGGGTGTTCATGGTCTCAAAGCTGGATAATGGTGTCAAATCGGACCTATAGAGGGGACATAGATGAGACACGCTAAAGTGGGAGCACAAATATGAGGTATAAATTGGATAGGTGACAATTTACAATGCTACAGATATATGGTACATGACAGATCCATTTAATCTATATGGTGGTATCTTATGCATGTATATCATGATACATTAATTAATGGAGAAAAAAGTTAAGTTTGACTCAAGTTATGATTCTCACATATGATAGTCCATTTCTTATCTTAGTTTTATATAGATTACTTTACTACTGGCTCTATAATATTCTTCTCTTATTTACATTATAGTTGAGTAGATATCATGGATTTTCTATTCCTAATGATGATATACCACATTTTTATTTATATGGGAAATCTTCTTTGATTTGAAATATATTTTTTCTAAAGTTATAGTAGTAAACATTTTTTATGTCTCTTCATATACATCCCATATTACAAAACCACATGGCATGAACATGCATTAAGAAAAAGAGGAACATGAGGAATTTCTACACTTAAATATCATACATCGTCCTCCACTTTTTCACATGAAATAGATACACATCAATATATTTGGTATATTGAGTTTGATTTTTTCCACATTCTTAGACTCTATCATAAGTATATTGGAATATCTACGATGTTGTC
The DNA here is from genome assembly GCF_030272615.1 of Cryptomeria japonica. NCBI lineage: Eukaryota > Viridiplantae > Streptophyta > Pinopsida > Cupressales > Cupressaceae > Cryptomeria > Cryptomeria japonica. The sequence goes on along the minus strand of NC_081414.1, from coordinate 324,183,821 downwards.
CTATTGATTTTTAAATAAATGCATAAAATAAAATATTTAGCTAGTGAGATATTCATTCCCTTCAACAATATTCTTAATCAATTGTATTATTATGTTCTAAAAATATTTTGGTGAGGATTAGTTTATTACTAGATTGTTTCAAATAATTTTTAGTGGTCATATATTTAAATGATTTTATTCATTGCACCATTCCTTTTTTAATTCTTATATGTGGCTTTAGCAATTTATTTAGTCAAATATTTCTATTACAATATTGTACCTAATATAACTAATTGTCAAACCATATAATGCACTAAAGGATAGCATGAGAAAATTATTGATTATATATTGAACTTAAAATGCATAATTACTAATATATGAGATTCACATTACCAAATGATGATATTCAAATTTGACTTATCAATAATTTATTTCCCCTAATCAAAGAACAAGTTATTTACAAATATTATCATTAATATTTAGATTGATGTAGTAGTGTAAGGGAACTTTGTTGCATGTTATTAAATAATCATCTTTTACCTCATCATGTTTCTATGACATCACTTTTATTTTCCATTAACTATCATAAATAATAAAGTTATAAATAGTGAGAACTACATTTTGGCAATTGTTTCAGTAATCTATCAAATAAGGAAAGACCGGGTTAAAGCTCCTAAAAGGCAAATCTATTTTAACAGCTATACCAAATTATGGTTACCTAAAGTATGCCATAGAGTTCTTGATTCTCAGTGTTAAGAATAGAGTTGAGGAAGATGACATGGGAGGAACCATGAAGAACCTATTGAGACGCTACAATAGAATGAAACCTTTGGAATCTCTTTGAAGATGTCAGTCTAGTTCCCTTCTTCAAAGCCATGCAAAGGTACAATCATACTCTCACCTCTAAATTTTGTAATTCATGGTTGAATGGGGAGGTGTGTATAGGGAGCATTAAGTTCAAGATGACCCCATAGTTAATTGGTGAGGCAATGGGTCCTCAATGTGAAGGCCTAATGGTTTTGAAGAAGAGTATGATAGATTACAAATTTTTCATCAACAAATTCTTTGTTTAGGGAAAAAAATCAAGAAGACTGGAAAATGGGTGGGAAGTCCAATTTTTTGCATCTCTATGCTCTTGTTAGCTTTCTTGTCATGAAATATTTTACCCTAGAGGGTAGGTATATCACTATCCATGGGTACCACATTATTATTTTCAATCACATTCATCATAAGGAGTTTATTAATATGCCCTTTTCTCTTTTCCCCTCTCTATGCCAAAACATTTATAATGGGGCATCACCACCTCTACACTAGGGTCTTATATTGGTCTTGTATAAGCATGTTCTTGATTTGAGTCAGCAAAGTAATAAACTATTAAACCACAATGTTAACCCTCTCAATACTTGCAGCTTGGTCAAAATTGAGCTAATCAAGAGTAAGGCCCATTCCCTAGAAAAATCTTCTAACTTTGGGAAGAAAAAAGGAAAAATTGGTAAAATGCCTTTTGTGTCTACTAAAGAAGCTGACCTCCTCAAAGCCACCCCTAAAAAAAGAGAAATATTTTGCGACCAAAATTGGTAACCCTAAGGCTAGGAAATTAGACTCCAAATCCCCCAAACCCTAAAACAATGTTATTGATATTGCAGATCGTGACCTAGAAAAGAGGGAGGAGTACACCATGCAGGGGATGGCTTAACACAATACTAGCTCGAGGGAGAGGCATTCTGATATATTGAAAGAGAAAGGTATTAAGGGTAAAGAACAACAAAAGGAAGAAAAAGAGACTGAAGCCCCTTTTAAAGAGGAGTGTCTTTTGAAGGAAGAAGATAATATAGAGTACATCAAGTATGAAGGTTATAGTGAGAAAGAAGCTGAAACTAATGATGGAGGTGGAAACAATATTAAATGTGAAGAAGATGAAAACACTAAGGAGCTTCAGCTGGAGCAAGTTATAGAGATCTTTGATGAAAAAGAAATGATGTTGATAGAGAGAAAATGCAGGATATTAAAAAATGAAGGAAATAGGTATGCTAACTTATTCACAAGACTCAAAGTCTAGGGGACTGATATGTAGGATAGACTAAAAGATGTGGAAGCCATGGCTGAGGAGTATAGATTTTTCAAAAATCCAACTCGAAAATGCTATCAACTCTCTTAATGCTATAACCATGGGATCATGAGAAAGTCAGTGGACATGGTTTCAAGACAATCCAAATTAGAGAAAAAAACTCAAGAATAACAGAGGGGATCGAAAGGATAAAGATGATGACTCCCATGACCCTACCTCTCATCATGGAATCTGAAAAATAACCTGTAGAAGTTGTTGAAGACATGGGGTTCATCCTTGGCCCCAAAAGTTAATTCCTTTTGATGGTGTCCCTCTTTTTGTTCATCAACTAGTGGTGGCCTCTAGGCCTTTTTAGTAATAGTTTTGTTAATGCTAGTAGTAGTTTGTTAATGATCTCTATGTTTATTGAGACTTTAGTTCTTCATCCTAAGACTTTCAAGCCTAAGTGCCAAATTTTGTTTATCTTTAAATGGTGCCCTATTAATATGGTTCATGACATTATAGGTAATTACTTGTTAGTCGATGCTAATATTTTTGGTTGACTAAAGGTGGCCTTGTTTGTGCTTTGATTGTTCTCTAGCTTTTGGCTATTTTGGGTTGTTAGCTATTTTTGTTCATTGTTGCTTTGATTTTCTGCTTTGTTTTCAAGATCAAGGCCCTTTGCCTACTTAATTAATAAAAAATAAAGTTAGAAACTAATGAAAGAGGGATTAAATTCACTTGAATCATAGTAAGGATCAATTTGTCTAACTTTAAATAAAGAATTTTAGTAGGTTGACTATTTTTAAGGAACATTCACATGTTTTAGTGGAATAAAAATTGGATTTTTTTAAACTTTACTTCTTTTTAAATAATGGATATATTTCATCTCGTAATACAGCTAAATATTTTCTATTGAAGTTAGATATTTGATTCTTATAACCCAATAGATATTATACAATATAATATGTCCAAAGATCTATATTAAAAAGTTCCAAACAACTGCAAAAAGACATATAATGAATATACACATCAATTTTGTAGTCAAATCTCATTTAAATGATCAAATGACTTTTTTTTCCTAATAAAATGTCGAACCTCATCAATGAATTGACTTAACACAGTATAAACTTTGTAGAAACTAAATATACAATTTCACGCATTTTATTTGGTACTCATACAATTCACCTTAATATTCAGACCACATGTTTGTGTGAGAAGTTTTAAAGATCACGTTTCACTTCTCATCTACCGACGGATCTGCGATGAGCTGTGGCTTGAGGCAACAATAAATATCCACGTTCGAGAGTGGCGTCTATTATCTCTTCACTCTCCTGATTTTCTTAATCGTGCAAGAGATGGAGAATGTGAATTCTCTACAGGAGTTTATGGGAGTGAAAGCCATGGCAGAAAAAGGGTTGGATCGAGTTCCTCATCGTTTTATCAGGTCCCTTGAAGAGCGTCCAAAAGTCTCTCAGGATATTGTATATGAAGAGAACGAGAATATGCCAGTTATTGATCTGCAGGAACAAGTACACGATAGTCCTTCTTGTCTTTCTGCCAATCTTGTGGAGGCCATCGGTCGAGCTTGCCATGAGTGGGGGTGCTTTCAGGCATGCCATCACCCTTCCTTCTGTTTTGTACTTCATTTATATGCCTTGTTCACTGCGAAGTCAATAACTCTGAGAAATACGCATATAAAGATATGAAATTTTCACAATTTATATTTGTTAGTTTTCATGTTTTTGGATTAGATTATTTGATATTGCAGGTGGTGAATCATGGCACTGCTCCATCGTCAATGGATGAAATGATTGAGGCAGCTCGAGAGTTCTTTGAGTTACCAGAGGAACAGAAAACGAGGTACTCTAGTTTGGACACAATGTCAAGTTTTCGCTATGCATCGAGCTTCAACTTGCAGAAGGACAAAGTACTAAGCTGGAGAGATTTCATCCGTTACTCCTGTCATCCGCTAGAGGATGTCATTTCTCTGTGGCCTAGCTCTCCGCCTACCTTTAGGTAATATGCATCCATGCATGACTTGTAACAACACCCTTGTCCACTGCACAAGAGAATTAGGTATTCTCTGCACAACTATGTATATATAGGTTAGATTATACTTTGCTCAACTCAGATGTTATGTTTCTTTGTTCATTTCAGTATAATTAAACAAGACACAAAATTTATAATATATTTTGAAAAAAAGTATAGATGGAAGAAGCTAAATTGACAAAACCCTTCAGATTTAAAGCCTGTAGGGGAAAATTTCAGGAGCATCATTGAACCCTTATCTCAGTAAACTGAAATCCTTGTACTGAGATTATGCTTTAAGATTGATTTGTTTGAAGTTTATAATCAGTACAAAAGGTTAATAAATAATTAACAATTTTTATCTATTTTAAGTCATTAAATTTTATACACCTTTTACGACAGAGCTCTTCTTTGAGCGATAGAATTATAATGAGGTTTTATGCAATGCATAAGGCGTGGATTTTATGGCATAACCAATAAGGTGCTTTCTTTATCCGTACTAATTCTCTTTTTCTTCAATATTTTTAATTGATCTGATCTATCCTAATTCTATCCTTTACAGTGAAGCTTTATCTTTGCTGATCTGTCCCATCCTAATTCTGTCCTTTACATAGAGTGTAAAGCTTTATCTTTGCTGATCTGTCCCATCCTAATTCTGTCCTTTACATAGAGGGTAAAGCTTTATCTTTGCTGATCTGTCCCATCCTAATTCTGTCCTTTACATAGAGGGTAAAGCTTCATCTTTGCTGGCACATGGACTTTCTGAACTGTAAACAAATGATTGCAGATGTTCATAAAATTATTAACCTTTAGGGCCCACTGAATACTGACTAGTTAGATTTATCAAAAGAAACAGGAGGAAAACAACATAAAATCTCAACTTCATTTGTAATATATACTATATAGCTGCTTTCTATGTAGTGTGATGCAGTCCACAAGGGAAAAAAAGAATCCTAGGTAAGAAAGGATTGAAATGTGAGGTGTTAATTAGATGCTATGCAATAGATTAATATGTTAACATTAGATAAAATTATACCTACTGAATGAAGAGAAATACTGCTTAATTTTCTGATTGAAAAAATGATTTATATTTATTCAGGGTAATGAGATTTTCTTAGAAATCAGTAAAATATGTTAGATTGTCATGAGTAAATTATTATTATTTCGATAAAACTGCAGCAAGCATGTCAATTTATAATCTCTTGTGCTTGCTTCTATTTTTAAACTGCTGAACACCAGTGTTTGAACTCTGTAGAAAAGCGAGTGTAAATTTCTGCACCCAAATTCATAGGGTGTTAAGAAAGCTTTGTGCTGCAATTTCACAGAGCCTAGGGCTCCCAGAAAACTACATTGAACAAGAATTTACAGACTACTCACAGATTATGGTGTGCAACTACTATCCAAAATGTCCAGAGCCTGAGTCTACTCTTGGTGTAGGGAGTCACACAGACCCAGGTTGGATAACAGCATTGATGCAGGATGATGTCATAGGACTACAGGTCCTCCATCGAGATCGCTGGGTTACAGTCAAGCCTCTTCCCCATGCTCTTGTTGTCAACGTAGGCGATGTACTGCAGGTAAAATTGTTTCTTTATTGTTCTTAACATACTTAATCATAAGAAAAGTAATAAGAATTTGCTTCGTCTTTCTGAATATTGTTTATTTGTTATAAAATCTTACACAGATACTAAGCAATGGGCTATACAAGAGCGTAGAGCACAGGGCGACTGTTAATGGAAGTGTGGAAAGGATATCTGTGGTGACAACATATGGTCCATCTCTGAACACCATTATCAGGCCTGCTCCTGAACTACTGCTGAAGGGTTGTCAGCCTGCTTATGGCCAAATAGTTTATAAAGAATACATGGAGAAGATATTAAGCGGATCACTTGAAGACAAACGTAAGTTTAATTAAAGCTGAGTGATCAATTGGGTGCGTATATATAGTATAAGTGTTTTAGTTTTGTATAAGCTGAATAACGACTGGAAATACGACTGTTAGGGACGAAATGATCTTATGTTCTGATTACATGCTTGCTAAGAGCAGTGAGTACTGTTCAAATAAATGCTTGCTTGAAAGCTGAACTAAATGCTTGATTGTAAGCTTAACATTCTGATCTATGGTGAGTAAGATTATATAGTTTTTCATGTGTCAGAATATCTTTATAATATTTGAAGAGATTGCTTGATTCTCTCACAAACAGTAGACCACCTAATTCTCTCATATAGATAGGGTTTTAAATGGAGCTTTAATTTTCTTTTCAATATATTTTCGAGGGTTTGGTTGTTCTTTTTGGTCATTTGTTCTACCTTTTTAATGTTATATTGTTTTTCGTTTGTATCTTTTACTTCTCTTTGAATGACTTCAAACTTCATCAATCTAGCAATTGTTGTTGGGGTAAATAGTTTTTTATTAAAATTTATAAGAGAGGAAATATATTTTAGATAAAAAAATATAGTCAATTAAAAGTTTATTTCGATAGTTTCAATATATTTTTAAGGGTGAATTTGTGGAAAATAATTGTACAAACCCTAATTATTTGGATTGTGATGATATAACTCTTGATTATTACTATTGAACTTTTGATCATAGAATACTTGAGTTCTAATGGACCTCATAAGAAAGTAATATATCGACCACACTTAATAAAGATTTCTAGCTTTGAATATTCTATTGTTTAGAAGAGGTTAAAATTTATTTTTTCTTATTTTCTTCTATTTATCATATTTTTTATTATTATTATTTAGCTAGGAAAGCATTTATTTTGTAGTATTCATGATACTAATCATGGTGGTGCTATTATTTTTCTCTTCCAAAAATGGTAGTCATATTTAATTGAGTAGGATAGCAACTTCACTAACCAAGCTCCATGTGCTCTTTTCATTATTAATAATCATTCTGTTGAAGTTATTTATATTTCTTATGCCAACTTTATTAAAATATAATCTCTTTACACTTGGATCACTAGATTAATTCTTTCTTCCACTAAGGTCATGTGTAGATATTCTAATAATAGGGAAATTGCATCCGATGATATGTGTTGTTGAAAGGGAATTTTAGTACAATATGCATAATAGAGTAGTTATTTATGATTAAAACAAGTAGCCACCATCATGACCTTCCTATATTATTTACATAGAGCAATCCTTATTCCAAATTTAATAAAGTTTACAAATAGCTTGACAAGGCTATATTGTTAACTCAGCCATTTTTTCTTTTATAAATTATATTTCCCTATTAGTTGAGATTATATTTAGTGTTGTCATAGTGAACTATTTTTTCATATGGATCTATATGAAATGACAACATACCAAACCAAATAATAAAAGAAAACAATTTCTCTAAAATATGTAATAAATAAACTCACACTTTCTAATATTTAATGTGCTTATAGTTTGGAAACACATCATATCCAAAAAAAATTTAAATGAATAGTGAAATAATGTAGTCAACCATAAATCCTTATTTATTTTAGTTGTCACACTTCCACCATGCTTATATATGGCTACTAACATGGAGATTAGATCTTAGATCACAATCCTTTGGTCTTACTATAAACATCATGTTAGAATACTTAATCAATAGAAGTATATTATTGATAACTATTCTTCTTGAGGAGCTCAACTCAAAACTCATATTCAATGGATTGAGATTTAAGATAGGGATATTAAGGTGTTCTTCCAATTGTTTATTCTCAATGCACTTTTCAATCAATCAAATGAATCAATGATGAAACTATATTTTCATAGAGATTCTTTCTATTACTTAGGATTTTCTATACCATTATGAGTAGGTTGTTAAAGTGTAGGAAGAAAATTGTGAATGAAAAATGCACTTGATTTTTTTTAAAATTTGGTCTCTTGTTAGGTCATACACTCTTAGACTTTTTCTTAAGAGAAACATATAATCAAATAGAGTTGTTATGAGGCTACGTTCCCCATGGTTAATAATAAAGGAATAATTCCCAAAAGATTTTCCTTTTTCATTCATTAAATAATTATGGGATATTATTAATAAAGATGTTCATTAAGTTTACCTAGAAGGATCTCAATTCAATTGTTTAGGTAACATTATCAATAAAAATAATATAAATTTCAAATTTAAGAATAAAGATCAAGTGGATATTTTCAATTAGAGACTTGCCACCATATTGAATGCCTCTGTGTAAAATTATGCTAAATATTTTGTTCTTGATGGTTATGAGATATCTTTCATTTGATTATTCACCATAACTAGATGAACTTCACCTAGACAAATTATTGGCAACAATAATGTTGTATTAGAATAAATTGAATAGGCTAGGCATTCTTAATATAAAGCAACCTTTTAATGTTTCTATGCTCTAAGATTTATATTTTTTCTTTTACTTTCTCCACATAGTTTGAATTTTTTCTATTGAATCTCTTATTTTTGTCACTATTAATGACATTTAATCTAATGAATTTTAGATATTTTGTTGTATTTGGGAATTTTCTTTAACTTCTTGTTTGTATATGTTTTTGATTAAGGAACAAACAGGTTTTCGGGGGACCCGAAACCCCTTACAACAGGTTTTGAGGGGACCTAAAACCCCATAAGGAGGGTTTTGAAGGGACCCGAAACCCCATAAGGCAGGTTTTGAAGGGACCTGAAACCAAGTACAAGAAAGAAACGTTACCAAAAATATGATCATCAAACAATTGGCAGCCCACATGAAGCAGATTAGAAAAATTAGCAATAATAAGCCATCTGCATCAAAAGGGAGCCTAAAGACTCCCAACAACTTATCTTAAATAAGGTTAATTAGTTTTATACTGGCTCCCAAAACCAGCAATAAAGAAAGCCTCAACAAATTATTAGTATCCCTATAGCCAAGGCCCATAAACAAGGCAGCAAAAACCCCTTCCAACAACATTGAATCTCTCCCACCCAATCACTCTCCACCTCTATAGGATGAGTAAGAGAGAAAATAAACTAAAGAAGAACTAGTTCCACCACCCCATCAAATGAAATATCTCCACCTCCATAGGAGAACACTTCACCTCAATAGAAGACACATGAGATCAGGCATGAGAATGAGCACAAAAAACCCTTAACTTAGAATAAACCATGTCATAGTAGAGGGCCCTCTTAGCATCACAGGAAATGGTAGCAACAATGTAGCCACCCACTAAATACTAGGGTTTGAAATCCTTCAAGAAACTTGAAACCACAACACCCACAAAGCCACTCTTCACCGAAGAATATGAGCCATCTACCTCAATAGGATCAGCCATGAGGATGAAATAAAGAAAAAGAAGCCAAACCATATTCCACCCCTCCAACAAGGTCTTCAACTCAGAGAGAAAAAAGGGGAAGCTCACCAGGACATAACTGTAATCAATGAAGCACCATATCCCTAAACTAGAGAAAAATCAGCCCCCAAAAAGACCTAGAGAGACATCAAATCTCCTAAAAGGGTTCCTCATCATAACCAAGCTGCCTCCAAACAAACAAACCAAAGAAAAATAGATAGCCCTCTCCAAGATTAACAACTCCCATAAAATAGAAAGCTCAAATAAAGCCCAAACCAAAGAAAGGGAAACACCTAAAACAATCCCCTTAGAAGATTTCCAGAAACGGAGAGAGAAACAACCCCCCAAAACTCCAAATGAAGCACCAAACAAAGGCCTCAAAACATACCATTTCGGCCAAAGAAAAAGGCTTCCAAGAGAAGAGGGGCACAAAAAGATCTGAATACACCTCAGTCTCTCCCAAGGACACAATCTTTAGGAGTAGGGAAGAACAAGAGGCAATCAAGGGCCTTTGAAAATAAAGACCCCCCCTTCCCAGCAATAGATCCTTCATTAAAAGAAAGATCACTACCCCAACGCACCAAGAGAATAGCATCAAAGCTCATCCAATAGGAAGGAGACCATGAGCTATTGCAGCAACCAAAGGAAAGAGCACCAAGACCAGCAAGAAAATGAAGGGGAAGAGAATGGCCAGCAATTGGACCACACCCAAAAAATCACATACCTCATGCACCACATGAACCTTAAGCAAGGATCCCATAAGAATCACCATCACACCACAGAAAGCCTATCCTACAACGAGCAAGGCATTTTTGTCTTCATCCTCATTTGATTCAGCTTCATCTTCCCCTAAAGAAACCCTTATGCCTCATCTCCTGCCTTTCTCGCTTCTCTATTACATTCAAATTTGTTTATATATGTTACATTCTAAAGGCTTTAGATATATTTTAACAAATTTTGTGTTAAAGTTCAACGAGTTAAAGATCTCACTCTGCCCAACTCTACTAGTTAGTTGGTTAGTGGTATTTTCTCTTATTACTCCTTTCTCCATCTATTTTGGAGAGAAAAAATAACTCTATAATTCCTAGATCTATCTTTTGTGAATCCTGATGACTAACACTCAATCATATAAAATCAATACTATAGGAATTCCCTTCTAGGTATACCCTATTATATTTATATTATAGATGGAGATATATTGGTGAGGGGGAACATTTTATATTCTTATGCATATGACTTATGTTTTAAGATCCTCCTTTTTTATCTTTTGTTAAAAAATTCTAGAGTGGATAAAATGCATCCTTCTAAAGCTTTAAATCTCTCCTTAGAAAGGAAAATTTGGGTGTATCATGAGGGTCAATTTTTTTATAAATTTCTATTGTTTCCTTCGACCCTCATGACCAAGGTTACCCTTAATGGAAGGATGTAAAAAAAATATTACTAAGCTATGACCATTTCTACTAGTCTTGGAACTCAATGTCCTATTCAAGAACCTTAAAAGAGGAAGGTGTGATTAAATGGTAGTAGATACTTATTGGTCACTATTACATCCATAGTTTATAACAAGGGGTAGATAACTACGATCCTATGTCATTTTAGAGTTCAAAGAACTTTTCCCCCACTTAAATGTTGTCATTTCCCATATAAATTATATATCCAATATTAGGGCAGTATTATCTCATGTCACTTCAAATTTGGGCCTATTTTGTTGGGACTATGTGGTTTGGCAACATAGTCTAACTCTTTTTGGCTAAAGTTTTGACAGGATAATGTGTTGTCCTTGACATTTCTAGATCTATCCTCGAATTTAGGATATAACCATTTTTAGTCAACCAAAAAGTAAATTTAACTTTATAACCCTATATAAGACAAATCATTAATTAATTTTATCACCTTCAAGTTTAAATTTCAAGAGCTACAACAAGGTATCATCAATTATGATTTCATGATCGATTTTGTGATGATTTATCACGTTATTGCATCAACGCATGGAGGATTCATCCTAATATCATTCCAACATCATTATCATTAATCTTGAGGTAATATTTTTTCAGTTCAATATTTTACTTTAAATTTCTATTTCTTTCCTAATCATCATTTTTGTAGGATTGAGTCCCACCTATGATTTAACTAAGGCAAGCCTCTATACAATCCAACACCATTTTTCTCTCTGTTTGTACATTTACAAGATCATAAATAATTTTTAGGCTTAGACTAAGGGTACAAGAGCATAGTGCGGATAAAAATAGAAGCAACAAAGCAAATTTTGTTAGAAAAGGAAGGACACTATGAACTAGTGACATAGTAAACTAATACTAGGGCACCTGGCACCATAGTCCAAGTGTTTTGTCCTTAAACTTGACTAGAAGGAATTTTAGATGCTTGTGAGACCATTTTGACTCATGTTATGCACTCAAACACTTACCAAGACTAGGGCACCTAACTAAAATGTCCACCTAGTTTCAACTTGATTTCAGACACAAGTTCCTCTCTGTATATCCTTTCCAATTCTACACATGTTAGTTGATTTTCAGATCTACATTTGTTTGTTTATGCTATTTATTTTCAAATTTGCACCTTTTAGCCTAGTTATTTAGATCTATTATAACCAATCAATCAAACACAAAAGAGGACCAACTAATAATTGTACACATCTCTCTGAATAGTTTGTCGTTGGGATTGGTATTTATTATCTACTGTAATTAGTAGGATTGGGTTGATTCCTAGTTTGTATGTTTAGACTAGTGAGCCATTTTCCACTACCTTTAACTAAATATGATCCACAAAAAAATAAATTACTATAGTAGAAATTTACAAAAAGAGTTGACATACAAACCTTAAAATAAGAATAAAATATTTTAAGGAAGATTAGTTTACAAACTAAAAGTTAGTAGATATTTAAGAGAGGATCTTATTTCCATATCTAGATGGGTCTATTTATCAAATCCTTGAGTGTTACACTCGACCCAATGTGATAACTTCTAACTACGATGATTTTTGGTTTCATCTTACTAGGCTACTAATATAGTTCTACAAATAGGACATTATTAAACCAACTATAATATTTATGGGTAATCCCTCGAGACCATATCTCCATACAATAAACTAAAAAGTAGCTACTTTTCCTATAGTTTTGTTGAAATAAACTTGAATAATAATCCATCATATTCTTTAGAAATTAGACTAGTGAATAATAAATGAATTGAACAATAGATTATGAAAAATGTTTCTTTATGATATTGGGTGTATCATGAATATGGGAACTTGCAATGAAATTTATTAAATTTTGCCTCAATATCCAATCTAATTTTCTATGAAAATTAAATAACTAAAGTATCAAATAAAATACCAAAATATCATTGGTAGATTAAATTATCTTGTTAAAATGGTAGTGTAATGCTTCTTCATGAAAGAATTTTATTCTAACATATTTTATTTTTAAATTGACATAGGAAATTTAAAGAGCACAAGCTTGATATAGATATATTTTTATGAAATTTATTAGCTAAGTAATTTTAAAGTATAATGTATAAATTCTTAAGATATTAATTAACCCATTAGCTAATCTTTTTATAAAAGACATGCTCTAGATGTTAATTAATTCATTATTTAAAAATAATGAATTAATGGAATAAAATATATTATTTACATTAAAATCCTATGCTAAGGAATTATTTCATCATGAAAAATGCCTCATTACCAGCCAATCATAGCTATGTAGTTTTCATGTATATATATATCAAGAACCACTCTAAATATATTTTATTTTAAAACTACATATTTTATTTCATTGTCTTATTCTTTACTTCAATAAAATTAGATGTAATCTGCATGGTCTCTATTTACTCATTAATAACTTTCTTCTTTAAAAAATAAATAAAAAAATACCTCTAAAATTTAGGGTGACTCACTTAAAAACCCTAAAGTAAACACTAGACTCATTTTTTTCTTTAAAGGAAGGGCATGCTGGGGAAATAGGAGGATAGTGACTATATTGATAAGCTTTTTGCATTTTATTTGTGCATTTTTTTCTACTCCTCTCCTTCTTCATTTAATGAAAATGGTATTGTAGTTTGAATATATGGCTTTATTTATTGTTATTTTTTTTACTACAAGTTCATTATCTAATTTAGGAAAGTGATCATATCCCTACTATCATCTTACTGTGGAGCTCTAGCCAAAGGAGGACATTGGTGTTTTCTATTCATAATTTCTAGTTATTACCTTTAGATTCTTTGTTTTAGGAAAATTATATATTCAAGGATGTTTGAGTCCTAAGAAATGTAATTTTAATATTGATTCTTGAACATCTCGTGTTCAAGGGATGTAATTAGTTAATAAATGACAATGTAAATATACTATTATTTATGTGAGTTAGTCTAGGTATCGAGCATGATAATATTGTGACTTGCTTTCAATCTTTAATGTTAAAACAATAAATCAACATAGAAATTTCTAATTGAGATTAAAAAGCAACCTTTTTCTTTTTCTAATTAATTGAGTCCATCCCCAAGACTTGTAGAGCTCTATAAAATTGTAAAAATTCCCTTATTATTCTAGGCATTATTGGTTGAGTCGTCACCTATAAGGCTTCATTGGACTTGTGGAAGGGGTAAGGCTCATTAATAAACCTTGACCAACCAAACTGCTTTCTTAATAAAATTAAATTTTTGGTTAAGTGTTTTAATGGTGAATTTCCATAACTTTAAACTAATCGTAGACATGCAATCATCAGACAAAAATTGAATTCCTACTCCAAACACCACAATCAATGTCAAAGGAAAGACCAAAATCCTACCACAAACACCCTAAGTAGAATCAAGGGAAAGGTTGAAGACCTACCATTGACAACCATGCAATGGTGAGAGTAAGGCTAAAAGCCTACCCTTGAAACCCAAGTGAGGGAGGGGTAAAGTGCAAGGCCTACCCCTAACACTCCACAATCTTAGGAGTAAGGCGAAAGGCATACACCAAAAACCTCAATCGTCAAGGGTGCGTTTGAGGTCAAAGGGTAGGAGTTTAGCCTAAATCCTACCATTATTTGGGGTAAGAGATAAGTTAAACTTACTACCACCAAACCCTAACAAAGAAAATTAAAATTATAAAAAATAATGTATTTTATTATCCCATTTTGATGGGATCATAACCCCTACCTCAATGATAAAAAATTGAATTGTTCTTGTATCATCAAAAAGAGCTCAATGAGATCTAGATTCAATCCCTTTTAACCCTATCTACAATAGCAATTATTAAGGACTAATGACAATTTGGGCCCCAAGTTTTTCTTTAAACACCTAAATAAAAATGTAATTATTTGACATGTACAAAATACCAATAGACTAGACTTCTAATATTTTCCATATCTTGAATGCTTTGGATCACAAGAACTATCATCTCATGAACCTATATGTAGGTTTTGGGGATTTGAAGATATCTTTAGTTACAATGATTGAGAAGCAAAAGATTTTAACCTCCTACCCCATTATGTCAAAATTTGAAAATGTTGTAGTCTAGTCGACTGGTGTTAACTCCTAGTCATCAATAGTTGGCATCAATATTTTAATTATAGTGTGAGAGTTTGAAGTGTGTCTAGGATGGATTAGAGGTTTCAATGATTAACACATCCTATACTTATTTAATTTGTATGCAAGAACGTGATTTTGGGTTTGTAACTAATCATTCTTTTGGTATTTTTATTTCTCTTAGTGATTCATTATGGTTGATATTCCCCACTATTGTTAGTCTTCTATTGGTGTCAGCATGCTTACACATTGGTGAGGTTGTCCTTCTTGGCATACCTTCATGCCATTGTGTCCTAAAAAATAATTATTGTTGGAATAGTTGAAAGGACCAGAGTACTAAGAGGGGGGGTGAATCAATATTCCTGCAAATTCTAAAACTTTTACCAGATTTAAATCTTCAAACTCATCATTTATGTTTAATACACATGAAACAACAAATACATAATAAATAAGAAAAACATAGCCACAAAAGAAACACTGGAATTTATACATGGAAAACCCAAATGGGAAAAAACACAGAGAGTGTTAACTTTAAAGAGAATATAACTTGTTATATGGTGTTTTACAAAGGGGGTGGCTCATTGCCAGATTACAAAAATAGCTCATTGTCGGACTACTCACTATAAATATATTAAAGATGGCTAAGTGTTGGAATGCTCACTATAATAGAAATGGTTGAACTAAAGAGGATTGCATCTCCAAACTCATGATATAAATTCCAAGATTAAGCTTAGATCTCAAATCACAAATCTTACTACAAATCTGGTGAAAGATCTTTGTACAAAGTACTTACAGTACATCTAGTGAAGGATTACTACAATACTATATGCACTTTGATTCTATACCAATTGCCTTCACTATTCGCAACTCACACTTCACACTCTACTTCTCTGCTAGCTTCACTGCTACTCATTCACTCACACACATATTTGCACACCTACATACCTTCTTACATCATACACTTCCATGTATCACATATATATCAAAGGACACATACAATGGGCTAATATGTTGGCCTATCTCAACACGTTATCCAACAAGACAACCACATCATCCTCTACAAGGTATTCACACGCTTCCTTTTTCATAATTCATTTACCGATGCATATACCATGATTACCAAAATGGGACAGGGTCATCCAGAGCCATGAATACAGATCCATTATAAGAATAACATCTCCAAAATACAAAATACAGGTTCCACACATACCAAAGATACCAAACCATGAGACAATAAGAGATACACCAAAATAGATGATACCGAGACATGTCACTGATACCAAGATTAGTGAAAGCACAACACAGAATTTTGGAGATAGGGATCTTCTGGATATTACTCCATTATAACAACTCCAACTTACTGCATCACTCCTAATATCAAAACACACAACACTTTCTCATAGAATGCACATCACCTTCTCATAGGACACACACCACCTACTTATAGAATGCACATCACCTACTCATATAAAAACTGCATGAGCCAATTGCATACAACATCTGTATCAAATCGGATAATAGGATTGACAACAATTAACTATGCATAACCTATCCAGACCAAACCAAATAACTGAAAGTTCCTCAATATACTGCATATGTTGTCTGGTCCATACAAGATAACTAGTTTGACATCAATGACAACAATATTCACACAAGTCTAACAATCTCCCCTTTTTTCATTGATGGTAAAATATATCTACACATAACTCAACTCACCCTAACTCATACATTTCCTCAATCCTTTCTCCCCCTTTGACATCAAGGACAAAGGATGCATTTGATGGAAAAAAGAGAAAAGAAAGAAAAATAGAGTATATACACAACTGCAAATATGTCAAAAATGAATACTAGACCAAATAGAACCTTTAGCTGCTCTTCTTCAGAAAGGTAAGCTTATATTTCTCCTTTAGGTGTGGAAGAAGAAATTCCCAAGAATGTATGGCCAATTTGATGCTAATATAAGGGCTTCTACATTCCACTAATAGATCAACATGGAAGAAACTATTTGGAGCAAGTGGGTTCTACTCATACTCAATTGCACTACCAAGCAATGCTGGAAAGTGCTCAAACTTTGCTTCAATGACTTCTTTCACTTTCCAAAATATACTTAAAAAATATTCTCTCTACCTCTGTAGGAATAAGAGTTCATCTTGAAGAGAGTTTATTCTTTTCCAGTACTCACCATCCTTATCTTCCTAAAAGTTAGAAGATTTGCCTAAAGTAGTCAGTTTATTTTCAATGGCATCAATTTGGCTTTGTGCTTCACTGTTGTTGTCAGGCAAGAGATACAGTACCTGAAGAATCTATTGGCACTGTGGATACAATCTCTCAAGTCCTTAATGTATATTGATAAATATATCTTCACATCATGACATTCCTCAAATAGATTTTGTACATCAATTCCTTTTACTTCGGATACTCCGACCTCAATAGATTGCTTAGATAACTTCTCCTTAAGATCTTCACTTGAGGATTCTGGAAGCAAATTACTAATGTCTTAAATGTTGATACTATTCTAGACTAGATGATTCATTAAAACGCCTTCAATTCTATCTGACTCAACTAAAGTCAGCCACATCTTGCCAATATTCTTGATTCCATGCATACTACCAACTCTAGCAAATTAGATTCATCATCTTACTCTCTAGCCTTCTGACCTACAACCCTTGAATCTCCTTTAGCTATAGGAGACTCCGGATCCTCAATTAGAACAATATCTCTCTTTCACATCCTTCTTTCTTTTCTTTGATTTAGAAACACCAACAGAAACAGACTATCTTATTTTCTTCTTTTTGGAGGAAGAGCATCTAGAACAAGAAACAAGGGATACCGGGCCAACACTCTGCATGTCTAGAAAATATTTGAGATATGCATCACAAACTTCCTCTTTATTGTTCAAACTATTCAAATATCTAAATATCCGCCTTGCAACCGAGACTCCAGATTCCCATAAAACATCTTCTTTTGTCAGAAGGGATCCCAAACAATACATGACTAAACACATGTAAGCAATGAACCAAATCAGAACTGATAATTCAGCTCTTTTGACACATTTTCCAAAAGCAATTCTCTCAACAAATCACATAAGTCGGATAATTTGTTTTCCATTACAAGCATATTTCCCATATATACTACAATTGTTGAAGTGGCACCTTCCCTATTCCTGAAATAGATATTATAAGAAATGTTGTAAGAAACGTACCTTACCATAGGGTTAATGATCTTGTCAATGATTAGGGCACATTGATCACATTTCATGTCAGTTAGAGTTTCCACTTCTCTATTCATGATTGACTTTTTAGCTGGAACCTCTCCATTGTTGCATAAACTAGTGATCACAAAGATAACCTCCTTCATGATTGGATAGGGTTTATCCAACACAATGTTGTCATCCCATACATGGCTAAGGATCATCTTGACAACTTACACATTATCAAACCAATGGAAATTTGTCCACGGATTAAGACCTTTTCTCTCCAATCTCTTGACCCTCTATATTTCAACGTCACTCAGACTAGCTTCAACATTTCTGATTTTCTCCAGGTTAAATTCATCTAGGAGCACCTTTTCCAAAACCTAAAATTTCTCACTACTAGATTCTTTGACGATCATTTTGCTTTCCATGATTTCTCACACTTCTTTCTTTCTCTATTGTTCCTCTACTATTTCCAATATTCTTAAGCATAAGTGACTAATAATGAATTAGAAAAACTAATACTTATCTTGCCAAAAGCTTCCTTTTAAGGTTTTGCCGACAATAACTGTCTTATCGATGATTTCAACAAAATTTCTTTGATTACCAAATAGCCTCTAAAACAAAGTCATGCTAGATCAAAAACATGATCCACTCAGATAGGGGAGAGTGAACTATTTTTCCTTTGGAATAATAATCCCCATGTAAGCCAAAGCACTATACTCAATTACTGGAGGAAGAGGTTCTTGCACCAGATTCTGGTACATTAGGCTCACTTCCTTTCTTCACATATTTCTTTCTCTAGATCAAATTTTCCTTATTCTTTGATTCATCATTCTTCATCACACTCTTCTCAACAGATCTCTCCACATTTCCATTTCTACATTGATTAGCATAATGTCTGGTTTGCTTGCACTTCAAACAATTGATGACCTTCTTTACTAGATGAGATCTATATCTGCATTGATTAGCCTTAATATATCCATAGCCATTGCAAGTATAACAATACCCATGAAAGTTATAATTCATCTTTTTTTCTTCAATTGGATTGTGATTACAAATTCAATATGAATTCTACAGTGATTTGCTTTCTGACCAAACCTCTTGCAACTATAAATTTGAATGCTTCTACAGTTTACAGTCTTATGTCCAAATTTATTGCATTGAAGACAATAACCATTAAAAGATGGGTACCTTTGCACATTAGGTTGATGAACTGGTGGTCTTCTTGCATTAGAATTCTAATTCCAGGTCTTCCTTGCATCCTTTGATTTCTTCTCAATTGTAGCCTTAACTTCTTTTCTTTTGTCTTTATCATCCTAACCTGAACACATACCAGGTTGATATCCAAGTTGGGTCTTGTCCAAATTATATTTCTGCATGTTGATCAAATCTTTTAGGGGCTTGCTACTGTCAAGGACCTTATTTTCTATCTTTAGCTTCTTTACTTCTTGCTCTAGATTTTCATATTCCTCAAACTTTAGCTTGATTGTTTCATTCAGGGATTTCACTATATTGTATTTATCCTCAATCTTCTACATCAAGTCTTTAATAGTCCCATTCGCTTGCTTCAACTAGTTGTTAACCTCCTTATGTCTTAGCTTGAATTTTTGGATTTTCTTTCTCAGCTTTTACACACATTCATTTGCTACATTCACACACTCTTTCAATTCCCCATTCTTTGATTCAACACATTCCAAATCCTCAAGAGCTATCTGCAAGTCTTCACCCAGTGAAATTCTCCAATCATGCACATAGGTGCCATGATGTAACCAACACATATCTCCCTCAAGTAGTTAACCTTCCAAGCAAGGGACCAAAGAGTTCATACTAATTGTTGGAATGGTTGAAATTACTAGAATACTAAGAGGGGGGGCGAATCATTATTCCTGTAGATTTTAAAACTTTTACCAAACTTAAATATTCAAACTCAATGTTTATGATTAACACACATGAAACAGAAAATGCAGAATAAACATGAAAAACACAACCACAAAATAAACATCAGAATTTATATGTGGAGAAACCAAATGGGAAAAACCATGGAGAGTGAATATAAATAGTTACATGGTGTTTTAGAAAAGGGGTGGCTCACTATCGAGTGGCTCACTACTAGATTACAAAAATGGCTCACTGTTGGACTACTCACTGCAAATATATAAAAGATGGCTAATTATTGGAATTCTCACTACAACAGAAATGGTTGAACTGGAGAGGATTGCATCTACAAATGCATGCAATTAGTTCCAAGATTAAGCTCAGATCTTAAATCAAAAATCTTACAATAGATCCGATGAAAGCTCTATGTACAAAGCATTTGCAACAGATCTAGTGAATGATTACTACAATACTATTTGCACTCTGATTCTGTACCAACTATCTTCACTATCTACAACTCACACTTCACACTTTGGTTCTCTACTAGCTTCCCTACTACTCATTCACTCACACACATATTCACATACCTTCTTACATCATACACTTCCATATATCACTTATATATAGCAGTGGACAGATGCACCAAGATAATACATCGACCTAGCTCAACACATTATCCAACAAGACAACCACATCATCCTCTGCAAGATCTTCACATGCTTCCTTTTTCATAATATTTATAGATACATATACCATGATTATTGAAATGAAACAGGATCATTCAAATCCATAGATATAGATCCATTATAAGCATGACATCTCCAAAATATGAAATACAGGTTCCACACATACCAAGGATACCAAACCATGAGACAATAAGAGACACCAAAATATCTTATACCGGGACATGTCACTGATACTAGGATTAATGAAAGCACAACACAGAATTCTAGAGATAGGGATCTTCTGAATATCACTCCATTACAACAACTCCATCTTACTGCATCACTCCTAATATCAAAACACACAACTCATAGAACACACATCACCTACTCATAGGAGACACATCACTTGCTCATAGAATGTGCATCACCTACTAATAGAAAAACTGCACAAACCAACTGCATACAACATCCAGATCAAACCTGATAACAAGATTGACAACAATGAAGTGCGCATAACCTATCTGGACCAAGTTGGATAACTGAATTATCCTCAATATACTGCATATGTTGTCTGGTCCTTATCGGATAACTAGTTTGACATCAATGACAACAATATTAACACAAGTCTAACACTTATGTGCATTTTTTAGTGCAAATGTGACATGTTTCCTCATATCTATGGTGTTGTTCTTTTTTCTTCTTGTTAGGTAAAGTGGGAGAGTGCTCAAACCCTTAAGAAATAGTCATTAACATACAGTTCTTTTTTATTGTTGTTTATTAAAAAAGTTGTTTTGCATGGCTTTTCTTGGTCCTTCCAATAGAGCATTATGAGATTCATATGCCATTGGTGATGAGTATTACATTCATTTTTATTACCATATAACTTCATATATTGAGGTTATCACAAGATTTTGAACTTGAAACATGATACACATTAGGTAAAATATAATACTTAAATTGTTTCTTACAAAATATAAAATAAATTAGCCTTACACTTCACCTCTAGTTAATAGAGAAACACCTTATGGTAAAATAAATTATCTTTCAAAGAGACCTTTAGTTTATAGAGAAAATCCTCATGGTGACATAAATTAACCTTTAAAGAGTATTAATTAAAATGGTATATCTTTATAGAATATTGAGAGCATATTTGTTTCGAACCTTTTTTTCTAGGTTGTTGTTTCTCAACTTTATTGGTAGTAATTTTTTAATGAACAATTTATAAACTCTACATTTGTATGGTTGGTGGGTTTGATCTCCGAGCACCTTTTTTATTTTTTCATTGATGATTTTTTATTTGGATGTATAACAGGTTGGGATCCATCCCCACTTGATCTATTCAAAAAACTATTGAGAGAGACAAACTTAATGGAAATTTGATTGCCAGTAAAAATTTCTTGCCATCACTCTTATAACACACTAGATCATGTTACTATTTACGATGAGGGTTATTGAAAGACACATTATTGGTTTATGCTGATAGAATTAAATTTAAATATGTGGCATGTTTTAATTGGATAATCTTGATAAAGAACCCAAACTTGTTACAATAAAGACATGTTTTTTACCAAAGTAAAGAATTGGTAGGAAACAAGGGTCTTGGACCTAAACTCAAGGCCTCTCTTTCACAACACCTTGGGAAGAGGGACCACTCTAATCCTAGAACCAAAGGAGATAAGGGAGGAAAATGGAATCCACAGATAACACATTGACACTTTTGAAGGAAAAGAAAATATGAGTGTAGTACCAAACGAGATAAGTGGGGCAGGGGGCTCCATGAAAAAATAGCCCCATCATCACTACTATGCAAGACACACTAGGGAGAGACTATATACCATGGACCCTAATAGAAGATAAGTCATACCTATTAAATTTAACATGAATATATCCTTTACATGTGTCAACACTAGAAGAAGGCATATTAGCCACAACTATCATATATAGAATAGAAACTCCACCAACTATAAGAATAGATTCCAACATGAGGGGAGAAATAAGAATAAAATTCATCTTTACTTTAGAAGGAAGGAAAAACCCAACATCAAAATTTAGAGTCTCCCAATACAAGCAAACCACAACCTAACAGAAGATATGACCACCAAGTCATTAATGATTCAAAATGAGGTAGGAGGCCAAGACAACTCTAAGACTAGCATTGAAGGAGATAAGGGAGGAATAAGGGGCTCTACAGATAACCCTATTGACACTTACCGAAGAAAATATGACTCTTAGTGGTGTAGCCATAACCGATAAAACCCTCAAAGAGAATCAACTAGCTTATGCAGCAAGAGTAACACAACGAAAGCAACCAAAAAACATAGCAATATTACATAAACAGATCATAATATTTCTTTAGAAATTCTGGAAACCAACTAGTTATCATCATATAATCATCAAAGAACATCCGATAGTGATCTGGTTACATGCAAGCTATCAGCTAGATACAATCCAACCAGGATTCTAAGAATCAACCGGATCACAAAATGCAAATCTCAATTCTTATTCTCAATTCTACTTCCTCTGCCCCTACAAATGATTACATAATATCATATTTATACCCACCAGAGCATATCTAGGTCGGCCTCATAAGATTACATTTATCAATGTAGGAAAATGAAATATGTAACTAGGTTGGCCCTAAGAATTAAAGAAATCTTTCCAAAAAATAACAACCAAGAGGTGGGGTTCAATAGGAAGGTCGGCCAAACACTGAAGAACATTGCACAAGACCCAAAAAATATCCAAACACCAAGAATCACTCTGGTAATGAAGTAAAACCAACCGATAAGCACAAGAATTGTCTCGAAACCCAGAAATAGTCAACCGATAGTGATAACTGACCAGAAAAGAACCCAAATGAATTGAAAATATGGAACTAAGCACATGAACCAACCTACAAACCAAAAATAAGATCTTCCACAGAAATCAAGCAACTACCGGTACCAACTGGTAAGAACACAGAAAACAACACAATGAACTAAACAAGAACAAAACTGAAAGGAAATATTTTTGGTTGATGCAAGATTGCTCATCGACCAAGGATGCTCCTGCATCAGACACCCCAGGTAGAAAGAAGATGTTCCATTAGAGGTGACTCATGAACATCTAAAAAGATTCAGGATAAAGACCCCGTGCTCATTTATGATCCAAACATCCTCCTTATCTGCCAACCTCTTCTTTAGCTCCTTTGGTGCCTCAACTGGCTTCTCTAACCCATGACTCTCTTTGTTTCTCTTCATTTGTCTCAAATCTACACATTGTCTCTGTTTACTTCTTTCCTTCTTTTGCAACTCTGATTTGTTTCTTCCACAAGACTTCATCCAGTTTGTCATCATAAGCTCTCTGTCATCCGGTTATATTTGTCCATCAAGCGTATCTGTTAGATCCTTCAACAAACTCATGTCACCCTCTGGTATAACCTCTACAATTGGTTCTACCAGATCTTTCTGCAAACCTTCCAGTATAAACTCTGCAATCGGTTTCTCAATACTGCAACTTTTCTCAGGACTCAGATTGTTCACCTCCTTATCTTTCTCCTTCAAAGGAATCAATGTGAGCTTATGCCCATATTTCTCAATAGTGATTACGTTTCTTCTACCGTCATAAATATATCCTCTATCAAACTGCCAAGGTCTTCCCAACAAGACATGACAAGCACTCATAAATACAACATCACACAAAACCTCATCCCTGAAAGGCCCAATATTAAAATTCACCAAACATTGTTCCTTTACTTCTATCTTTTGATAATCTTGCAACAAACTTACCTCATAAGGACAAGGATGCTTAAGCCTCTTCAATCCATGCTTCACGACCATCTCCTCAGATACCAAATTGTCAATACTCTCAGTATCCACAATAACCTTGCAATGCTTACCACCTGATTTACAAACAGTTTGAAATAGACTCTTCCTCTGAGTAGATGCGATATTCTTTCTTCTAAACATAAGGGATTCTCCTTGCTTTGGTGCATAATCATATCCGGTACCTTCACCTTCCAGTTCCTCATTTGCCACATAACTTCATGCTAGTCCCTTCTTACATTCATAGAATCTAAGTCTGGTTTCTCCACACTTGAAATATTTGCCAAGAAATTCTCTATCAGTACTACCAGTGCCTTTCCTCCAGGTATTTTATGTTCTAGTTCTTTACTCCACTTAGGTTTTGTTTCTTCCTCAGTACTTTTCTTCTCTGTACTCATATGTCCCTTGAATTTATCCTTCCCTCTATTTGGTTGTCTTCTTCTCATCTTCTCCTCAGCCTTCAAAGCATACTAGTAAGCTTCCTCAACTATGGAAACCCTCACCATACTAATCTCATCTTGAATATTAAATGCAAGTCCATTTATGTACCTCGCCACCTTTTCTCTGTCCATCTCTCTATGTCCAAATATAATCATCAGCTTGTACAATTCCTTAGTATACTCTTTCACAGCCATGTTTCTCTATTTTAGGTTCTGCAACTTCTTAAACAATTCCAACTCATAGTCTCCCGGTATGAACTTGGCCTTCAATCTTGTAACCATCTGCCTCCACCGGGTAATCTTCTATTCACCATTCTCTACTCTGTCTTTCTACAATTCTTTCCACCACAAGGCAGCATGCCCTTTAAACTTAGTTTGTGCCAACCGAACTCTCTACTGCTCCTTAAAATCCTCAAACTTGAAGTAATCTTCCAACTCTCCAATCCAATCGATCAGATCCTTCGGGTTCAGTGTTCTGGAAAATTTGGAAATTTCAACTTTATGAAATTTACTCACTTGTGCCACTGCTCTCAGTTATCTTTCCTCTCTTTCATCTTCTGGTCCTTCAGCTTCTTCAAGCTCTTCACCGACTTCTTCATACTCATCCTCAGATTCAAGGTTCCTTCGCAAACCAACCAAAGCATTCTTGATTTCTTTCCTCACTTCATTCTTGAAGTCCTCCATCATCTGCTCTACCCTCTGGGGGTTTGTCCTTCTAGGCGGCATCTCCTCTTCCACTCTGGTGAGGTACCTCAACTCGACAATCTGACTACTGGTTTCAAATGCCTCTCCTCGGTGATCTATTGAACACACACGTAGCCTACCTCCAATCAACGATCTATCCACCCAAAGGAATGCGTCAATGTTTACAAACAACTATTCCAACATCCAGTTCATAACCAGCTGTGATACCACTTGGTGCACCCATAACTGGTAAAACCCTCAAAGAGAATCAACCGGCTTATGCAGTAAGAGTAACACAAAGAAAGCAACCAGAAAACATAGCAAGATTACATAAACAGATCATATTATTGCTTTAGAACTTTTGGAAACCATCTGGTTATCATCATATAATCATCAAACAACATCCGGTAGTCAACCGGTTACATGCAAGCTATCAGCCAGATACAATCCAACCAGGACTCTAAGAATCAACCGAATCATAAAATGCGAATCTCAATCCTTATTCTCAATTCTACTTTCTCTACCCCTACAAATGATTACATAATATCATATTTATACCCACCAGAAAATATTCGGGTCGGCCTCATAAGATTACATTTACCAATCCAGGAAAATGAAATATGTAACTAGGTCGGCCCTAAGAATTAAAGAAAACTTTCTGGAAAATAACAACCAAGAGGTCTAGCTCAGCAAGAAGGTCAGCCAAACACCAAAGAACATCAAACATGACCCAAAATAGATCCACATGCCAAGAATCACTCCGGTAATAAAGGAAACCCAACCGATAAGCACAAGAATTGTCCCGGAACCCAGAAATAGTCAACTGGAAGCAATAATTAACCGGAAAAGAACCCAAATGAACTGAAAATATGGAATAAAGCATATGAACCAGCCTGAAAACCAAAAATAAGATCTGCCACGAAAAGAAAGCAACTACCGATACCAACCGGTAAGAACACAAAAAACTACACAATGAACTAAACAAGAACAAAACTGAAAGGAAATATTTTTGGTTGATGCAAGATTGCTCATTGACTGGGGATGCTCCTACATCACTTAGCCTAGCATAAGAAGAGGAAAGTGTGGGTATAGGTGGCTCTAGTGAAAATAGCCACATCATTTCACTACTATGCAAGACAAGCCAAGGGGGAGGCTATATACCATGGCCCCCAATATAAATAAAATCATACAGGTGTATTAACATGAACTAGAGGAGACCCTTTCCACATGCCAATACAAGATGAAGACATTTTAGCTACAACCATAATACATAGAGTAGAAACCCCACCTGGAACCATAAGAATATATTCTAGAACAAGGGAAAAAGTAAGAAGACAATCCATCTTCACATTAGAAGGAATGAAAAACACAACATCAATGTCTAGAGAGTATCCGAATATGGGCAAACTACAGCCTAATAGAATATTTCAACACAAGTCATGAAAGATCCAAAATAAGGTAGGGGGACAAGACAACTAGACTAATCTAGAAACAAAGGAGCTCAGGGGAGAATAGGAAACTTTACAAAATACCCCAACATCACTTTGTGATTAAAGACTACTTTAACCCTAGCATTGGAGGAGGTTGGGGAGGGACAAGGGCACATTGAAGATATCTGCATCATCCCTACTTTACAATTTTCCATGAAGGGAAGGTTGTATTCTATGGACCTGAAAAAAAGAAAAAAAAGATCATAACTCTTGTTAGAAGCCAAAACACAAGCACTCATATTTGAATAAATCTCTCCAAAAGAAGAAGAACTACAAACAATTGCTAACACAACAATGGGAAAGGACATAGGGAATTAACCTCTAATAGGGAAATTCCCTCTAGGGCATCTCCATATTCCAATGCAAGGGAAGAACATTGAAGAACAACTTTTAAAATTTGGGCAGTAGAAGCTCCCACATAAATTCTTTGAAAGCATATAGATCCTTCTTTAAAAATTGCTAGGACAACTAGCACAGATGGATGGGAACTATCTCAAATAAAAACTAGTGATGCATCTTCCTCCTCCTTACTCTAGGAAGATGGCTAGGGAACTAATGAATCGTAATAGCAATCTCCAAAGTAACTCACAATGCAATCACAAGAGCCCACCCATAGCCAGTAAGTGAAGCACTGGAAACAACCATTGATAGCACTAGGGGAAGAAGCATAGTGGTGAAGGAAACACCCTCCTCTAAGGTAAGTCCTCCAAGTTGTCCCCCTATTTCCTCATCTTCCTCATATGTGTCGTGTTATTTTTATAAAATAGAAATATTATTTTATATTTATTTTTCCAGTATGAATTTATAATGTTTTAAAGTATGTAGTGATTGAGAACTGATATCATAATGTTGAATCAAAAATATGTATATTTTGATTTATGATATTTTCCTTACCGTTTTTAATGAATCCATGTTTGTTATGATCTTTCTTCATTTTTTATTTTATTGTTGTATGTCTTTTTCATTGTCCACATTTTTAATTAAAATATATGTTTGTTGTGAGGCTTTATTTCTAATATTATCCATTTTCATTTCACCTTCTATTTTAATTCATGTGTAACTTTTTATTTCTTTTATGTGTTTTATGTATTTTCCCTCTTGGTGGCATACTTGTTGTGCTATTCATTTTATTCTTTAATTTTGATATACATAGATATATTTCTATGATTTTCTCATTATTATATTTCATGTACATAAATGTTTGCATACTTACATGGTTTTATCTTGTGATGCTCACATGTGAATTTATGATAATTGGTTACATATTATGATCATATGATCATGTTCCATGCTTAGTTTATTGTTACATGTTTACATCACATGATCACATGTTTATGATTATTATATATTACATATATTTATCACATATTATTTACTATATCTACTTATGTTCGCATGATATTATCTAGCACAAGCTTGAATGTTATAACTTGTAAATGGACCTTATTGATATTAGCACTAGGGAGCACCTTGCTTTTATATTTGCACATGCTTTCATGATCACATTTTATTATGCTATCACATGTTTGTCATAATATGTTATCCATGAGGCTTGTTACATTCTTATTTAGTTTTACATGATCATGCATTTTTCTTGTTTTCTTTAATTCATTGTATTATTTTTATGTAAGTGGGAGAGGGAAAATATCAATGAATATAGATATGATAATTATCTCATATCTTATTGTGGCCAAATCCATGTACAATGGATTTACTTTTTAAGCTCCTTGGCAACCACTATCTCTCTTTCTACTTTAAAATTTGGGTAATGTGATTTTTTAGGTAATTTTGATTTGTGTCTATTCTATTATTTTACTACATTCTAAAAATGTAACCTTGAAATTTTCAAGATGGAGAATTTGTGGAATTATTGTCCTTATATGTATCCTATCAGCAAGTGTCTAGAATATAGACTTTTGAATTTAGTTTTTGTCCACTTTTACATGGATCCTCATAGTAGTTCACAAGAAATCTATTGTGGGAATTTTAAAGTGTGGACAACTTACATCTTTCTCTCTCTTTTGGACTCATGTTGACTTAGTTTCCCCTAATACAATGGCTAGCATACAACTATTGAGTTTCTACATAAATGTTGGTAATTAACCTAAATGTAACTTGATCCTATCTTCACCATCCCTAAGAATTGATCATGATCTACAAATTTTCCATTCTATTAGCTAGGTAAAATAGATAGTGTCAAATTGACCTTGGGTTAGAATTACGATATAAAACTAATATTAAGTAGAAACTACATCCTATAAGTGATCCCTTAATTTCCAAATTCAAATTTAGTAATAAGAACATGCTAATGTCCTTCCGATAAATCCTTATTTCTTAATATGAGCACACAAATTTTAACTTTCATATTAGAGTGCTATATAAAAAGACCAACCCTAATTCATTCTATGCATCTATCTTTTTTTTTAAAATATCATTAAAACATAATCCTACAAGATAAAAAAAAATGTATACATTTGCATTAACTTAAAAAAATACTTACTAATATATTACACGACTACTAAACAAATTTTTGAATCTATCAAAAATCTCTAATTTAACTCCAAAAACATAACCAAAAAAATCCTCATATAACAAACACAAATTCCAAGCAACCAATAACGTATATTCTTTCTTTTTTGGATAAAATGTCATTATTTGTTAGTAAAATGTAAAAGCATACTAATGTACATAACCCAGTATAATTTTTCAGAAATTAAATATACAATTTCACGTAATTCTTTTGGTGTTTATACAATTCAATTTAATATTCAGACCAGATGTTTGTGGGAGAAGTTTTAAATATCACGTTTCACTTGGACCAACTACTTACGGATCTATGATGTGCTGTGGCATGTGGCAACAATAAAAAGACTATTTTCCCATTCTATCCACGTTGGAGAGTAGCGTCTATATTCTCTTCATTGTCTACAGTTTCTTAATCGTGCAAGAGATGGAGAATGCCAATTCTATCCAGGAGTTTATGGGAGTGAAAGTCATGGTAGAAAAAGGCTTGGATCGATTTCCTCATCATATTATCAGGTCCTTTAAAGAGGATCCAAAAGTCTTACAGGGTATTGAAGATGAACAGCACGAGAATATACCAGTTATTGATCTGCAGGAACAAGTACATGATAGTCCTTTTGGCCTTTCTGCCAATCTTGTGGAGGCCATCGGTCGAGCTTGTCATGAGTGGGGCTGCTTTCAGGCATGCCATCACCCTTTCCTTTGTTTTGCAAATTGCATCACCTGCTTGATCATATATTAAGATTCATTGATAGTTTAGTTTAGGCACACAATAGATTTGGGAAATATGAATCTGTTTTAGGGTTAAGATGGATACCTGCCAATCATACGTTTATTGAGTAGAATATTATTGCAGGTGATAAATCATGGCATTGCTCCATCGTCAATGAATGAAATGATGGAGGCAGCTCGACAGTTCTTTGAGTTACCAGAGGAACAGAAAACGAAGTACTTTACTTTGGACACAATGTCAAGTTTTTGCTATGCATCGAGCTTCAACATGCAGAAGGATAAAGTACTGAGCTGGAGAGACTTCATTCGTTACTCCTGTCATCCGCTAGACGATGTCATATCTCACTGGCCCAGCTCTCCGCCTACATTTAGGTAATATCTATCCATGCATGACCTTCAATTATGAAACACTGTGCACAAGACAATTATAATAAAGCAAAGGTAATGTTGTACAGAAACTTTATAACCAACTTATTTTGAAAAAACAAATTAAGATGGAAAAAAGATAAGTTGAAAAAGCCCTCCAGATGTAAAACCTGTGGGAGAAAAATTCAGGAAATCATTGAACCCTCTTTCTTGGTAACCTGAAATCCATGTATTGAAATTATCATTCGATATTGATTTGTATGGAGTTTACAATTTGATTATAAAAGGTAAACAAGTAATAATTAGTAATATATTTCTATCCTATTCCGCTATCCCCTTGGGATTCAAGAAGTTTAGCTTTGCGACCACCGGTGGAATGTCGTGCGAGCTGAAGGCAAGCGCAAGCGAGGGAATGTGTGAACTCCAGAAGCTATCGCGTAGAAGGAAGGCTAATGTTTTTCGCTTGCTCTCTTCCGCCTTTTTCCAGAAATTACAGTTTGGCAAAATATATGAGTATGGTAAAACTGCGAAATTTGCCGCGATTAGGGCTTCTTCCGGCGACACCCCTAATCTATCTGCGACTGCTCCTGCCACAATTTCGCTTCATCTTTTGAGTCTGGGATGCTCCAATACAGTCCCCACACAGCCTGATGGTGTTGATCACGGAGGTTTGGTTGCAGACCAGCGTTAAGATAGCAATTTTTGAAGATGGTCTACGGTTTTCTTTGCTTGTAAGTGGTGTAATATATGTTGATTGACTAATGCTGAATTCACTGTGTATCAAGCAGCTAGCAAAAGAGTCGCAGCAAACAAAGAAGACACATCAATTTCACATGACAAGAAGGAATTGGTGAAATTGAAAAAGTCTTTGCTGCTATACAATTTAAGCTCGGCCACAGGACAATGAATAGAACCGTCTGCCAGGCTATTTCAAGGAGTTCAATGGAGTGAATATTTGACAATTAGGGTTTGCTACAACAATAACAAATTTTTAGGGTTACAAATTTTAGTAAATGAATACAGTCATGGCCTATAGAAGGCATTTGGGTTCATGGGCGGATGTGGGTTGGAAAGACCCGCCTCATGTTCCGCAGTGGGTCTACACGAACGGCAGATGGAAGGACATAGCGATACAGGTAAACCGGAGCAGAAATAACAAGGTTTTTCGGCCAGTTTCAAAATACTTTCAAGGCTTCTTTCGAAACAGACGCAGTGTGGCATGGAGGCAGAATAACAATGGAAGGAGATTCACTCGAGGGCATTTTAATAATGGTGAGAATCAAGGGAATTCTAAGAAGCAATTGAAGGGTTTTTTGGGGAAATGGTCTTTGGATTTGGGAAATCAGTGAACGTTTGCTAGGGTCGTTGGCTTGGCAAATAAGGAGACTGCGGCTAGGGTTTCTATTTCTTCACAGCAGGTGGGAAATAAGGTAAATGTGAACCTCAAGGAAGCTAGCCCGAAAAAGGTAAGTAAGATACCTACTGATCATATTCTACCGGGGGTTTCTTCATTACAAGTTTGGGCTCCTATCCCTTGTATTGATATTCTGGGTTCCTATGTTGATCAGAAAGCGAATTGCTTGCATTCAAATGCTATTTCTGGGGAAATTTGGGGTGATCAAATTAATTTGTTGAAGTTTTATCATAAATTGCAGAAAAAATGGGGGGATATGCATTATTTTCAATTATTGTCTGCAAATGCTTTTATTATTGTCTTTGATTCTCCTTCTTTCAGAGATGAGGTATTAAGAACTTCGCATCATTGGTTTGGAAAACATTTAATTTCAGTTGTGGCTTGGAAACCTTTTTTTGTTCCTGCTTGGTCTAGTTCGAAACTTATTCCTTTCTGGTTTGGTTTACCAAAAATTCCTTTTGAATTTATGGATCCGGATGTTCTTGAGCAAATTGGAAATACTATTGGAACTTTTTTAACATCTAAAATGGACTTTGTGGAGGGAGAGGTTTTGGTAAAAATTTGTGTTCTTATTAACCCTAACAATGTTTGCCCCCATACTTGTAATATCAAGTCTCGTGATGGGATTCAGCGTCAGTCAATTGAGAAATTAGATACAAAGCTTCTTAAGTCTCCTTTACTTTTGGATGCTCCGTTACTTATGGATTTTAAGAAAAACCAGCAGGTTGTTGGCTCTGGCCCTAAATCCCTTAATAAAGATAGTTTGTCGGCAGGACCTTCGGTTGAAGGATGTGGAAATGTCTCTTTGC
The DNA here is from genome assembly GCF_030272615.1 of Cryptomeria japonica. NCBI lineage: Eukaryota > Viridiplantae > Streptophyta > Pinopsida > Cupressales > Cupressaceae > Cryptomeria > Cryptomeria japonica. The sequence continues at coordinate 324,150,971 of NC_081414.1, read as the reverse complement.
ATAAACTGGTAGAAACAGGTCACATTAATCTTGAAAATAATCCATTGTGTTGTAGTTCTGGGAAACCAAATGATCACACTTCAGGTTCGGTCTCACTTTCGTCTTTTCTGAAGACATTTTCTAATAACGGGGGTATAGTGATGGATGGTAATCCCCGTATAAATGAAGTAGATCATTCATTGACAATAGATTGCCCTAAGATTCCAAATAATCACATAAAAGGTAAGGATGACAATTTGCCTTCATGCACTCATAAAGAGGTTTTTGATTCTTCAAAGAATGTGAATTTAGATAAAAATGTAGTGATTGATATGGAAACTATTAAATAGGTACCTACCATAGGTCTTCCTAATGATGCTTCTTTAGTTTAGGAAATTAAGAATTTGGTGTCTAATAATTCCCCTGTGAATGTTGAAATTAATATGGCTAATGAATCTTCCTTAGGGAATAGTAATCCATCAGAGGTTGTCCCAACTATTATGCCAGATGAGAATCTGGTTCAGCAAGTAAATGATATTTTTAACAATCATGCAGATCAGATGGATGAGGGTATTACTGATAGAGTTGTTTGTTCAATTGAGAATGATTTGGGAGGTATAAACTCGACCCTTCCAATTTCAGAATCTGCTAATCCTTTTGCGGATTTGGCTACAACAGAATTAGGTTTTGAAGATAATCCAATTACCCTGGCTTCTCCAAAGTCATGCAAGAGTTTACCAATTGTCCAAACAACTCTGGTTTATTCACCATCAGTGGTTTCTCCTGGGAGAGGTAGGCCTCCAAATAATCTAAAGACTCAAATAGAAATTGATGCTGGAATTCAAAAGACTTTGTCCCTTTCTCCTACTAGTGGGCAAGGGAGGCATTCGGTCTCTCTTGGTAGGCCTAAGAAAACACGCCTAACTCTTGTAAGTGTAAAAAGAAAGAGGAGTAAAAGATCTATGACTAGTCCTCCAGTGACAAAGTTAGGGGTTGTGAAACGTAATTTGCAAGGTTGCTTTGGGAAAAGCAAAAATTCTTCGACTAATGGGAAGAGGGGAGCTTTGGCCTCCCCTCGAGGACAATGAGAATTATTTCTTGGAATGTTAGGGGCTTAAATGCCCCTAACGAGAGACGCTTAATTAAGTCCCAGATGGACTTATTTAAGTGTGATATTTTTATGTTGCAAGAAATAAAGTTGTCAAAGGAGTCTGCTGATTCGGTTTTTTCATCTTGGAGAAGGTGGAATTTTCTTTTTTCTCCTTCTTGTAGTGCTTCAGGAGGTTTGGCACTGCTTTGGAATAATTATAATATTGAGGTACAGTTAGTGGCATCTACGACAAATTGGATGTTGACTTTAGTTATAAGCAAGATTTCGAAGGTTAAATTCTGGCTTTTTAATATTTATGCTCCATCAGGAATTCAAGGGAAGAGTAAGTTATGGGGTTAATTAAAGAGGATTTCTTCTCCCTTAAGACATGGTTCCTTTATTATCTTTGGGGGTGATTTTAATTCTATCACTGATTTAGATGAGAAAAGAGGAGGTGTTTTCCCTAATAAAAAGATTATGGATGACTTTGGGATTTTCATTTCTGATATGAGCCTTTTTTATTGTAAGTCTCAGAATGGGGTTTTCACATGGACAAACATGAGAAGGGATTTTTCTCAGATTGCTGAGAGATTAGATTGGTTTTTGTTATCTGAGAATTGGATTGATTCATATTTTGAATTCTTTTCCTCTATTCTACCAGTCTCAGGTTCTAATCGCTTTCCAATTTCCCTATTAGTTATTAAGGACAAGGCTTCTTTCGAGTCTCCATTTAAATTTGAGCCCATGTGGTTTAGGGATTCTTCCTTTTTGCCTCTACTTATGAAATGGTGGAATTCTGCTCCTTTTTGTTTTGGGTCCCATACGTTTCAGATGTCTAAGAAGTTAAGTTATTTGAAATTGAATATTAGGGAATGGAATATCTCGCATTTTAAGAACATTTTTCAGGAGAAACAAAGGATTCAAGATATGATTGAGTGTCTTAATACTCATGTGATTCAACATGGTATGGTGCCACAATTTTTTGATGACTTGAAGTCACTAAACTTATAGCTTGAGGAGGTGTTAGCTAGAGAGGAAATCTATTGGAGACAGAAATCTAGAGAGTTATGGCTTTCAGATGGTGATAAGAACACAAAAAATTTTCATTCTTCAACTAAGATTAAAAGATGTAAGAATATAATATCTTGTATTCAGTGTCAGAATGGGAATTTATCGACAGAGCCAGAGGATATTGCTTCAAAGGCAGTTAGGTTTTTTAAGTCATTATTATCTTTAGAAAATGGAAATCTCAGCAATGATATTATATCTAATATTCCTCCTTTAGTATCTTTCAAAGGCAATAAGATGTTGATGTCTCCCTTTTCCTTAGAAGAAGTTAAGAGTGTTGTCTTTGCCATGAATCCGAATAGACCTCTGGGACCAGATGGTTTTACTCATTTTTTTTTTCAGAAATGTTGGGATTTTGTGGGAAATGATGTTCTATTGACTCTCGAGGAAGCTAGGAGAAATAGGTTTGTTTTAAAAGAACTTAATACTATAATGATTGCAATTATTCCTAAAAAAGAGGATACTAAGACTTTTGTTGACTTTCGCCCCATTGCTTTATATAACACTTTGTATAAGATATCTACGAAGGCAGTTTCCCTTAGGTTGGCAAATATTCTACCTAGGATCATTTCATTGGAGCAAGGTGGTTTTGTTCCTGGAAGGGAGATGACAGAGGGTGCGATTGTAGCACATGAGGTGATTCATTCTATTTCCACCCAAAGAACATCGGCCATGATACTTAAACTAGACATGATGAAGGCTTATGATAGAGTAGAGTGGGGGGCTTTATGTGTTGTTCTTGAGAAATTAGGTTTTTCCAAAGCCTACGTCAAATGGATTCGTGCATGTATTTCTTCTGCAAGATTCTCAATTTTAATTAATGGTTCTCCTTGTGGTTTTTTCTCTTCCACTAAGGGTTTGAGACAGGGAGATCCCCTTTTTCCCTTTTTGTTTATTCTCCTAGCTGAAACCTTTAGCTGGGCTATTAGGGCTGCTAAAGTGGGGGGGCTTTGGAAAGGTATAAGGATTCATAATATTCCCCAAAGTATTTCTCATTGTCTCTTTGCAGATGATACTCTGTTATTTCGACATGCTTCGTTAGTTGAGGCAAAAGTGATTAAAGGAATAATACAAAATTATGCATCGTTTTCTGGTCAGAAAGTGAATGGTGATAAATCAAAGATTTTCTTCCTTAATACATCACAACTGGTTCAACATAGGTTGCAATCCTTTTGGGGATTTGAGACTAGAAATCTTCCATGTACTTACCTTGGGCTTCCTTTCTTTGTTAAACAGGATAAGAATGGTTTTTGGGATAAGATTATTTCCGTCATTTCTAAAAGAATTCTCTCATGGAACCATAGATGGTTAACTTTGGTGGGTAAAATTGTTCTCATCAAGTTTGTTTTGAATGTTGTTCCCATATATCTCATGTCTATTTTGAAGTCTTCAAAAGCAGTTATTGTTAGTTTACAGGATACCCTTAGAGATTTTCTTTGGAACAATAATAAAGATGGCAAGAAAAAATTCCCTTTAGTTGTGTCGGATAAGGTATGTTTGCCTAAAGAACTTGGGGGAACAGGAATTCAAAGTCTAGAGAATCAGAATTCAGCCTTAGACCTTGCTAAGTTGGTTTGGAATTTATATGACAAGCCTAGCTCCTTATGGGCACATATTATGTTTGCCAAATATTTAAATAATGGACCGAGAGAGTACATTTTTAAAGTCTCAAATTTTCCTTCGGGTTCTGCCATTTGGAATTTCCTTTGTAAATGTAGATCAGTTATTTTGCCTCATCTCTCATGGATTGTTCACAATGGTAGAAAGGTCAGATTTTGGGATGAAGTATGGAATGGATACACACCTAAGGTGAATATTAGGGATTGGTCTCCTCTGATCACTATTCTTTCCTCCCTTTGGGGTATTTTCGTAGCAGATTATTTTGAAATTGTGACTACTGGACCCCTTAAGCTAGCTAGATGGAGGTCGATTGATTTCTTCAATGTTGATCAAAGTATGAAATTAGATTTTGAGAAGATTTTGGGGGATAGAATTGTATTTTTTTTTTGGTTTTGAGGATGAACTTATTTGGACAAAGAATATTCTGGTAAGTACACTGTTAAAGATGGTTACAACTCTCTTATGGTTGCTAAAGATTTATCATCCTAGCCTTATAAGTTGTTTTGGCATTCGGCTTGTCTTCCTAAAGCTGGAGCTTTTGCTTGGTTGGCAGTTTAGGATAGAGTCCTTACAGGTGTGAGACTTGATAGGCTTGGTATTACTATTGTTTTCCCTTGTGTCCTTTGTAACAAAAATTTGGAATCTTCTTCACACTTGTTCCTACATTGTGATTATGCTTATGAATATTGGCAGTGGTTGTTTGAGAAGTTAAATATATCCTTTGTTATTGGTAAGGATCTCATTTCCCATTTTAGATCTTGGCCCTTTATGTTTGCCTCATCTTTTTATGCATGCCTTTGGATCATATCTCCATTTATTGTGATTTAGAATATTTGGCTAGAGCGAAACAATAGTGTATTTAAAAAAACAAGTTCTCCTATGTTTGAGGTTCTATTAAAAATTGAGTCTTCAATCTCTGAGGTTGCTTTGTCGTTTATTTATAAGAATTTGGACAATCTTACTTCTTTTTCGCACTGGGATAGTAGAATTACTAGAGCTTGGAAGATGTTGTCGTTTTTACCCTCTCATGGTTCAATTTTAAAAAAGAATGATGCAATAGGCAAGAAATGCTCTGCTAGATGGAAACCTCCTCCGTAGGGGCACTTTAAACTGAATTTTGATGGGGCCTCTCGTGGTAACCCTGGGCCGGCTAGGGTAGGCATGGTAATTTATGATCACAATTCAAATTTTATTCGAGCTAAGTGTCATGCTATTGGTTTTAAAACTAACAATTATGCAGAATTTCATGCTTTGTCTTTTGGATTGGATATGGCAATCTCTTTGGGAATTAAGGACTTAATAATTGAAGGTGATTATTCAATGTGTTATGAAAAAGAAATCAAATTGTTGGAATTTGCAGTGTATACTTGATCTAATTTTACAAAAATTAGAATTGTTTGAATCCTTTTTGTTATCCCATTGTTACAAAGAAGTTAATAAGATTGCAGATTATTTGGCAAATTTAGCCATTGATAGCAATGTTAATCAGCGAGAGGTGGGTTTTGAGGAAATTCCTTCTAGGGTATGGGAAGGTTTGCAACAATAGTTATGTGATTTTCTTGAGTAATGTTGATGTAAAATTTTATGATGATAATTATTCCCGCTTTCCCCTTTCATTTCAAGTATTCATGTTCCCTGTCTGGAGGAGTGTTCGAGCTCATGGTATTTGATACAATTGTGTTTTTCCAAAGGTTTTTTGATACTTTCTTTTTTGGCAGGAAGGTTTTTGGCTCATGGGATTTGGCACAGGGCTTTGGAAAATTCTGTCTTCTTCCATTGAAAGAAACTATGGAGTCTACATTTGAAAATTATATGGGCTCTATGTAAAACTGATATTAATTGTGTTGTGACTACATTTTGTATGTGGTTTTGCACGGGGTTTATAAACTGATCTGCTAGATACTATAGGTTTATTTTATGAGATGTGACCGGAGGTTTTCTTCCAAGGATTCTTTCCTCTGGTATGCTCTTTGAATCCTGTGTTAAAAAAAAAAATTAATAAAAAAATTTAATGAAATAATCCACTTTTATTGAAAAAAAATATATATATATATTTCTATCCTTATAGACCTTTTTATACAGACCTCTTCTTTAGGCAATAGAGTTATAATGGCATAAGGCTTGCGTATTATGCCATTGACAATAAGGTACTTTTCCTGTTCGTATTAATTATCTTTTTCCTCCATGTTTTACTTGAACAGATCTATCCACGTCCTAATTCTGTCCTTTACGTAGAGGGTACAGAGCTTTATCTGTGCTGGCACATGGGCACTTTAATGTGTAAACAAAAACCTTTAGCCCCCACCGAATACCGACTCGTTACATTCACTAAATACTGACGTGATACATTCACTAAAAGAAACAGTACTAAACGAGCATATACTCTTAAATTTGATTGTAGTATATAACTTTTTATATATACGGTCTTGGTAGTATCTAGTTTCTTACAAAATGAACATAAATTTTCAGATTTGATTTGTAGTATCTAGTTTTTTCTTTTTATATATTTGTAGTATCTAACTTTTTATATATATGGTGATGTAGTCCAAAAGAGAAAATAAAAATCTTTGTAATGTAGTCTAACAGGGAAAATAAAAATCTTGGTAGTATCTAGTTTCTTACAAAATAAGCATAAACTTTCAAACTCGATTTGTATTATCTAGCTTTTTCTTTTTATATATTTGTAGTATCTAGTTTTCTTTTTATATATTTGTAGTATCTAACTTTTTATATATATGGTGACCGAGTCCAAAAGAGAAAATAAAAATCTTTGTAATGCAGTCTAAAAGGGAAAATAAGAATCTTTGTAGTATCTAGATTCTTACAAAACGAACATAAATTCTCAAACTTGATTTGTAATATCTAGCTTTTTATATATATGGTGATGCAGTTCGAAAGAAAAAATAAGAATCTTAGGTAAGAAAGGATTGAAATGTGAGGTGTTTGTTTTTTTTAATTTTTTAATGTAAGGTGTTTATTTTTTTGTTTTTTTAATGTGAGGTGTTTGTTTTTTCTAATTTTTTAATGTGAGGTGTTTATTTTTTTGTGTTTTTTAATGTGAGGTGTTTGTTACATGGGGTGGAATAGATGAATATGTCAATGTTATATAATGTATAATAAATAATAATGAATAAAGAGAGATATTGCTTAACTTTCTGATTAAAAAATTATTGAGATTTATTAAATATAGTGAGATTTTCATATCCTAGAATCAAAAAATATGTTTGTTAGTCATATATAAGTCATAATAAAAATATTCTTTTACTTTTCTATTGGATTGACTTCCTAAATATAAACTTTCTCTCTATATGTATATATGAAATGAGCTTCTAATAATCTTTGCATCTTGACAAATGATTTGTTAGAGAAGTATATTGTAAGGCAACAATATTATTTGCATCTCTCAAAAAATTTGTATTCTTTGTCAAACTTTTAAGATTTTTCTATTAAAATTGTGGATTCTAAACATACCATGATTGACAATAAGTTTCAAATATGTACATGAATGAGAGATATTGCTTAAATTTATGATTAATAAATAATTGATATTTGACTTGTTTTGTATATATAGATTGAATCTCTAAGGATCTAAGATTTTCCCATATGAACTCTTATAGAAGTATATTACAAGACACCAATATTTTCTATTTTCTCTCACACTCTTTAGATCTTTCTACTTAAATTGTGGATTTTAAAAATATTATGAATGACAATAAGTTTCAAACATGTAAATGAATACTAGTTTGTTTGCTAGGTGGATCACAAGCACTAAGATAAGTGTGATATGATGTGTTAGATTATTTTCTTGGTTTGAGTGGAGATATGAATAGATAGCTTTCAAGATATTCCATTCTATGATTAAAATGTGTGCAAAAAGAATATCTTTTTATAATTAAACATAGTACTAAATTGTGAAGATTTTTTGCAATATTAATTTAGGATGAAACTATTTGTTCAAATATTTGATTTTGATTTTGATTTTGATTTTGATTTTGATTTTGATTTTTATATTTGAAAAATATGTATTATAACTGTTAAAACCACCTCTCATTTATATCTAGTGTGATCGATATCTAGATAAAAATTAGATTAATAATAATAATTGAATATATAAACCCACTGAATTGAAATTACATCTACATAAATTAAAAATTAAATGATAAACATAAATTTAAACACAAACAAAACTAAATATATATCAAAGTAAATGATAATAGAAAGTTAAAAAATTACCATTTATAAATGTATAAATACATAAAAGCATTATAAATTGAATGAACAATACAATTAACTTGTTTTTCACCATTACAGCCTACTCACTGGTAGACCAGGCCTACGTATTACCTAGTCTCATATAACTATTTAACTTGTTTTTCACCATTACAACCTACTCACTGGTAGACCAGGCCTACGTATTACCTAGTCTCATATCACTATTCATCTGACATGTGGGTTTTAATAATCTTATGCTAGATTAGCTTTTCAGGTTAGTTTTTTGATATGGTTTGATATTTTTATCATCATAAAGATTTTTCTGAATTTTCCTAGACCACTGCCGTAAGAAAACACAATAAATAGGCATAAAATTTTACCAAATCCATTCACATTTTATGAAATAATTATTAGTTTGATAAATTTATCACACAATGTTTTTTAAATGAAGATTATTATTATCATTGTGATAAAACTGCATCCAGTATGTGTAATTATAATCTCTTAAACTTGCTTCTATGTTTCAACTGCTGAACAACAACGTTTTAACTTTGTAGGAAAGCAAGTCTAAATTTCTGTACCCAAATTCATAGGGTTGTAAGGAAGCTTTGTGGTTCAATTTCAGAGAGCCTTGGGCTCCCAGAAAACTACATTGAACAAGAATTTACAGACTACTCGCAGATTATGGTGTGCAACTACCATCCGAAATGTCCAGAGCCTGAGTCCACTCTTGGTGTAGGGAGTCACACAGACCCAGGTTGGATAACAGCATTGATGCAGGATGACGTCACAGATTTACAGGTCCCCTATGAAGACCGCTGGGTCACAGTCAAGCCTATTCCCCATGTTAGTGTAATCAATCTGGGTGATGTACTACAGGTAAAATGGTTTCTTTATTGGCGTTCTTAATATACTTGATCATAAGAAAAGTAATAAGAGTTTCTTTCTCTCTCTGAATATTGTTTATTTGTTATAAAATCTTACACAGATACTGAGCAATGGGCTATACAAGAGCGTAGAGCACAGGGCGACTGTTAATGGAAGTGCGGATAGGATATCTGTGGTGACAACTTATGGCCCATCTCTGAACACCATTATCAGGCCTGCTCCTGAACTGCTGCTGAAGGGTTGTCAGCCTGCTTATGGTGAAGTAGTTTATAAAGAATACATGGAGATGATTCTAAGCGGGTCACTTGAAGACAAACATTTGTTGGATTTCCATCGCCTGGAAATACAATGAAATGAAAGCAGAGTGGTCGATTATATATATAGTATAAGTTTGGTTCGACATGTTATTGAATTTAGTTTGTGTAAGCTGCATAGAAACTCAAAATCTGATTGCAATTATCTCATATTAAGGTGAAAACGATTATGCCCCTGCTATTAATAGAGGCTAGGGACGAAATGATCCTATGATATGATTACTCCAACCTGGCATATGCCTAATAGTTGTAAGGTGTTCAACTAAATGCTTGATTGTATGCTCAAGATTATGATATTTGGTCTGTGGAAGAATATTTATAATATTTGAAGATATTGCTTGATTCTCTCACAAATAGTAGATCACAAAATTCTCTCATTTATAGGGTTTGAATTGGTGCTTTAATTTGTTTAATTCATATGCTCTTTAATATGGATCTTTCATTTGTGATTAAATTTTCATCTTTTTGGATTATTTGATTTAGTTTCGTTTTATATTTTTTTCTTTTCAAATGATTCAAAAAAAAAAAATTCAGTAATTATTGTTTGTTATATAGTTTGATGGTGCATATCTATCACAAAAGGGATATAAGATGTTCATTTGCAAAGTAATCTATGATATATGTCTTCTAAAACACTCTTAGATATTGTCATGTCTATCTTAGAATTTGATCTTGTCTATTATGACTTTCAATTTTTTCTTTAATAACATATTTTGTTAGAAGGGATTTCCAAAAAATAATGTTTAAATAATAGATGAAAAGGTTTGGGTCTAATGTGAGATCCACTTCAATGCTATCTAGGATCTCACGAATAGGTTATTCCTTTTTCATTCTACTAAAGCTACCCAAGAAAAAAATATCCTCAAATATGACCATTCATTTGTCCTTCCAATAAGTCCTTGTTTGTTAATATGAGCACACAAATTTTATTTTATTTTTTCAATAAAAGTGGATTATTCCACTAAACTTTTTTATTAATATTTTTTTATTTTTTACACAGGATTCAAAGAGCGTATCGGAGGAAAGAACCCCGGGAAGAAAACCTTCGGTCACAACTCATAAAATAAACCTATAGTATCTAATAGATCAGTTTATACACCCCACCCAAAACCACATACAAAATGCAGTCACAACACATATAATATCAGTTTTACATAGAGTCCATATGGCAATTTGCAATCGGATAATTTTCAAATGTAGACTCCACAACTGCTATCAATGAAAGAAGACAGAATTTTCCAAAGCCCTCTGCCAAATCTCGTGATCCAAAAACCTTCCTGCCAAAAAAGAAAGTATCAAAAAACCTTTGGAAAAACACTATTGTATCAAATACCATGAGCTCGAACTCTCCTCCAGACAACGAACATGAATACTTGAAATGAAAAGGGAAAGTGGGAATAATTATCATCATAACATTTTACATCAACATTACTCAAGAAAATCACATAACTATTGCTGCAAACCTTCCCATACCCTAGAAGGAATTTCCTCAAAACCCACCTCTCACTGATAAGCATTGCTATCAATGGCTAAATTTGTCAAATAACCTGCAATCTTATTAACTTCTCTATAACAATGGGATAACAAAAAAGATTCAAACAATTCTATTTTTTTTTAAATGAGATCAAGTATATACTACAAATTCCAACAATTCAATATCTTTTTCATAACACATTGAATAATCACCATAGAATCACCTTCAATTATTAATTCCTTAATTCCCAAAGAGATTGTCAAATCCAATCCAAAAGACAAAGCATGAAATTCCGCATAATTGTTAGTTTTAAAACCAATAGCATGACACTTAGCTCGAATTAATTTGCATTATGATAATAAATTACCATGCCTACCCCAGCCGGCCAAAGGTTACCACAAGAGGCCCCATCAAAATTCAATTTAAAGTGCCCCTGCAGAGGAGGTTTCCATCTAGCAGACCATCTCTTACCTATTGCATCATTCTCCTTTAAAATTGAACCATGAGAGGGTAAAACCGACAACGTCTTCCAAACTCTAGTAACTCTACTATCCCAATGTGAAAAAGAAGTAAGATTTTCCAAATTCTTATAAATAAACGACAAAGCAACCTCAGAGATTGAAGACTCAATTTTTAATAAAACCTTAGACATAGGAGAACTTGTTTTTTTAAATATCTTGTTGTTTTGCTCTGGCCAAACATTCCAAGTCACAATAGATCGAGATATGATCCAAAGGCATGCATAAAAAGATGAGGCAAACATAAATGGCCAAGATCTAAAATGGGAAATGAGATCCTTACCAATAACAAAGGATATATTTAACTTCTCAAACAACCACTGCCAACATTCATAAGCATAATCACAATGTAGGAACAGGTGTGAAGAAGATTCCAATTTTTTGTTACAAAGGACACAAGGGAAAACAACAGTAATACCAAGCCTGTCCAGTCTCATACCTGTAAGGACTTTGTCCTGAACTGCCAACCAAGAAAAGTCTCCAACTTTAGGAAGACAAGCCGAATGTCAAAACAACTTGTAAGGCCAGGATGATAAATCTTTAGCAACCATAAGAGAGTTGTAACCATCTTTAACAGTGTACTTACCAAAAATATTCTTTGTCCAAATAAGTTCATCCTCAGAATCAAAAAGAAATACAATTCTATCCCCCAAAATCTTCTCAAGATCTAATTTCATACTTTGATCAACATCTAAGAAATCAATCGACCTCCATCTAGCTAGCTTAAGGGGTCCACTAGTCATAATTTTAAAATAATCCGCTACAAAAACACCCCAAAGGGAGGAAAGAATAGTGGTCAGGGGAGACCAATCCCTAATATTCACCAGAGGTGTGTGTCCATTCCATACTTCATCCCAGAATCTGACCTTTCTACCATTATGAACAATCCATGAGAGATGAAGCAAAATAATTGATCTACATTTACAAAGGAAATTCCAAATAGCAGAACCCGAAGGAAAATTTGAGACTTTAAAAATGTACTCTCTCGGTCCATTATTTAAATATTTGGCAAACATAATCTGTGCCCATAAGGAGCTAGGCTTGTCATATAATTTCCAAACCAACTTAGCACCTAAGGCTAAATTCTGATTTTCCAAACTCTGAATTCTTATTCCCCCAAGTTCCTTAGGAAAACATACCTTATCCCATGCAACTAAAGGGAGTATCTTCTTGCCATCTTTATTATTTTTCCAAAGAAAATCTCTAGGAGTATCCTGTAAACTAACAATAGCTTCTTTTGGAGACTTTCAAACAAAAATGAGATATATGGGAATGACATTCAAAATAGACTTGATGAGAAGAATTTCACCCACCAAAGTTAACCATCTATGATTCCATGAGAGAATTCTTTTAGAAATGACCAAAGTAATCTTATCCCAAAAACCAATCTTATTGTGTTTAACAAAGAAAGGAATCCCAAAGTAAGTACATGGAAGATTTCTAGTCTCAAATCCCTAAAAGGATTGCAACCTATGTTGAACCAATTGTGATGTATTAAGGAAGAAAATATTTGATTTATCACCATTCACTTTCTGACCAGAAAACAATTCATAATTTTGTATTATTCTTTTAATCACTTTTGCCTCAACTAACGAAGCATGTCCAAATAATAGAGTATCATCTGCAAAGAGACAATGAGAAATACTTTGGGGAATATTTTGAATCCTTATACCTTTCCAAAGCCCCCCCACTTTAGCAGCCCTAATAGCCCAACTAAAGGTTTCAGCTAGGAGAATAAACAAAAAGGGAGAAAGGGGATCTCCCTATCTCAAACCCCTGGATGAAGTGAAAAAACCACAAGGAGAACCATTAATTAAAACCAAGAATCTTGCAGAAGAAATACATGCACAAATCCATATGACTCAGGCCTTGGAAATACCTAACTTCTCAAGAACAGCACATAAAGCCCCCCACTCTACTCTATCATAAACCTTCATCATGTCTAGTTTAAGTATCATGGTTGGAGTTCTTTGGGTGGAAATAGAATGCAGCACCTCATGTGCTACAATTTCACCCTCTGTTGTCTCCCTTCTAGGAACAAAACAACCTTGCTCCAATGAAATGATCCTAGGTAGAATTTTTTCCAACCTAAGGGAAATTGCCTTCATAAATATCTTATACAAAGTATTACACAAATCAATGGGGCGGAAGTCAGAAAAAGTCTTAGTATCCTCCTTTTTAGGAATAATTGCAATCATTGTAGTATTAAGTTCTTTTAAAACAGACCTATTTCTCCTAGCTTCCTCAAGAGCCAATAAAACATCATTTCCCACAAAATCCCAACATTTCTGAAAAAATAGAGTAAAACCATCTGATCCTGGAGCTTTATCCAGATTCATAGCAAAGACAACACTCTTAACTCCTTCTAAGGAAAAGGGAGATATCAACATCTTATTGTCTTCCAAGGATACTAAAGGAGGAATATTAGATATAATATCATTGCTGAGATTTCGATTTTCTAAAGATAATAATGACTTAAAAAACCTAACTACCTCTGAAGCAATGTCCTTAGGCTCTGTCAATAAAGTCCCATTATGCCATTGAATATAAGATATCCTATTCTTACATCTTTTAATCTTAGTTGAAGAATGAAAAAATTTTGTGTTCTTGTCACCATCTGAAAGCCATAACTCTCTAGATTTATGTCTCCAATAGATTTCCTCTCTAGCTAACACCTCCTTGAGCTATACTTCTAGTGACTTCAATTCATCAAAAACTTGTGGCACCATACCATGTTGAAGCACATGAGTATTAAGACACTCAATCATATCTTTAATCCTTTGTTTCTCCTGAAAAATGTTCTTAAAATATGAGATATTCCATTCACTAATATTCAATTTCAAATAGCTTAACTTATTAGTAATCTGAAACATACGAGACCCAAACAAAAAGGAGCAGAATTCCACCATTTCATAAGCAGAGGCAAAAAGGAAGAATCCCTAAATCACATGGGCTCAAATTTAAATGGAGACTTAAAAGAAGCCCTATCCTCAATAACTGAAAGGGAAATTGGAAAGTGATCACAACCCAAGACTGGTAGAATAGAGGAAAAGAATTCAAAATCTAGATCAATCCAATTCTTAGATAACAAAAACTGATCTAATCTCTCAACAATCTTATAAAAATTCCTTCTCATGTTTGTCCATGTGAAAACTCCATTCTAAGACTTACAATCAAAAAGGCTCATATCAGAAATGAAATCCCCAAAGTCATCCATAATCCTTTTATTAGGGAAAACACCTCTTTTCTCATCTAAATCAGTGATAGCATTAAAATCACCCCTGAAGATAATAAAGGAACCATGTCTTAAGGGAGAAGAAATCCTCTTTAATTCACTCCATAAATTACTCTTCCCTTGAATTCCTGACAGATCATAAATGTTAAAAAGCCAGGATTTAACCTTCAAAATCTTTCTTATAACTAAAGTCGACATCCAATTTGGAGCAGATGCCACTAATTGTACCTTAATGCCAAACCTCCTCAAGCACCACAAGCAGGAGAAGAGAGAAAATTCCACCTTCTCCAAGATGAAAAAACCAAATCAGCAGACTCCTTTGACAACTTTGTTTCTTGCAACATAAAAATATCACACTTAATTAAGTCCATCTGGGACTTAATTAAGCATCCCTTGTTAGGGGCATTCAAGCCCCTAACATTCCAAGAAATAATTCTCATTGTCCTCGAGGGGAGGCTGAAGCTCCTCTCTTCCCATTAATCAGAGAATTTTTTCTTTCCCCAAAGCAACCTTGCAAATTATGTTTCACAACCCCTGATCTTGTCATAGGAGGACTAGTCATAGATCTCTTACTCCTATTTCTTTTTACACTTACCAGAGTTAGGCATGTTTTCTTAGGCCTACCAAGAGAGACGGAACGCCTTCCTTTCTCACCAGCAATAGAAAGGGACAAAGTCTTTTGAATTCCAACATCAATTTCCATTTGAGTCTTAAGATTATTTGGAGGCCTACCTCTCCCAGGAGAAACCACTGATGGTGAAAAAACCAGAGTTGTTTGGACAATAGGTAAACTCTTGCATGACTTTGGAGAAGCTAGGATAATTGGATTATCTTCAAAACCCAACTCTGTTGTAGCCAAAACCGCAAAAGGATTAGCAGATGCATAAATTGGAAGGGTAGAGTTTATACCCCCCAAATCATTCTCAATTGAAAAAACAACTCTATCAGTAATACTCTCATCGATCTGATGTGCATGATTGTTAAAAATATCATTTACTTGCTGAACCATATTCTCATCTGGAATAATAACAGAGACAACCTTTGACGGATTACTATTCCCTAAGGAAGATTCATTAGCCATATTAATTTCAACATTCAGAGGGGGATTATTAGACACCAAATTCTTAATTTCTTGAACTAAAGAAGCATCATTAGGAAAACCTATGGCAGGTACTGTATTTTTATCTCTTTTCACATTCTTTGAAGAATCCAAAACCTCCTTATGTGTGCATGAAGACAAATTGTCATCCTTACACTTTATGTGATTATTTGACATCTTAGGGCAATCTATTGTCAATGGATGATCTACTCCATTTATTGGGGGATTACCATCCATCACTATACCCTCGTTATTAGAAAATGTCTTCAGTAAAATTGAAAGTGAGATTGAACCCGAAGTGTGATCATTTGGTTTTCTAGAACTGCGACACAATGGATTATTTTCAAGATTAATGTGACTTGTTTCTACCAATTTATGCGAAGAGACATTTCCACATCCTTCAACCGAAGGTCCCGCGGACAAACTATCTTTATTAAGGGATTTAGGGACAGAGCCAACAACCTGCTGGTTTTTCTTAAAATCCAAAAGTAACAGAGCATCCAAAAGTAAAGGAGACTTAAGAAGCTCCATGTCTAATTTCTCAATTGACTGGCACCAAATACCATCATGAGACTTGATATTACAAATACAGGGGCAAACATTGTTAGGGTTAATAAGAACACAAATTTTTACCAAAACCTCCCCCTCCAGAAAGTCCATTTTGTTAAAAAAATTCCAATAGTATTTCCAATTTTCTCAAGAACATTTGGATCTATAAATTTAAAAGGAATTTTAGGTAATCCAAAGAAGAAAGGAATAAGTTTTGAACTAGACCAAGCAGGAACAAAAAAGGGTTTCCAAGCCGCAATTGAAATTAAATGTTTTCCAAACCAATGATGCGAAGTTCTTAATACCTCATCTCTGAAAGAAGGAGAATCAAAGACAATAATAAAAGCATTCGCAGACAATAATTGAAAATAATGCATATCCCCCCATCTTTTCTACAATTTATGATAAAACTTTAACAAACTAATTTGATCACCCCAAATTTCCCCAGAAATAGCATTCATATGCAAACAATTCGCTTTCTAATCGACATAGGAACCCAGAATATCGATACAAGGGATAGGAGCCCAAACCTGTGATGAAGAAACCCTTGGCAGAATAGGATCAGTAGGTATCTTACTTACCTTTTCCAGACTAGCTTCCTTGAGGTTCAAATTTACCTTATTTCCCACCTGCTATGAAGAAACAGAAACCCTAGCCACAGTCTCCTTATTTGCCAAGCCAACAACCCTAGCAAACATTCGTTGATTGCCCAGATCCAAAGATCTTTTCCCCAAAAAACCCTTCAATTGCTTCTCATAATTCCCTTAATTCGCACCATTTTTAAAATGCCCTCGATTGAATCTCCTTCCATTGTTATTCTACCTCCATTCCACACTACGTCTGTTTCGAAAGAAGCCTTGAAAGTATTTTGAAACTGGCCAAAAAACCTTGTTACTTTCACTTCGGTTTACCTGTATGTTACCTTGTCATCCGTCCCTCATAACAAGAGTGAGCCGCCTTGCAAAGTTTTTAGTTGAGTCCTTTAATCCCTCTTTTTCCGAAAACTTGTTAAAAGTTCATTGGTTCAATCTCTAATCCTCCTATAAATCATTTCTAAATCCTTAGCATTATGCTTCAATGGTTTGTTTGAACCTCAAGAACCCCTCGAACCATCTTGAAAAGAGTTCATAGTGTTCATTTAGGTACCGCAGGTTCTAAGTTATATCTAAGACATTTTCACGCTAACGTTCACTCAAGTTTTTTGCAACAACTCTATTTCACGGTCGCGGATGATGTTTCATATACTATTTCTCTAGATTGTGACCCATTTGAACCTAGTTCAAATAGTTCACTGATGTTCATAATGTTCGATGAAGTTCAAAGGACCAGCGGCAATCAACAAAGTTAATCTTTTCCAAAGGAAAATCTCCTTGGCATAGCATATGCTTTGCACTACCTAAACCCTCATGACGTCAGTTCAAATGGTTCATGAATGTTCAAATCAGGTGGGTCCCATAGGAAAGACTAAACAACGTGATGGTGCATTTATTGCTAAGTGTGATGAAGATCTGGCCATATCTCGGGTGACGTCAACCAGCCAATTTTTGATGGCAAGTAATCATTTTTGGGATTTGGCGGTTACACCGACGAGTGCTATCATGCATTCAATACACATGCGTGATGTAAAATCCCAATGCTCAGCTCATCTGAGTTGACGGCCAAAATTAATGCACTAAATGAGCTTTTGGTGCTGTATTTGTTATAAGGTATGAAGTGATTTATTTTTTAAACCTGTTCTTCATTGCTATGGAGTATCTAGTCGAACGTTTTTCTGCTAGTAGACGTTCGATTGGTTTCAGCCATGAAGGTGAGTTTTGATTCCTATCTTCTTCAGTGATTTTTAGCTATTTTTCTCTCTCATAATAAAATTACTTGGAGAGATAAGGGTTATTGGTTATAAATTATGAAGTCCAGTCTGCATCTTTTCAGAAATATTTTCAGTCTTGCTTGCACAGAATCCATTCTCAGTGACACAAACCTGAAACGGGAGAATTTGGAAGCCTTGAAGGAAAGGACATTTAAAGGTATTGATAGTTCTTTTGGTTTAGAAATTCTAAGTAGTGGCCTAATAGAGGCAACAGCTTTCCCACCTACTATTCCTTGCCCAGAATTAGTTAGGGAGTGCATTGTGCGATATGACCCTATTTCTGAAACTATCAAGAGGGACAATGGTGAAATCCTCCTCGCGATCAATAGGGAAGTCATTTCTTCTATTTTCAAATTGCCAGATTACAAGCTCTCAAATTTTTCCCCTGCCCAATCAATCACCAAGTTCAATGCAGACAAGAGTGGACACTGAAACAATATAGCGAAGGATTGGTTGATAGTTCCTCAGAAAGGTGGCTCTAGGCTACCTAAACACCCCAACAAAAATCACATTCTTCCCCATATTCATGATGTTATGTTATTGTTACACCGAGTTAGAGGTTCAGTTGAAGCCTACAGTCTTGATGATTGGATTTACTGTTATGTGCAACTGGTGTTGGAGGGAAAGCAGTTCTCTGATTGGGCAGAGCTTATTGCTGACTCTATGAGAGAATAGATGAGCATGGCAAAGAAGTTCAAACAAAATTTATTCATGTCTTCTTATTTTATATATTGTTTGGCATGTACCAAAGAGATAATAGGAATTCCTAGGCAACCTGCTGAAGGGGATGTTTCTATATATGACTTTTACCCCATGCTGCAAAGAGATAATGCATTACAAGATTTTAGGAGAGTGCATAATGCTTTCCTGGGGGACCTGTGCTATGAATTGAAGAACATGAAATCAGAAAGAATGTCTGAAGATGCCCAAGCCTTGGTGAAAAGATATGGTAGCTTCTTTGTTCAATTTCCTAGTTTTTGTTATATAAGGGTAGGTGGTTTCGAAGAAGAACCTTTCAGACTTCCTCATTTTTGTTCAGATTGCTTTGTCCTTGCTGAGATTTGTAGACAGTTTTCTACTGTAATTAAGAAAGCTCAACCCAAAGATAAATGGGAAGATCATTTCCCTATTCAATTAGGCGATTTATCTTGTAGTTCAATGTCAGATGCGTTGAGCATAGGAGCTGACTTGAAGAATTTTAATTTGAAACTGTATCAAAGAAGAAATGGCTTTGATAATAAAGGTTTTTCATGGGGCCTTGGTTTGATGGTGCACCTTCCTTTCTCACACTTGGAAGACTTTTGGGAACATTGTTGTGATGAACTTGAAGTGTTCAAGAGAGAAAATATGAGAATGGTTCTGGGACAGATAGTTTCACTGAAGGTGAAAATTGATATAAGTAGGATCAAAGAAGATAATCTAGAGCTATTTGAACCTGGGTATCTAGATCAAACTGAACCCGAAACATTCTCTATTAATTGGGATGTGGAAGAAGAAGATGATATATAGCTCAGAACAAAAAGAGTCTTGGAGTTGGGTCAATAAGAAAATAGCAATGAAATCAGGCAAGATCAATCCTCCAAGAGATAATGTGGTTTCTCTATGTTCTCCAAAAAAAAATTCTAACCCCACTTCTATGCATGTTCATGCAGGCAAAAATAAGAAGTCATCTCACACCAAGCACGAGCCTAATCTTCCTTTGAACTATCCTGCTCCTTGATTTACAAGGTCACAGAGCATTGCACAGAGGAAAATGGACCTGGTGAGAGACACAGAGGTGAAAGACAAGACCCTCGACCCTCAGATTTTTGAGGTCGAGGACCTTGATAGTGATATTATCAACACCACGAATTCCCATGCAATCACTGTAGCCATGACACTGCCACCTCAAGTAACTGGAAGAATAGCTAGTTCAAGCACAACTCCCAAATGGTTAACTACTTCAGTAAGTAAGAAACGAAGCTCGATCCCAGTGTCTATCCCAATTCAAGACATGGTGGTCAAATACATGGAAAAAGGTCCTAAATAGAAGAAGTTCAAAATGACCACCAGGTTGGACATTGATGAAAAGACCGGGAGATGGCTTGCTGAAATTGCTTCCTATAAACCCAAGGATAAAAGTAAAGAAATAAATGCAGAAGATTTTGAAGTCACCAAAGTAGATTTGGGAAACATGAGTAGGGACTTTGATAACCACCTTTTCAATGTGATGGCTAAGAAAATTCTCACCAGGTCAGAGAAAGATGGACAAGAGAAAAAGCAACCGAAACGACACATCAAAGTTTTAGCCCAATTCATTGATAGCCTGGGCTGTTTTGGAGAACTCCCTATATCACAAGCTTCATAAAACTTTGATCCCACCTCACCGAAGAACAAGAAACTGATGAATCAAGTTCAGCGAGCTAAGAGCATCGCAGGGGTCGTAGAAAAATGGATTGAAGGGTGATCAAGGATGGCGACAAATATATTACAAATTCCAGGAAGCTATGCGATGAAATTCAAAACCTCATTACGGAGATCCAAAATCAGGTTATGCAATGGGAAAAGGAGGAGCATAAGTGGGAAAATGTATTACCCATGTTTGCCAAGATAGAAAAATATGGAGCCACTGAGTTTTTAACAGAAAACTCAATAAAATTGGCAACTGATGAGTGCCAGCTCTTTGTGTTGAAGAAAACCATAGCGTGGCAGGTAATTACATTCAAGGCGGTAATCTCTGATGTCAAAGCCTCTGTTTACGAGCTCTAGGAACTTCAATATAGCTTGATCATTGATAATAAAGTGGTTAACCTAGATCATGATTAGCAACTAGGACTTTATGGGCTGAATACACAGGACGCGGTAAAGGCATTTAAATTACACATGGAGAAAATTAGGGCGAAAGGAAACTTTACTTCTGAAGATATAACACAGATTGCCCGAATTGAATCCATGATGTTCATTGGCAATGATCAGTTACCTAAACATGCCGAGAAAATGGTAAAACACAGGTGGGAAAAGGAAGCTGCAAAGGTGAAAACTAATGCCATGAAGAATCTGAGTCAGCCTATGATTTAGGAGCTTACAACCTCCCATGATGCCTGGAAAAGTGGAAGAGGAGATGACGCTGGAGAAGAAGCATAATATTATGCTTAGGCTTTGTTTTTATTTTTAAATGCTTTTCAAAAACCTTGCAATTACTTCGAGACATCTCTCCCCTAAATACTTTGTTACTTTTATAACAGTTTCAGAGGAGGTTGGGTTTTCAAGGAGACCTCCTCTGTTCTTCAAAAAGACTACTATAAGTTAGATGAAAAAGATTTAGAAGGGGTTGGAACAGTAGACGTAGAAATTAGAATATTTTGTTTGTCTGAAGGAAGTGATCAGTTTTTCAGAATTTGAAATTGGAAGGAACTTATGTATGTATCTTTATGTCTTTGTTGCACGGAATATACATATAAAGATCATATACATTTTGAGGTTTTAAATCTTTGATTTTGAATCCATGGAGTAATGTTTCTTTGCAAATATTAATCTAGTTAAATTGTCTGTGATTATCTTTTTGATGGTGAATTCTATTATTAATCTGGAGCTTCTTTCTGTGTTGTTTAGAAAGATATTTGGTTGAAAAGAGACTTTGTTTCTCTTGTTTATTTTTATGAAGTGCTGAAATCAGTGTTATTGATCTTTGCTTTGATTACTTCTGATTTTCGTGGTGAAGCATCTTGAAGAAGGTTCGTTTTTGTTTTTTTCTGAAATATTTGCATATTACTAGCCTCTCATCTAAGATTGAAGTAGGCAGCCTTACATGCTTTTAGGTTAAAAGCATATCAGTCTTATTTAGTTAGATTATTCTCTGAATAACTAATGGAGGGAGCTGTACTTGTCTAAAATTCAGAGGGAAGTGATGTATGTCACACTTACCCAACTGTTTAGTTGAACTTTTGTTTTTCAAAGAGGGTAACAGAGCTTTGAATTAATTCAATTAAAAGAAAGACAAAATCTGTTCACTAACATATTTTTGGCGACTCTGCTGGGGACGTCAACATTTAATAGATCAGTATGTTATATATTTGTTAAAACTGGGTAAGTCATGGTTTTACTTGCTAATAGAATTCCTGGACAAACGCATACTTCAACCTGTGCTTCAACCTTGCTTACATTTTGAAGACACCTAAGAAGATATTATTGTTGACCTTAATGTTGTTGCCTGGAAATTTAGAACTCATAACCAATAGTATCAACAAGATCGCCTAGTATTAGAAAGAGAAGAAGAAATAGGTGAATGGTTGAGAAGGATTCCCATAGCCCAAGAAGTTGTTGTGGTTGATAGAGTTGTTCATAGGCCCTAGAAGAAATAACACTGGATTCTTGTCCTTATACTAGATCACAAAGGAGAGAGGGAGTTTTTGATAACTTTTTCGAAGAACTGCAAGGGTTCTCACTCTCTAAAAATTTCACTCCCAAGAGGAAGGCTAAAAGTAGACCTTCTTCCCCTACTAAAGCTACTCCCAAAGTACCTCTCTCTTCTAGAAATTGGCAAGCATTAACGCTTTCTAGAATGCAAGCTCCTCCTCTTGTAACTATTTTCCCTGTTTCAATCATGGCTCAACCATGGGGCACTGCAGTCGGGCCTCTTTCTCTCGGTGCTCGTAATCCTCTCCCGAAAGGGGCTAGGGATGTTTTACCTAATTTCAATGGAGATGGGAACATATCAATTGAAGAACATTTGAACTCCTTTAATGTAGCAATTGGGATACTGGCAATGCAGCACAAAGATGTGGCTGTTAGGATTTTCGCTCAAACTCTTACTAAGGGAGCAGTGGATTGGTTCAGTCATCTGCAGGAAAGATCTATAATTAATTGGCTAACAATGAAAACTGCTTTCGAGAAATGGTTCAAGAGCACTGATGATGAGCACTCACTTTTGGCTCATCTCACACAAATGAAGAAAGAGATTCATGAGCCAATGAGAGATTATGTGGCTAGGTATAATAAAATTATTCATAAAATTCCCCTTGCTAAAAGACCAACTGTTGATAACCAACAATGTTTCTTTATCAACTCTATGCCTCCTAATGTTGGTTTCCATCTCAGAAGAAATAGGACAGCTGATCTTGATACTGCACAGAACCAAGCTATAGAGCTAGAAGATGATTTAATAACAGCAGAGAAGTGGAGAAAAGATGTGCAAATCCCTCAAGGTCAATCTCAAGCTTCCACTTCTTCGACTGATCTAGTTGTCCAAAGATTATTCAATGATATGATTGCCTTGAAGAGGCAAATTCTGAAAACTGGAGGTTCTTACCCACAGCCCTATCAAGATATAAGTAGGAAACAACCAAACCAGCACAATTATGGGCGAACTTCGTAACTCCCTGCTGCCCCGCAAAGATTGCAAATAAAAGGTCCTCTTGATAAATGTGCTATGTGCTCTTTTCACCTTACTTCAGATCATGATGGGAATTCTTGTCCTGATATGATAAGGCATGTCCAAATGGGAAGCACAAAGGATGAACTCGGGGAGTTCACTGAAGCAGGGAAGATTCAAGAAGTACCTGGCGAGTCTGGATCATTTTACCTTGAATACGAATTAGATTTAGAAAGAGGTGGTAATATTTTGGTAACTCTTGAAGACCTTGCATGTGCAATCCTTACAAGGAATCAATGAACCTCCCAACCTGCTCCTGTTGCAAACTCTATCGGAACTAATTTCAAGGGTAAGGGTCCCATAAGTAATGATTCTTCCTTTCATGCAAAAACACCTGAAGTTATGATTTTGCAAAGAAATACTGAGAGTAAAACCAATTCTTCTCCCTCTCCCTCTTTTGACATAATTGAATTTTACAAATCTTCAACTGTTCAAATTTCCACTGCTGAATATTTGAAATTGAACCCAGGGGAATTAGACAAGTTGGTCAAATATGTAAAAGGAGATCCTACCTTAGAGTCCTTAGTGCATGAGTGTATAGCTAATAATGGTTTGTTTACTGCTAAAAAACCTACATCTGCTTCTAGCCCTCCCACTATTTCAATTAATCCTTGTGCCTCTCACAGTACTGAAGATAAGCTTGACACTGAAGTTTTGAAACCCGAACCTTTTTATATCTCTCTCCTCTTGAATGGTCAGAAGCTTAGTAATTGTATTATAGATTCAGGGGCATCAGATAACATAATGGAATTCGATGGAAGTTGTGCCAACTCTGGTTCAGGAGTAGGGGTAGTTCTACTTTCGCCTAAGGTTAATGTTTTTCCTTTTTATTTCAAATTGGATTTTAAGAATACAAATAACACTGCGGAATATGAGGCATTACTTTTAGGGTTGAATGAAGCCAAATGTAAGGGCATAAAATTGCTTAAGGTGAAAGGTGATGCTGAGCTGATTGTTAAACAGGTAAGAAATGTTTACTCTGTTAAAAATGATAGACGAAAACATTATAGAAACAGAGTTTGGGATGAGATAGAGTTTTTTGATGCTTTCTCAATTGAAGCTATACCAAGAGAGAAGAACACTAGGGCGGATTCATTGGCTGTTTCAGCTTCTCTCTTATTACCACACCCAGACTTTAAGAATGATTCTTATATAATTGAAATGATTTACAGACCTAGTGTTCCTGACAATGTGTATCATTGGCAAGTATTTTATACATATTCTCAGATTAAAGATTTTTTGGAGTGTGTTTGTTCCTTTGTCCAATCATATTTTGAGGGTTCTGAGGATATTTGTAAAGAATTTTGTCCAAATCCTGGTATTGATTCTGATAAGAATTTCATTCAGCTTAAGGGGAACAAAATCCTGAAAGGTTTGGTGAGTCTAGAGAGGTTTTTCACCCGTAATGATGTGTTCACCGGCAAGAAAATTCCTGATGATGACAGTAAGGTGGGTTGCGAAAAGATCAATCTTGGTGATGAAGCTAATCCTAGAATGGTAACAATCGGCAAATGTTGTTCTTCTGAGGAGAAGCGAATGCTCATTGAGTTATTGAAAGAATACATTGACGTGTTTGCTTGGTGTTATGATGATTTAAAGGAATTTAGGAATGGTCAGTTTCAACATCAAATTTCGTTGAAGCCTGGTGTTTCTCCTTTTAGACAAAAACTGATAAATTTCAATCCCATGATGGCAGAAGAAATTTTCAAAGAGGTAGATAAAATGGTAAACACCAAAATTATATACCCAATCCATCACTCCACATGGGTAGCCAATATAGTACCTGTAAGGAAGAAAAATGGGGAAATCCAGATTTGTGTAGATTTTTGCAATCTGAACCAGACAAGTCTTAAGGATAATTATGTTTTACCCAATATGGACCATATTTTGCAGACAGTAGCTGGATCAGAAATGATGTCAATGTTAGATGGCTTTTCAGGCTATAATTAAATTAGTGTTGCAGAAAATGAACAGCATAAGACATCATTTATCAACCCTTAGGGAACATTTGCATATAATCATATGCCTTTTGGTTTGATTAATATCAGAGCAACTTTTCAAAGGGCCATGGATTCTTCTTTTAGGGATTTCCATGACAGGATTATTGTAATTTACCTAGATAACTTGACCATGTTCTCTAAAGAAAGGAAGAATCATCTCAAAGATCTCAGGGTAGTTCTACAACGTTGTCGAGAACATGGTATCTCCTTGAATCCAAAAAATCAGTGTTCTATGTAACTAAAGGCAAACTATTAGGGCACATTGTTTCAAAGGAAGGTATCAAGATTGATCTTGAAAGAGTCAATGCAATCCAACACCTCATCCTGCCTTCAAATCGGACTAGAGTAAGGTCATTTTTTGGTCAGGTAAATTTCCTAAGAAGGTTTGTACCTAAATTTATAGAAACTACTAAGCATATCATCGGCTTGTTGAGTGAGAGGTACCCTTTTAAATGGACTGATGAAGCTAAAGAATCCTTTGAAAAGATTAAGAGTTTAGTTGCCAGTGCACCAACCCTCATCAACCCAGATTTTAAAAAGGATTTTATCATATAATGTTATGCCTCAGAGCATACAATGTCAGGAATATTATTACAGGTAGATGAATCTGGGACTAAAGCACCCATAGCATTCATGAGTGTCCCTCTTAAGAAACATGAGCTTAAGTATTCGCTCTCAGAAAAACAAGCCTTTGTCGTGGTTAAAGTTGTAAAACAATTCAGATATTATATTTTGCATTCTCACTCTATGGTGTTTGTTTTGGATTCTGCAGTGAAAAGTATTTTGACTCAGCAGGAAGTTGGGCTCAACAAAAAAGTGACATGGGTAACCAAAATTCAGGAATATGATCTGGATATTCATCCTACAAAGATGGTTAAAGGATAGGGTTTGTGCAAATTGATAGCAGAGAATAAGGTGGAAATAGATGAAGAGGTACCATTGACTCTATTTGTTGGGTTGCAAGATACATGGTTTTCTGACGTAGCTTATTACTTGACCTATGGTAGTTGCCCGAGTCATTTTTCAACTAAAGAACAAAGGAATCTCAAATTAAAAGCAGCTAAGTATGTTATCTGACAAGATGTTTTGTATAAAAAAGCCTTGGATGGTACCTATTTGAGATGTGTAGATAAGCCACAACAGCGGAAGCTTCTAGAAGTTTATCATGATGAAGCCTGCGGTGGACATTTTTCATCCTTAGTAACCGCTTTTAAGATTTTAAGAAATTGTTTTTATTGGATGGGTATGTTCCGTGATGCATATACCTATGTTAAGGGATGTGAAAAATGTCAACTCTTTACTGGAAAACCACAGTTGGCGACACTACCTTTAAAACCTGTGGTAGTGGATGAACCTTTCAAACAATGGGGTATTGATTTCGTTGGCCCAATAAATCCTCATTCCAATGCTGGCCATATGTATATTCTAATAGCAACATATTATTTTACTAAGTTGGTGGAGGCTATCCCCACTAAGAAGGCGAACTCAAAGGTAGTATGTACTTTTCTCAAAGATTGCATTTTAGTCCGTTTTGGGGTTCCTAAGAAGATTGTCACTGATAATGCATCATATTTCTCCTCTGAGGAATTGACCATGTTCTGTTATGAACATCAAATTACTCTTTCACACTCCTGTGATTACTTCCTGCAAGGTAATGGGTTGGTAGAATCGAGCAACAAGAACCTGGTAGCAATCATGAAGAAGTTAGTTGATGATAATACCTGGAACTGGCATAAAATGTTATATGAAGCCTTATGGGCAGATAGAATTACCCCTAAAAGAGCAATTGGAATGGAACCTTATGAACTGGTGTATGGGATTGGTGCAAAGATTTCTTTACCTCTAGAATTGGCAGCAACAAAGCTTCAAACTGTAATTGAGGACTCCTTCCAAAATGCTCTAGAAAAGAGAGTCATGTATTTGACGAAGTTAGAAGAGGAAAGGGAGATGATAGTGGACAAAATTACAGAACATCATAACAAAGTGAAGAAAATATTCAATATGAAGGCTTGACCAAGGGGGTTCCTCAAAGTGGATGAAGTACTGTTGTGGGACAAGAGAAGAGAACCAAAGGGTGCCCATGGAAAATTTGATTCATTGTGGAGAGGTTTGTTAAAGATCCATGAAGTGGTGGGACCGAATGCATTCAAACTAAATTATTCTGATGGAACGGTTATGCCATATACCTATAATGGGCAAGACCTGAAGCTCTATAAACTTTGAAATCTATGACCAAGAGTTCCTGTACATAGTAGATTAGTTGTTTGTTTTTGTCTTTTTGGTGTGTGTCCTTTCGTCCTCTCTCTATTTTGATGTGCGAACCAGAGATTTAGAGTTCTTTTGACTTTTCACAAAATGCAATCCCCAATCAGAGCCAATGTTACCTTGTCATTCGTCCCTCATAACAAGAGTGAGTCACCTTGCCAAAGTTTTAGTTGAGTCCTTTTCTCCCTCTTTTTCTGAAATCATGTTAAAATTTTGTTGGTTCAATCTCTAATCCTCCTGTAAATCATTTCTAAATCCTTAGCATTATGCTTCAATAGTCTATTTGAACCTCAAGAACCCCTCGAACCATCCTGAAAAGAGTTCATAGTGTTCATTTAGGTACCGCAGGTTCTAAGTTGTGTTTAAGACATTTTCAGGCTAACGTTCACTCAAGTGTTTTGCAGCAGCTCTATTTCATGGTTGCGGATGATGTTTCATATACTCTTTCTCCAGACTGTGAACCATTTGAACCTAGTTCAAACAGTTTAGTGATGTTCAAAATGTTCGATGAAGTTCAAAGGACCAGCAGCAATCAACAAAGTTAATCTTTTCCAAAGGAAAATCTCCTTGGCGTAGCATATGCTTTGAACTACCTAAACCCTCATGAAGTCAGTTCAAATGGTTCATGAATGTTCAAATCAGGTGGGTCCCATAGGAAAGACTAAACAACGTGATGGTGCATTTATTGCTAAGTGTGATGAAGATCTAGCCATATCTCAGGTGGCGTCAACCGGTCGATTTTTGAAGGCAAGTAATCATTTTTGGTAATTGGCAGTTACACCGAAGAGTGCTATCATGCATTCAATACACACGTGTGATGTCAAATCCCTATGCTCGGCTCATTTGAGTTCATAGCCAAAATTAATGCACTGAATGAGCTTTTGGTGCTCCATTTGTTATAAGGTACGAAGTGATTTATTTTTTAAACCTGTTCTTCATTGCTGTGGAGTGTCTGTTCGAAGGTTTTTCTACTGGTAATCATTCAATTGGTTTCAGCCGTGAAGGTGAGTTTTGACTCCTATCTTCTTCAGTGCTTTTTAGTTGTTTTTCTCTCTCGTAATAAAATTACTTGGAGAGATAAGGGTTGTTGGTTATAAATTATGAAGTCCATTCGTCATTCTTTTCAAAAATATTTTCAGTCTTGCTTGCACAGAACCCATTGTCAGTGACACAAACCTGAAAGGGGAGAATTTGGAAGCCTTTAAGGAAAGGACATTTAAAGGTATTGATAGTTCTTTTGGTCTAGAAATTCTAAGTAGTGGCCTAATAGAGGTAGCAGCTTTCCCACCTGCTATTCCTTGCCCAGAATTAGTTAGGGAGTGCATTGTGTGATATGACCCTATTTATGAAACTATCAAGAGGGACAATGGTGAAACCCTCCTCACGATCAATAGGGAAGTCATTTCTTCTATTTTCAAATTGCCAAATTACAAGTTCTCAAATTTTTCCCTTGCCCAATCAATCATCGAGTTCAATGCAGACAAGAGTGGACACCGAAACAATATAGTGAAGCATTGGTTGATAGTTCCTCAGAAAGGTGGCTCTAGGTTACCTAAACACCCCAACAAAAATCACATGCTTCCCCATATTCATGATTTTATGTTGTTGTTACACCGATTTAGAGGTTCACTGAAGCCTACAGTCTTGATGACTGGATTTACTATTATGTGCAACTAGTGTTGGAGGGAAAGTAGTTCCTTGACTAGGTAGAGCTTATTGTTGACTCTAGGAGAAAATAGTTGAGCATGGCAAAGAAGTTCAAACAAAATTTATTCATGTCTTCTTATTTGATATATTTTTTGGCATGTACCAAAGAGTTAATGGGAATTCCTAGGCAACCTCCTGAAGGGGATGTTTCTATATATGACTTTTACCCCATGCTGCAAAGAGATAATGCATTACAAGATTTTAGGAGAGTGCATAATGCTTTCCTAGGGGACCTGTGCTATGAATTGAAGAACATAAATCAAAAAGAATGTCTGAAGATGCCCAGGCCTTGGTGAAAAGATATGGTAGCTTCTTTGTTCAATTTCCTTGTTTATGTTATATAAGGGTAGGTGGTTTCGAAGAAGAACCTTTCAGACTTCCTCATTTTTGTTCAGATTGCTTTGTCCTTGCTGAGATTTCGAGACATTTGTCTGCTGTAATTAAGAAATCTCAACCCAAAGATAAATGGGAAGATCATTTCCCTGTTCAATTAAGCACTTTATCTTGTAGTTCAATGTCACATGCGTTGAGCATAGGAGCTGACTTGAAGAATTTTAATTTCAAACTATATCAAGGAAGGAATGGCTTTGATAATAAAGGTTTTTCACAGAGCCTTGGTTTGATGGTGCACCTTTCTATCTCACACTTGGAAGACTTTTGGGAAGATTGTTGTGATGAACTTGAAGTGTTCAGGAGAGAAAATATGAGAATGGTTCTGGGACAGATAGTTTCACTGTAGGTGAAAATTGATGTAAGTGGGATCAAAGAAGATAATCTAGAGCTATTTGAACCTGGGTATCTAGATCAAATTGAACCTGAAATATTCTCTATTAATTGGGATGTGGAAGAAGAAGATGATATACAGCTCAGAACAAAAAGAGTCTTGGAGAGAACTGTAGATTGGGTTAATAAGAAAAGAGCAATGAAATTAGGCAAGATCAGTCCTGCATGAGATAATGTGGTTTCTCTACGTTCTACAAAAAGATTTTCTAACCCCACTTCTATGCCTGTTCATGCAGGTAAAAATAAGAAGTCATCTCACACCAAGCACGAGCCTAATCGTACTTTGAATTGTCTTGCTCCTCGATTTACAAGGTCACGGAGCATTGCGCAGAAGAAAACGGACCTGGTCAGAGACACAGAGGTGAAAGACAAGACCCTCGACTCTCAGATTTTTGAGGTCAAAGACCTTGATAGTGATATTGTCAACACCACAGATTCCCATGCAATCACTGTAGCCATGACACCGCCGCCTAAAGTAACTGGAAGAATAGCTAGTTCAAGCACAACTCCCAAATGGTTAACTACTACAGTAAGTAAGAAATGGATCTCGATCCCAGTGGCTATCCCAATTCAAGACATGGTGGTCAAATACATGGAAAAAGGGTCCTAAATAGAAGAAGTTCAAAATGACCACTAGGTTGGATGTTGATGAAAAGACTGGGAGATGGCTTGCTGAAATTGCTTCCTATAAACCCAAGGATGAAAGTAAAAAAATAAATGCAGAAGATTTTGAAGTCACCAAAGTAGATCTGGGAAACATGAGCAGGGACTTTGATAACCACCTTTTCAATGTGACGGCTAAGAAAATTCTCACCAGGTTAGAGAAAGATGGACAAGAGAAAAAGGAACTGAAATGACACATCAAAGTTTTAGACCAATTCATTGATAGCCTAGGCTGTTTTGGAGCACTCCTTATATCACAAGCTTCAGAAAACTTGGATCCCACCTCACCGAAGAACAAGAAATTGATGAATCAAGTTCAGCGAGCTAAGAGCATCGCAGGGGCCATAGAAAAATAGATTGAAGGGATGATCAAGGATGGCGAAAAATATATTACAGATTCCAGGAAGCTATGCGATGAAATTCAAAACCTCATTGCAGAGATCTGAAAATGTATTACCCATGTTCACCAAGATAGAAAAATATGGAGCCACTAAGTTTTTAACAGAAAACTCAATAAAATTGGTAACTGATGAGTGCCAGCTCTTTGTGTTGAAAAAAATCGTAGCGTGGCGGGTAATTACATTCAAGGTTGTAATCTCTAATGTCAAAGCCTCTATTTACGAGCTCTAGGAACTTCAATATAGCTTGGTCAATGATAATAAAGTGGTTAACCCGGATCATGATTGGCAACTAGGACTTTATGGGCTGAATACACAAGACACGGTAAAGGCATTTAAATTGCACATGGAGAAAATTAGGGTCAAAGGAAAATTTACTTCTGAAGATATAACACAGATTGCCTGAATTGAATTCATGACGTTCATTGGCAATGATCAGTTACCTAAACATGCCGAGAAAATGGTAAAACACAGGTGGGAAAAGGAAGCTGCAAAGGCAAAAACTAATGCCATGAAGAATCCGAGTCAGTAAATGATTTAGGAGCTTACAACCACCCATGATGACTGGAAAAGTGGAAGAGGAGATGACGCTTGAGATGAAGCATTATTTGATGCTTAGGCTTTGTTTTTATTTTTAAATGCTTTTCAAAAACCTTGCAATTACTTCGGGACTTCTGTCCCCTAAATACTCTGTTAGTTTTATAATTATTTTAGAGGAGGTCGGGTTTTCAGGGAGACCTCCTCTATTCTTCAAAAAGACTACTATAAGTTAGATGAAAAATATTTAGAAGGGGTTGGAACAGTAGACTTAGAAATTAGAAAAAAAAAAATTGTCTAAGGGAAGTGATCAGTTTTTCAGAATCTGAAATTGGAAGGAACTTATGTGTGTATCTTTATGTCTTTGTTGCATGGAATATACATATAAAGATCATATACATTTTGAGGTTTTAAATCTTCAAGTTTGAATCCATGGAGTAATTTTTTTTTGCAAATATTAATCCAGTCAAAGTGTCTATGATTATCTTTCTGATGGTGAATGCTATTATTAATCTAGAGCTTCTTTTTGTGTTGTTGAGAATGATATTTGGTTGAAAAGAGACTTTGTTCTCTTGTTTATTTTTATGAAGTGCTGAAATCAGTGTTATTGAACTTTGCTTTGATTACTTCTAATTTTCGTGGTGAAGCATCTTGAAGAATGTTTTTTTTTGTTTTTTCTGAAATATTTGCATATTACCGACCTCTCATCTAAGAATGAAGTAGGCAGCCTTACGTGCTTTCAGGTTAAAAGCATATTAGTCTTATTTAGTTAGATTAATCTCTGAATAACTAATGGAGGGAGCTGTACCTATCTAAAATTCAGAGGGAAGTGATCTATGTCACACTTACCCAATTGTTTAGTTGAACTTTCATTTTTCAAAGAGGGTAACAGAGCTTTGAATTAATTCAATTAAAAGAAAGACAAAATCTATTCACTAACACTATATTGCCATGTTCTTCCATCTGTCATTCGCGTAGACCCACTACGGAACATGAGGCAGGTCTTCCCAACCCACATCTGCCCATGAACCCAAATGCCTTCTATCAGCCATTTCCTGTAATTACTTTGACAAGATTTTTTATTTTTGATGTCTGGATAGACAAACATTTTCCAAGTTTTGGATAGACAATGGTGGCTAGGCACGAAGATGCGTCTAAGTTGATGGCAGTTGCGGCAGTCGTTGAGATGAATAGGTGGCTGAGAAGGCGGCGGCTACTAGTTTCTGCTAATTTTCGCGAACAAGAGGCAATTCACACAAAGCTCTGCTATATTTATTATCCGCAATGTCTTCGCTACCTGGTTGCTTTAAACAAAGGCTCGAGTTCCTCCTTTATAGAAAATTCTAGGGTTAGGGCTTCATATTACACCGAAGAAGGACAACTTGTTTTTTTTGCAGATCGCCGGTTCATAGGAGTATCACGGTTCATAGGAGTATCACGAATTCAATGTTGGACCTGATCTGGCGCTGAGAATGAGATTGTCAACGCTTCTAAGTCTGAAATCTGAAATATTCCTCTTTCACTTTCTTATGAGCACACAAAATTTAACTTTCATGTTAGGATGTTATATAAAAAAGGCAAGTAATATAAGCTCATGCCCCATATTAGGCGGCAAAAACTACTTGGTGAAGGTTCTCACTAGACTGGTGTGCTTGTGGGCTATTTGTGCTCATTGATTTTGTGTGATCTAGACCTCCATGAAAATAAAAATAAACTCTAATTCATTCTAAACATCTAACTTTTAAAATAAAGATCATTAAAAAATATTCTTCAACATAAAAAATTTATACATTTCCATTAACTTAACAACAAAATAGTTCATATATTATGTGATTACTAAATGAATCTTTCACTTTATAAAAAAATATTAATTTAACTCGAAAACATAGTAAAAAGATTTTCATATAATAAACGCCCAAAAATATACATCAACAATACCCATTTTTTATGAACATATTAAGGATCCTATGTTAACAAATTTCAAGAAACCAATAATATATACATCAATTTTGTAGTCAAAACTCATTTAAATATTAAAATGCCATCATTTGCTAACAAATTGTCAAAGCGCAGTAGTGTATTGACATAACACAAAGTATATTTTTCTGAGAATTAAATATTACAATTTCAAATATTTCTTTTGGTGTTTTTTCAGTTCACCTTAATCTGTTTAGGGTTTATTGAGTAGAATATTATTGCAGGTGGTGAATCTTGGCATTGCTCCATCCTCAATGAATGAAATGATGGAGGCAGCTCGAGAATTCTTCGAGTTACCAGAGGAATGGAAAATGAAGTACTTTACATTGGACACAATGTCAAATTTTCGCTACGCATGGAGCTTCAACTTGCAGAAGGATAAAGTAATAAGCTGGAGAAATTTCAGTCGTTACTCCTGTCTTCCGCTAGACGATGCCATATCTCTGTGGCCCAGCTCTCCACCTGCATTTAGGTAATATATCCATGCATGACCTTCAATTATTAACACATGGCACAAGACAATTATGATGAACTCTCATTGTAGTTTGCATTCAAAGAGATGTAAAATGTAATAGTGAAAATTTCATACCTTTCAATTTTTATTTCATTCATACAATGACAATCACATAAACCGTACAATTTTCATTCATAACTAGTTCATTACTTAAGTTTTTATACTCATTCATAGGTATTTATTCTTATTTTCATATTCTTTCATTTTTTTTATCAGGTTAGGTTCATATTTGTATTGACCATCTAGGTCAAATTTACAATTACAGAAATTATCATTGAATTCATAGTATTTAAAGTCAAGTATAAGATCATCTTAACTCTCAAAACTAAATGTTATGTCTTTGATCAAAATATAGAATATTTTATTTGTGATCATTGTATTTGTATTCAAAAGGGCAGCCCTAGTTCATTTTGATAACACCTAAAATCATTTAACAAATAAAATTAAAAATACATTCTTTGACATAGTTAAAGCATTTATTACTATATTATCTACTTGTATCAACATCTAGGACATATAATGCATGTTTGCTTCTTGCCTTTAATCATTTTCTAAATTATTAATCTTGGAATCCTTAGAAAGTTTGACAAAAGCTAGGTACCACTCTTGTCATCTGCAAACTTCTAACAACACAACCAAGTGTTTATGAGGAAAAAAGCACAAAAAATGATAATAGACTAAAGGAAAACTTTCTAAGATTTCTAGAGATTAAATTCATAGATTTAGATCAAATCAAACACTTGCACTTATTAGATTTGTAAATGCATTGAAAGGTAGAGTATTCAATTAAATGAAATATTTTAATCTTTAATCAATTTTTGTCCTCATATAAATGTAATAACCTTTCAATATTGGATTGTCTCTTCAACTTCTGATGAGGACATAAATGTAGTGGTTGTTCACTTCTTTGAAAGCTTATAAATAAGCTCAATTTGAATCCAATAGACGGAGTTACAGGTATACAACTCTTAGGACTAGTTTGTCAAGCTGTGACATACATCTCCTCTGTCTAGTTAGCTAATTCAGCTCTCATGAAGTCCACAAGCATACAGCTCCATCACGAGTTTTCCTAGCTTGTATGGACTCGAGCATACATCTCCACCACGAGTTTGCCCAAATTGGATAGATTCAAGTGTTGACTATTCTATTTGTCCTTGATGACAAGGCTCTTCGGTGGTAGAATGTGGACTTTGGTTTCCACATCATCAGTTAACTTTCAACATGTTTTCGCACGTAACTCAATGGTTAAACCATGATTGAGTTTGACTTAAGTGTTGTTTTTCCTTATGCAGTGCTATGAGTTTATCGGATGTCAAAGCATATTGTTTTTTGGTTTGGGATATTTTCGGATCTCAAAGCTCATTATTCTTTTTGAATACCTCTTTTCAACTTCCCTGCTAAAAACTTATTGTGCTGCCGCTTGAACTTGGTTGAAATCTTTGTCATGAAGAAAGCGTTGAAGGTTGTGGGTTTCTACTATGTTGTTCCCCTATTTATGCTCTTCATTATGATACTAGTTTTGCCAAGGCTGAAGATGTTCTATGTTGAATCACTGCTCATGTTCCTCACGGGTAACTTGTCTTCCCTCTAGGCACAGGTATGCGTTTTTTATTTTGGATTCTTTTGCAAATATTAGCATTGATGCTGCACTGTTTCTTGCAAATTTATTCAAAGGAATTTATCTTAAACTAGCAAAGATTGGACAGGATTTTTCAGTTGGAAATTGGTTAATGAATTTATCATGGAAGCACTGTCAAAATTGTGTGCTTATTTTCTAAGAAAGCTTGTTCTAGAGCTCTTGGTTCTTCCAATACACTTATTCAAACTGGGATAACTGTTTTTCAGTTTCTTACGGTTGTATTTTTTCTCGTGGTTGTTTAACCACTCGAGAGTTGCTTGGCATTATGATATTTTTTCACGGCATACAGGTTAAAATAGTTATGAACCTATTTGAGATATGCATAACTGCATGTATGTACCCTTGTGAAAAACAAGTATATATAGATGCAATGTGTGCATAGTAAAAGGTGTGAGAGATTGTAAAAGAAAACATTATCAGTTGTATTGAGATCTGAGAGGATATATGGAAACATTGAATATCAGTTCTATTGTGTTGTAATAAAGGTTCATAAAATATAGTTGCGAATATATATTGTGAACCCACTAGAAAATCATTGGAAAGAATAGGGGTTGTAGCTCCTTGTAGTTGTAGCTGTAGAACATTGTAAGAGTCGAAGCTCTTTGTGAATCAATAAGAGGTACTTTTTGGAGTGGTTTTTCTCCCTATGATGAAATCCATTGGATTTCGAGGGTTTTCCACTCGGCACATATAATTTGTCCTTTTGTGAGTCTTTTTTAGATGCTCTGATATTTGTTCATTCAAAGTATCTTATTTGTGTCTTAGTAATCACAATTTTTACAGTTCATTTCAGTTTTATATGGTTTATATGTAAACTCATTCTTGAAGCTTGGCTGCAATTTGTGAACTTTTGAAATAAGTTTAAAGCTCGTTTAAAACTCTGTTCACCCCCCCCCTCTCAGAGTTTTGTCACTTCCAACAAGTGGTATCAGAGCATAGGGTCCCTCTGTTAGGTCTGCCTATAGGGATTGTTCCTGGACATTGGAAGTGAAAATGGCTCAAGCAGAAGGTGCTTCTCTTACTAGAGTGCCTCTGTTTGATGGAACTGATTATGTTTTTTGGAAAGTCATGATGGAAGCTTTTATAAATTCTTTAGATGTTCGTATGTGGGAAGTTTTTGTTACAAAATATACTGTGCCCAAAACCATACCTACTGACCCTGATGATAAAACCAAGTATGAACTTGATAAAAGAGCCAAGTCTGCTATTTTATGTGGTCTCACAAAAGATGTGTTTGTCAAAGTCATGTATTGTAATTCTGCCAATGATATATGGGTTAAGTTAGAAACTATTTATCAAGGTGATGAAAAAGTAAAAGAGTCAAAATTGATTACTTTGAAAACTCAATTTGATCATTTGAAAATGAATGAAGATGAAAACATAGCTGCTTATTTTTTGAGAATTGATGAAGTCGTGAATGCTAGAAAAGGCTTAGGAGAAAACATTGAGGAACATGATGTAGTTTCAAAAGTTTTTAGAACTGTTTTACCAAAATTTGAAACGAAAATCTCTGCTTTAGAAGAAAAGAAACATTTCTCAAATATGACTTTGCATAAATTACAAGGAATCCTAACTACTTATGAAATGAGAATTAGCAATAATGTTGCTTCTACTTCAAAAGAAACAGCCTTCAAGGCTGAAAAGAAAGATGATAGTGACTCTGATATCTCGGATGCTCTTGAAGCATTGTTAGTTAGGAAATTGAAGAAAAGATATCAAGGAAAATCAAAATGTTTTAACTGTGGACAGAATGGACACTTTGCTGCAAAGTGTCCCTATGCTGATCAAAATGAGGATGATGAAAAACTAGAAAAATTCTCTAAAAAGAAACCTTGGAATCAAAGTAAAAGATTCAAAAACTTTAAAAAGAAGAGTCTTTTGTCAAAGAAAGACACTGATGAAGAATTAGATGATTCAGTTGAAGAAGGAGAAACTTTATTCATGGCTGAAATTGTAAATGATCATAAAGCTAAAACTATTCAATCAGAATCTTCATCTGATTTAGATGAAGAAATAAATCTTGAAGAGGAGCTACTTTGCTCCTTACAAGAAATAAAGAGATTAAAGAAGTTGGTTTCTACTCAAGAAGAAAATTGCCAAATTCTACAAGTAGAATTGAATGCTGCAAATCAAACTATTGAGAGTCAGAAAGTTCTGTTAGATGAAAATGAGCAGAAAATAATTCAGTTATACAAACAGATTGAACAATTTGAGAAAAATGAGATATCAAAACAATATTTGAATCGGTCAGCAAACTTTGGTTTCTTTAAAGGGTATTGTTTTTGTTGTAATTCTTTTGGACATAAAGCTAACAACTGCAAGTTAGCCATAAAAGGTCCTATGTTTGGGCATAGACAATCATATGGTTTCAAAAGAATAACAAGATGCTTTAAATGTTTTCATTATGGGCATTTTGAGAATCAGTGCAAACTGAAATTGAAACCTCAACGAGTATGGAAACCCAAAAATATGAATATTGAAAAATCTTTGATTGTTGAAATAGCTTTATTCTCATATAAACCGGCAACATGGGTTTTGGATAGCGGTTGTTCTCATCACATGACTAGCAAAAAAAACAAATTTCAAACTTTAGAAGACTTTGATGGTGGCTTTGTCAGGTTTGGTGATAATTCAGGAGCTTATATTACAGGATGAGGATCTATTTATTTGAATAAAGATACTCCTATACATAATGTCTATTATGTTGAAGGTTTGAAGCATAACTTGTTAAGTGTGAGTCAAATTTATGATAGTGGGTATTCTATCTCATTTGATGCAAAAGGTTGTGAAATTAGAAACAAGAAGGATAGAATAATAGCAAATGGCGTAAGAACAGGTGGCAATCTTTATAATCTGATAGATTCAACAGTTCAAGAATCATCTTTGATTAATACTTGTCTTATGAGTCAAGTTGAAGAGAACTAGTTGTGGCACAAAAGGTAGGTCACATAAATTTTGATAACCTTGTAAGAATTAGCAAGAATAAGAAAGTCAGGGGTTTGCCTATAATCAATAAACCAACGAATATTTGTGATGAATGTGTAAAAGGAAAGCAATCAAAATCATCTTTTAAAACAAAGGAATATCTTTCTACTAGGCCACTAGAATTAGTTCATACTGATCTATGCGGACCAACCAAAACTCAATCCATAAATGGTGAAAAGTATTTTATGTTATTTGTTGATAACTATTCCGGAATGGTTTGGGTAACATTTTTGAAACATAAGTCTAAGGCTTTTGAACGTTTCAAGATATTTAGGAAAATGGTAGAAAGAGAAACTGATCTAAAATTGAAATGCTTAAGATCAGATCGAGGTGGAGAATTCACCTCTTAAGAATTCATTGAATATTGTGAAAGACGAGGCATAAAAAGATAGTACTCAACTGCTCGTACACCACAACAAAATGGTGTTGTGGAAAGAAAGAACAAAACAGTTAAAGAAATGGCTAGAACAATGCTAAATGAAGCTAGATTGCCAGATAAATTTTGGAAAGAAGCTATTCATACAGCTGTATATATTCTAAACAGGGCTCAAATAAGGGTCAGAACTGCCTATACTCCTTATGAGCTGTGGCATGGAAAAACTGCTAATGTTAAACATTTCAAAAAATTTGGCTATAAATGTTTTGTTAAAAAGGATAATGATGTTCTAGAAGGTTTCAGTTCAAAATCTGATGAAGGTATTTTCTTAGGTTATTCTACACATAGTAAAGCATTCAAATGTTTCAATAAAAGACTAAACAGAATTGTAGAGGCCATAAATGTTGTTTTTGATGAAGGTATCTTGTTAAGTAACAACCGTGATAAGACTAATGAAGGAATTCACATTCAAAGAATTGAACATAATTCTGGTGATCAAAAGTTTGATTGTGTTGACATAGAAACACCAGATTCAAATGAACAAGAAATATGTTCAAGTCCTAAAGGGAATACTAATTTGAGAACTCCTTCTAGAATCATTGCAAAGAGACATCCTGAGTCTCTAGTTATAGGAGATAAAGAAGCAGGTATTCTAACTAGAAGGAAAGCTAAAAATAATGAACAAGCACAATTTGCTGAATATTTCTACCTAATTTCAGAATTTGAACCTAAAATAGTGACTGAAGCCCTTAATGATTCTTGTTGGTTAAATGCTATGCAAGATGAAATAAACTAGATTGAAAAGAATAAAACATGGGAATTAGTGCCAAGACCTGATGACAAAAATATCATAGGTGGAAAATGGATTTTCCGCAACAAACTTGATGAAAATGGAAAGGTTGTAAGGAATAAAGCCATATTTGTCTGTAAAGGTTATGCTCAATAGGAGGGAATTGACTTTGCTGAGACATTTGCACCAGTGGCTAGAATGGAATCTATTAGAATATTTCTAGCTTATGCAAGTTTCAAAAAATTTATTGTCTATCAAATGGATGTCAAAACAGCATTCCTAAATGGTTATCTTGAGGAGGAGGTTTACATGGAACAACCAGAAGGCTTTGAGTCTTATGAAACACCAGACTATGTATATCACCTAAAATTGGCATTATATGGGTTAAAACAAGCTCCTAGAGCTTGGTATTCCAAGCTGGATAAACATCTTCTTGACAATGACTTTACTCGTGGTGGTGTACACAACACTTTATACACCAAAAGTGTTAGTGATGATATCTTAGCAATTGAGGTTTATGTGGATGATATCATATTTGGTTCTACTAATGATGACTTATCAAAACAGTTTTCAAACATTATGGAATCCGAATTTGAAATGTCTCTTTTGGGTGAACTAAAATTCTTTCTTGGTTTACAAATATTGCAACTTGAAAATGGCTTATTTCTATCACAAGCTAAGTATGCTAAAGAAATGTTGAAGAAGTTTGATATGACTGATTGTAAACCAGTCAGCACTCCTATGGAAACCAGTTGTAAGTTGGTTAAAAATGATGATTCTCGAGTAGTTAGTCAAACCAAATTCAGGTCCATGATAGGCAGTTTGCTCTATCTCACAGCCTCAAGGCTTGATCTAATGCAGGTTGTTTGTATGGTTTCTCGGTATCAATCTGCACCTAGGCAGTCACATGTTAATGCAGTTAAAAGGATATTTAAATATATCCAAGGGACACTTGATTATGGTCTATGGTATCCTCATAATATCAATTTCTCCTTGGTTGGTTATATAGATGCAGATTGGGGAGGTTGTTCTGATGACAAGAAAAGCACCAGTGGTGCTGCATTCTTTCTTGGCAAAAGGTTGGTTGCTTGGCATAGTAAAAAGAAAGCATGTGTTACATTATCCACATGTGAATCTGAATATGTTGCTACTACAGCATGTTGTACACAACTGATATGGATGGCATATCAGTTATCAAACTTGGGTATTCTGGTAACAAAGCCTATTTCCATTATGTGTGATAATACCAGTGCTATTCAGTTGAGCAAGAATCCAATTTTGCACTCTCGAACTAAGCACATTGCTATTCAGCTTCATTTTCTTCGAGACAAGGTGCTTGCAAATGACTTTCAATTGGTATATGTTCCTACTCAAGCTCAAGTGGCTGATATTTTCACAAAAGATTTGCCTCGAGACATTTTTGAACGCTTCCGTACACAGTTGGGCATTTTTTCTGATTCCTTGTTGCAATGATTTGTAACCTCTGGGGGAGTCAGTTTGGTAGGCTCCTGCTCCCTCCGAATCATCTTTTGTTTCACAGCAGCTGGATTTGTTTCTTGTCCTTGATGACAAAAAGGGGGAGTTTGTTACCGATTGATTATTGTTCTTGTTTGGTACAGAGGTGTTTGGTTTAGAGGTTTATGGTGTGTTTGTTCTTGTTTGGTACAGTTTGGTTCTGGTTCAGATTCTTGACAGTGATGTCTACAGTTTCGTTCAGTTCTATTGGTTCTTGGCTATACACAGTTCTATTGGTTATTGGCTATACACAGATATTTGAATAATATTGAAGGTGATTAACTTGTTTGGTTCCGATTCTTGACAGTGATGTCTTTATTATCAAGTTTTTTGCAGGGTGATTAACTTTTTGATCTTACAAAGATGTTTGATACTTGCTACAGTTGATTTATACTTGCTACAGTTGATTTGATGCTTGATTATTGTTACCAATTGATCCTCAAATGGCTATATTTTTTCCATCAAGGACAATGGGGGAGTTTGTTGACTATTCTATTTGTCCTTAATGACAAGGCTCTTCGGTGGCAGAATGTGGACTTTGGTTTCCACATCATCAATTAACTTTCAACATGTTTTCGCATGTAACTCAATGGTTAAACCATGATTGAGTTTGACTTAAGTGTTGTTTTTCCTTATGCAGCGCTATGAGTTTATCGGATGTCAAAGCATATTGTTTTTTGGTTTGGGATATTTTCGGATCTCAAAGCTCATTATTCTTTTTGAATACCTCTTTTCAACTTCCCTGCTAAAAACTTATTGTGTTGCTGCTTTCTAATGAACTTGGTTGAAATCTTTGTCATGAAGAAAGCATTGAAGGTTGTGGGTTTCTACTATGTTGTTCCCCTATTTATGCTCTTCATTATGATACTAGTTTTGCCAAGGCTGAAGATGTTCTATGTTGAATCACTGCTCATGTTCCTCATGGGTAACTTGTCTTCCCTCTAGGCACAGGTATGCGTTTTTTATTTTGGATTCTTTTGCAAATATTAGCATTGATGCTGCACTGTTTCTTGCAAATTTATTCAAAGGAATTTATCTTAAACTAGCAAAGATTCGACAGGATTTTTCAGTTGGAAATTGGTTAATGAATTTATCATGGAAGCACTATCAATATTGTTTGCTTATTTTCTAAGAAAGCTTGTTCTAGAGCTCTTGGTTCTTCCAATACACTTATTCAAACTGGGATAACTGTTTTTCAGTTTCTTACAATTGTATTTTTTCTCGTGGTTGTTTAACCACTCGAGAGTTGCTTGGCATTATGATATTTTTTCACGGCATACAGGTTAAAATAGTTATGAATCTGTTTGAGATATGCATAACTGCATGTATGTACCCTTGTGAAAAACAAGTATATATAGATGCAGTGTGTGCATAGTAAAAGGTGTGAGAGATTGTAAAAGAAAACATTATCAGTTGTATTGAGATCTGAGAGGATATATGGAAACATTGAATATCAGTTCTATTGTGTTGTAATAAAGGTTCATAAAATATAGTTGCGAATATATATTGTGAACCCACTAGAAAATCATTGGAAAGAATAGGGGTTGTAGCTCCTTGCAGTTGTAGCTGCAGAACATTGTAAGAGTCGAAGCTCTTTATGAATCAATAAGAGGTACTTTTTGGAGTGGTTTTTCTCCCTATGATGAAATCCATTGGATTTCGAGGGTTTTCCACTCGGCACATATAATTTGTTCTTTTGTGAGTCTATTTTAGATGCTCTGATATTTGTTCATTCAAAGTATTTTATTTGTGTCTTAGTAATCACAATTTTTACAGTTCATTTCAGTTTTATATGGTTTATATGTAAACTCATTCTTGAAGCTTGGCTACAATTTGTGAACTTTTGAAATAAGTTTAAATCTCGTTTAAAACTCTGCTCACCCCCCCTCTCAAAGTTTTCTCACTTCCAACATCAAGGGCATACAGCTCTTTCACGAGTTTGCCCAAAAATTGTATAGATTTTAGATATATATATATATATATATATATATATATATATATATATATATATATATATAGAATCTTTACCACTTCACTAATTCTCCTACACCTAAACAAATCTAATAACATCTACCATTATCTATCTACATGGATATTCCAGCTAAATGTATTATCTATCTACATGGATATTCCAGCTAAATGTTATTTTTACATTATTTAATTTCCATACACTGAATCCCATTCTATAATCATCTCTTTTATTTAAAAGAAATTCTTAATATTGTTATTTTATATGTTTACCCTGGATTGAAATAAAATGTATTTTCATTCCTATTTCAAAATCGTGAACGTGTTGCGCATCTTTTAACTTTCAATGCCACTGTACTTACAAATTAATCTTCTTTTGGTTTTTGTATCATATGATTTGATGTACAACTGCTAGTACATGACAAGATTTGTGGAAAAAGCAAGTGGACCATTCACATGTTTTACATATTTTTTCAACGTGTTAATGCACTACTCCAACGATTTTCATAATGAATGACTTTTCACATTAATTCTCCTTTTCTTCCATGCTTTAATTTTGGGGTTAGCTTTTCCATATGGTTTCATATTTTTATCACAATAAAGATTTTTTTAATTTTCTTGAGTACTGGCGTAAGAAAACGCAATAAATAGGCCAAAATGTTTATCAATATCCATTCACATTTTATGA
This sequence comes from Cryptomeria japonica, assembly GCF_030272615.1. NCBI lineage: Eukaryota > Viridiplantae > Streptophyta > Pinopsida > Cupressales > Cupressaceae > Cryptomeria > Cryptomeria japonica. Next base: position 324,106,843 of record NC_081414.1, on the reverse strand, counting down.
AAATAATTATTGGTTTGATAAGCTGCATGGAAACTCGAAATCTGATTGCAATAATCTCATGTTAAGGTGAAAATGATTATGCCCCTGCTACTAATAGAGGCTAGAGACGAAATGATCCTATGTTCTGATTACTCCAACCTGGCATATGCCTAGTAGTTATTAGGTGTTCAACTAAATGCTTGATTGCATGCTCGAGATTATGATATATGGTGAGTAAAGTTATTTAATATTTCGTCTGGAAGAATATTTATAATCTTTGTGCTTGATTCTCTCACAAATAGTAGACCACCAAATTCTCTCATCTATAAGGTTTGAATGTGCCTTTAATTTGTTCAATTCATATGCTCTTTAATATGGATTTTTCATTTGTGATTAAATTTTTAATGATTTCAAACTTTTTTATCTAGTAATTATTGTTAGTTAGATAGTTTGATAGTGCATATCTATCACAAAAGGGATATAAGATGTTCATGTGTAAAGTAATCTATGATGTATTTCTTCTAAAACACTTTTAAATATTGTCATGTCCATCTTAAAATTTGATCTTGTGTATTTATGATTTTCAAATTTTTCTTTAACAACATATTTTGTGGGAAGAGATTTCTAAAAAATAATGTTTCAATAATAGATGAAAAGGTTTGGATCTAATATAAGATCCACTTCAATGTTGTCTAGGATCTCATAAATAGGTTATTTCTTTTTCATTCTACTAAAGCTACCCAGGGAAAAAACATCCTTAAATATGACTATTCATTTGTCCTTCCAATAAGTTCTTATTTGTTAATACGAGCACTCGAATTTTAACTTTCATGTTAGGGTGTAATATAAAAAAGCAAGCACTAAAGGTTTGTGCCTCATATCTGGTGGCCAAAACTACTCTGTGAAGGTCCTTGTTGGACTGGTGTGCTTGTGGGCGGACTGCCCTTGTTGGACTGTAGTTCTCACTGACTTTGTGCCCTTGCTAGGCTGTTGTGCTGGCACATCTAGACCTCCATCATAAAAAAGACAAACCCTAATTCATTCTAAACATCTAGCTTTAAAACAAAATTCGTTATAAATCATCCTACAACATAAAAAAATTACACATTTACATCAACTTATAACAAAATAGTTCATATATTACGTGATTACTAAATAAATCTTTCAATTTATAAAAAAATGTTAATTTAACTCAAAAACATAATGAAAAGATTTTCATATAATAAATGCCCAAAAATATTGATCAACAATACCCATTTTCTATGAGCATATTAAGAATCCTATGTTAACAAATTTCAAGAAAACAATAATATATACATCAATTTTGTAGTTAAATCTCATTTAAATATTGTAGTGTCTTCATTTGCTAACAACTTGTTAAAGCGCAGTAGTGAATTGACATAACACAAAGTATATTTTTTTTAAGAATTAAATATACAATTTCAAATATTTCTTTTGGTGTTTATTCAGTTCACCTTAATATTCAGACCACATGTTTGTCAGAGAAGTTGTAAATATCACGTTTCACTCCTCAACTACCTACGGATATACGATGAGCTGTGGCATGTGGCAACAATAAAATGATTAATCCATTCTATCAATGTTGGAGAGTGGCATTTATTATCTCTTCACTCTCCTCCTTTTCTTAATCGTGCAAGAGATGGAGAATGTGAATTTTCTGCAAGAGTTCATGGGAGTAAAAGCCATGGTAGAAAAAGGGTTGGATCGAGTTCCTCATGGTTTTATCAGGTCCCTTCAAGAGCGTCCAAAAGACTCTCAAGATGAAGAGCATGAGAATATACCCGTTATTGATCTGCAGGAACAAGTACATGATAGTCCTTCTGGCCTTCCTGCCAGTCTTGTCCAGGAAATTAGTCGAGCTTGTCATGAATGGGGTTGCTTTCAGCCATCGCCATCACCCTTTCCTCTCTTTTGTACTTCATTGTAAATTGCATCACCTCCTTGATCATAAACTCGGATTCATTGATAGTTTAACTTTAGCCGCACATTAGATTTGGGAAATATGAATCTGTTTTAGGGTTTAGATGGATATCTACCGAACATATGTTTATTGAGTAGAATATTATTGCAGGTGGTGAATCATGGCATTGCTCCATCCTCAATGAATGAAATGATGGAGGCAGCTCGTGAGTTCTTTGAGTTACCAGATGAACAGAAAATGAAGTACTTTACTTTGGATACAATGTCAAAGTTTCGCTATGCATCGAGCTTCAACTTGCAGAAGGATAAAATTCTTAGCTGGAGAGATTTCATTCTTTACTCCTGTCATCCGCTAGACGATGCCATATCTCAGTGGCCCAGCTCTCCACCTACATTTAGGTAATATACCCATGCATGACCTTCAATTATTAACACAGGGCACAAGACAATTATCATGAACTCTAATTGTAGTTTGCATTCAAAGAGAGGTGAAAATTTCATACCTTACATTTTTTCTTTTCAATTTCTATTTCATTAGATTTTTAGTTTACATACAATGAAAATCATATAAACCATACAATTATCATTGATAGCTAGGACGCAACTTAAGTTTTTATACTCACTCATAGGTATTATCCTTATCTTCATATTCTTTCATTTTTTTTATTGGATTAGATTCATAGTTGTACTGATGATCTAGGTCAAAATTTGCAATTACAAAAATTAACATTGAACTCATAGTAATTAAAGTCAAGTATAGGATCATCTTAACTCTCAAAACTAGTTGTTATGTCTTTGCTCAAAACATAGAATATTTTATTTGTGATCATTGTATTTATATTCAAAAGGGCAGCCCTAGTTCATTTTGGTAACCCTAAAATCATTTAACAAATAGCATTAAAAAATAAATTTGTTGACATAGTTAAAGCATCTATTACTATATTATCTACTTGTATCAATATCTAGGACATATAATGCATGTTTCCTTCTTGCCTTTAATCATTTTCCAAATTATTAATCTTGAAATCCTAAGAAAGTTTGACAAAAGCTAGGTACCATTCTTGTCATATGCAAACTTCTAACAACACAACCAAGTGTTTATGAAGAAACAAGCACAAAAAATGATAACAGATTAAAGGAAAACATTCTAAATTTTTTAAAGATTAAATTCATAGATTTAGATCAAATCAAACACTTGCACTTGCACTTGTTAGATTTGTAGATGCATTCAATCAATCTTAACCCACATTCATAAATGTAAACTTTATTTGCTCCAAAACATTTATATCTAAACTTTACCACTTTACTAATTCTCAACTTTACCACTTTACTAATTCTCCTGCACCTAAACAAATCTAATAACATCTACCATTATCTATCTACATGGATATTCCAACTAAATATTATTTTTCCATTATTTAATTTCCATACATTGAATCCCATTCTATAATCATAACTCTTTTATTTAAAAGAAAATTTTAATATTGTTATTTTATATGTTTACCCTGGATTGAAATAAAATACATTTTATTCCTCTTTCAAAATCGTGAACGTGTTCCACACCTTTTAACTTTCAATGCCACTGTACTTAGTAAATTATTAATCTTCTTGTGGTTTTTGTATCATATGATTTGATGTTAGTGAGTTACCTCCTCCAACTTCTATTATATGACAACATATTTTGTGGAAAAAGCAAGTGGACCATTCACATGTTTTACATATTTTTTCAACGGTTAATGCACTACTCCAACGATTTTCATAATGAATGACTTTTCACATTAATTCTCCTTTTCTTCCATGCTTTAATTGAACATATCTATCCACATCCTAATTCTCCTTGTCTTCCATGTTTTAATTTTAGGGTTAGCTTTTCCACATAGTTTCATATTTTTATCACAATAAACATTTTTTGAATTTTCTTGAGTACTGGCGTAAGAAAACGCAATAAATAGGCCAAAATGTTTACCAATATCCTTTCACATTTTATGAAAATAACTATTAGTTTGATAAATTATCACACAATGTATCCAAATGTAAAACTATTTTTATTTTGATAAAACTCTTTCCAGTATGTCTAGTTATAATCTCTTAAGCTTGCTTCTGTGTTTCAACTGCTGAACAACAGCGTTTTAACTTTATAGGAAAGCAAGTGTAAATTTCTGTACCCAAATTCATAGGGTGGTAAGGAAGCTTTGTGGTGCAATTTCACAGAGCCTTGGGCTCCCAGAGAACTACATTGAACAAGAATATACAGACAAACTCGCAGATTATGGTGTGCAACTACTATCCGAAATGTCCAGAGCCTGAGTGCACTCTTGGTGTAGGGAGTCACACAGACCCAGGTTGGATAACAGCATTGATGCAGGATGACGTCACAGGTTTACAGGTCCTCCATGAAGACCGCTGGGTCACAGTCAAGCCTATTCCCCATGCACTTGTCATCAATCCGGGTGATGTACTACAGGTAAAATGGTTTCTTTATTGGTGTTCTTAACATACATAATCATAAGAAAAGTAATAAGGGTTTGTTTTGTGTGTCTGAATATTGTTTGTTCGTTATAAACTCTTAAACAGATACTAAGCAATGGGAAATACAAGAGCGCAGAGCACAGGGCGACCGTTAGTGGAAGCAGCGATCGGATTTCTGTTGGGACAACGTATGGTCCATCTCTCAACACCATTATCCGTCCTGCGCCTGAATTACTACTTAAGGGTTGCAAGCCTGTTTATAGAGAAATAGTTTATAAAGAATACATGGAGATGATTCTCAGCGGGTCACTTGAAGACAAATGTTTGTTGGATTTCCATCGCTTGGAAATACATTGAAATGACAGCTGAGAGATCGATTGGGTGCATATATATGGTATAAGTTTGTTGAACGTGCATATATATGGTGCATATATATTGGGTGCATATATGGTATAAGTTTGTTGAACGTCATAGTATTCAGTTGTGTGTAAGCTGCATGACAACTAGAAATCTGATTTCAATTATCTCCTATTAATAGGGGCTAGGGACGAAACGATCCTGTGTTAGGATTACTCCGACTTAACTTATGCCTAATAATTGTCAGGTGTTCAACCAAATGTTTGATTGTATGCTCAACATTCTGATTTATGGTGAGTAAAATTATATAATATTTGGTGTGTAAGAATGTTTATAACATGTAAAGAGATTGCTTGATTCTCTCACGATTAGTAGAAAACCAAATTCTCTCAACGATAGGGTTTAAATGGGCGCTTTAATTTGTTCCATTCATATGCTTTTCAATATGGGTCTTTCATTTGTGGAGAAATTTTCATGTTGATGTAGCATGTTTAAGGGTTTGGTTTTATTTATTTGAAAAGAGTTATCTAAATCTTTGTCTATGTGGAATTTGTTAGGTTATTTTTGTAATTGTAGGAAATATCATTTGTGATGAGCATGATATGTTTTATTCGAACTTATCATAAAAATGTGTTTTTATTGGAATTGATCTTTCAAAAGATCTTTATGAGTCAAGTAATATTCATATTTGTTAAAAGAGACACATCCAACATGTCCTTCATTTGTTTTGATCATAAGAATATAGATTTCCACATCTCACTCTTCAAATTAATACTACAAATAGTATTATGTCACCTACAAAATAATTATCTTTTAAAAATTAAACCTTAGAATGAGGGCAAATAAATTATTTGTTCTAATTTTTAATCTTTCAAAGAAGTGTGTGTATGTGTGGGAAATGTTTATCAATATGTATGTGTTTGGGTGTGTATATATATGTATTTATGTTATGTGTATGTATGTATGTATGTATGTATGTATGTATGTGTATTGATGTACTGGAAAGAAATACTTGATAGATGCAAACTAAGATCTCAATTCTCCAACATTATAATTGGGGACATAAATAGTTTCAATTATAGTCCTAATAGGAGATTTGAACACTTCAAATTATCTTCTTTTTTGAGGGTTTGAGTTGATAATTATATGTGATCTATGGTTTATAATATAAAAATGATGACTTTTAGTAATGATAGTAAATTACATAACAAAAATCGAATGCAATAAACCAGATCTACAAAAAAGACATAAAAAGAAGCTTGAATTTGCAAATTAAAGATAAAAGTGCTAGATTGGTGTGTTGGGTGTCCCAATTTAAGGTGCCTATGGTTGACAAAAAGGAGAAAAAATTTAGTTAAGATATTTTTTAGGTTTGTCTCCTAAAAATTTAGCTAAAAATAGTCAAATATGTGTGTTGGGTGTTCTAATTTAGGTATTTTATCCCATTCAAAGTTGTTTCAACCTATAACACTCTTCTTTATGCTTCTATAACACTTTCACTGTTGGATGTGAGCCTTCACACACAAAAAGTGGGGAAGAAGAGTTATTTTGTGTAGGATCATACCGAATTCAAACCTCATGTTACTTTTCCCACCTACACAAAAGCTAATGGTAATGTAAAAAAGAGCTTATCCTTGGAATGAAATAGGCTAAACAATAATGGAAATACTAAAATGATAAATATTACCTCATGTACGAAACCCTTCAAGCATAAAGTCTCACACAAGTCTTGATGTTGCTAGAAGATGTTAATGGATGCTTTCATAATGGAGAAACACAATGAAGTAAATCATGACTATTCTAACAAAGATTTATGCTAGAATACCTTGCTCTTTGATTGTAGATTTATTTTCAATTGATTTAAACATGATTGATTAAATGTGTTTGTAGGAAATAATATCTTATAGGAGTTTGAAATGAGAGACGGAGTTGTATTTATATGCCTTATATCATTTTACATTTAATTTTAAAGGAAGACCTGCATCAAAGGGAAAATTCTAATTATTTGCATTGCCAACATTCATCTTTAAAAATTTAGCACCAAATTATATGGAAAGGGGTACCCAACACATTAATCGTAGCAATTTGATCCATGAAAAAGGTTATGAGTATATGAATGCACCAATATTGGAATCGGTAGCATATTTGAGAAAAATTAGGCATATATTAGGTAAAGATTAAGCACAAGCATCGAAATAGATCCAAACTAGGTGTGAATTTTATAAAGTGATATAATCTATGACACTACACTTAGCCCCCAATTTAGTGGGAGGATGAACTTATGCTCATACTCTCGGTAAATTACATAAAAAACAAATATTATTTCATCAAGACATCAAAGATACAAGACAACATCAAGCTTGAGAAGGTGGTAGCCCCCAATAATTAGCATCTTATCAATCTACAATATCAAGATAAAAGGCAAGTACAATTTTGAAAATATAATCAACATTGGTCACACATGGATCATACAAAATACAACCTTAAGTCATCTATGACTAGTAACAACCATTGAATCTTACTAGGAGCCTAACAAAAGGATAATACATGACATCTAGGACTTGTAAGATCCTTGAATACTTACTAGGATTCATGTTACAAGAACACAACATGGTCTCTAGGACTAGTAAGATCATCATATAGTTACAAGGAGCCATGTCGCCAAAGAGTCATAAGGCTAGCAAGTTGTCTTATGCTAGGTTGCTCAGGAACAAGTTAAAGTATCACAAGGACTAGCAAGTTATGTTATGCTAGGTGAGAGTAATTTTAATGGAGAGAAAAAGGCCAAGAAAAACTCTTTAATTTTTTGGTAATCTTGATACAATGCTACAAAAGAGTGTTGTAGTAGCTCACAAAAAAACTTTATGGTGTGTGGTCAAACTGCATAACCAATCTCATTTTGTATGCATAAAGTGGAATGCATAAACAAATGCATGCCTCCATCTTAAAGTAATTGCATATGCTAACCAAGAGCAATGTCTTTAAGGTAGTGTACATTTTAAACTAAGTACATTGAAACTAAAAAACATTCCCAAACATAGGCAAGTCAGGAAAATATCATGTATAAACAAGAGTGATGAACACACACCAGATGTTGAGAGGAGGGTGAATCAACATTAATTCCAAACTCAAATATTGTATCCAACATATTAATCCAAGAATTCACTTAAAAGAGAATTAAACAAAAACATCAAAAAATCATTCACACCAATCACACGTGAACACCAATATTTTATACGTGGAAAACCGAAACTAGTAAAAACCACGATGAGCGCCAACTCACAATAAATGATCCACTATATATAATTGTTTTACAAGAAGGGAGCTAACTGCTCCAAACTTGCAAACCAAAGCTAACTGCTCTTGGGGCAAGATACAACAATAAGACTTTTGCACTTATGCTAACTACAACAAGGAAAGATACAACAAAAAGACTTGCACACTTATGCTAACTCCAACAAGGCAAGATACAAAATTATAACTTATAGAAAAAGAACTGTATGAATAAAAGCATCTTAAAATGTTGATTATAGTCTTTGTTATAGCATAAACTCTAACAATCATGGAATATCTAGACCACCAAGCCTCCAAATCACTGCTCTTATATCAATTGTCACCTTTGTACTTATAATGTAGAAACTTCACTCACATCGCCATCCTTATATCAAGTAGCACTCGCATATCATCACTATATTCCACACTCTTGCACACACATCACACCCTTTCTTTTCAACAAATTATCACATATATACCAATCCAGAATCCTCACCAAGTCGGTCAAAAGAAATATTATAGCGTGTATGCACATCTCTAACCCAAACTACACAACTAGATTAAATTATGAAATGAATGTAACATAATCTGGACCAAAACCAAAATCAAACATGCAACACCAAACCAAAAGAATACTTCACATGTCATCACCGAACCAAAAATATATATTACATCTAACTCTGATATCATAACCTGAACACATATATCAATCATATCATTTCAAAAAAGCAAAAGTCCGAACCACAAAAAGATCATACTTCCAATAAATATTAGTCAGATCAACTGTCAAAGCAACCTATCCAAGTCCAAACCAAAGCACCAATGCATAGTGACCTCCAGTCCAAAGCATAACTATAAATACTTCAACACTGAAGCTAACACTACTGATGTCTAGACCGAAACCCACTCGGACCACACTATTTGATGTATCAATGAAACCAAAGAATATATTTGTAACAATCTCCCCATTTGTTATTGATGAAAAACAACCAAAAAAAAATTCACTCTCGGTAGACCTTTCTTGAATAACAACTCCCCCTAACTGTAACAATCTTTCACATTTTAGTATTCTCCTCCAAAACAGATATATAAAACATTTTCAATATTCTTTTCCCCCTTTTCCATCAAAGACAAAGGCCAAAATTAATAATTACCTAGCCAAAAATCTTTGAACTGTTTCTTCAACCTAATCATTGAGGCATTCTAGGCATGAGTAGCAATACTAAGAATCCTTCTTTGACATTCACAATCAAAAAACTTGTTCACTACATCATCAAAAGAATCTATATTTTTAGTATCTTTCTCAATAATTTATGCATCAGCCAACAATCTTGTGTAGGAAGAAATTTTTAGCTCCTTGTCAACTCACAGCTCACCCAACATCCTTATGTAAACATCTATTTGATGTCTCTTAGGGCTAACTGATCATGCAATTCTCGAGCCTTATCTAGTAGACTTTATAATTCTTAGCCATTTCCACTAACTGAGACTCAATACAATCAATTTCATCCTTGAATTTATATGTGGCAGTAGGCCACCTCAAACAAAACTTGTACAATATATCAATAGCTTCCACTGATTTTCTAAAATTATTTAATTAAGGATCAATACCTAGTTCTCTTTTACATTTTTCTATCATCTTTTCTTCCAAATTCATTTCTATAAATCCTTCTTTAGAACCACTACCATCTCCTTCAGCCATTCTTTCCACGAGTATCTCCATAAGCTCCTTCAAAAGATGATCAGCAATATCAATAGCAACTAAATTATTCTGATCCAAATACTTCACAAATTCCTTTTTAATAGCATCTTTCTCATAAGAAACATGATTATAATATGCATCACCAATACACTGCACACCGCCAAGCTTCTTGATCATTTCAAGCATCTTTTGTTCAGTAAGTTAATCATCATCGGAAACTTTCTACTCTTGAACAATTTTCCATTTTATCTTCTTCTCCTCTTCTTCATCATCACTATCATTAGTTACTAGCTCAATGTCCTTCTTATCTAGAACCATCTTTTCACTCTTCTAAATCTTATAAGTAGAGGCAAAAGCCTCTGCAAATAGCTTCCTTGATTTCTTTACTCTTTTCTCTACTTTCATCATTCCAGACCTTCTTAGAATCTCCTCTTTTGTTCTGAACCTTTTTTATTCAGATCCATTGACATCTTCAATAATTTTTCTACTAAATTCATACATTCTTCTTCAGATATGTCATAGGATAATGGAGTTAGCCAAGAAACTCTCAAAACCACATCTTCCAAAAAGCAATTATCTTTATATACTAAAAATATGATTTCATTCTCATACCAATCTATAACCTTAAAAGGAATCCTATTCCTCAACATCAAATCACCTTTAAGATTCACAAAGAAATTTCTACACCCTTTCGAGCTATCATTTAGTCCATCTAAATAGCTCTTAATCTATGACCCAACAAACATTTCTTTTCACCATGAAACATTTTCAGCACTAGGCAAAGCATTCAAAAAATAGAAAACTAAAAAGACAATTAGAGAACCATATTGGAATGGATACATCTCACTTTTTGATATTTTGATGTTATCTAGCAGTGGTCATTGTGGAACCTCTCATAGATTATATTTTGCATTCTCTTTAACCATCTAATAAGCCACATACACATCAGTGGATGCACAAGAAGCTTCATTATTTATGTAATAAACTTTGTAAGATATTCCCATTGTCGCATAACTAATGTCTACATCCTTGATAGTATCAACTTTTAATTCTCTTCCATCTAAAATTAATCTAATCAAACGATTCACCTTAACATTCTTCACAGATTTCAATACAAGAATTTCTTCGATCGTGCATATCCCTGTCACAATTCGTAGCACCTCCTTCAAAATCAAATACGATCTATCAAGCTAGATATATTCACCATGATTTTTTCCAAAAATAATTCTTATAACCTCTTCATCATCAATATTTGGAAATAAATTCCAAGTGTCTATACCCTTGTTCCCTAAATTACCAAATTCACTCTTTAACCTTTGTAAATTATCAATCATGCGATTCTCCCTAAAAGCCCTAATCTTCTCATGATTATATTCCTCTAGATCAACATGAATGTACTAAAAAAAACTTTACTTATGAATAACATGGTCATCAATACCAAAAAATTCTCCAACCAAATCTACATCTATCAGAATGGAGGGTTTCAATACACATTCAAGTCTATGTTTATCATTTATACTCACAATTTTCGCCATTCTGTCAAATCACTATTTTGCAACCTTTTCTCACTCCTTCCCTCACTTTCATTTCTCAAATTACAAGTGCGCAAATGATTGAACTCATAAAATAAATTCTCACAAGTTAGGTCTTCAAAAAGCTAATACACTATTTCCCAAATCATCAAGAATCACATCTAGACCACAAGATATGCTCAGAACCTCCAAAAGTATTCACACACATCTGTCATGCTGAGAAGAAACTCAACATCAAACTGAGAGAGGGTCAAAAGATATTTTTATTAATGTTTCCCCTTAGATCTTGTAGTCTGAGTTAATTATCGGAAGAGGGAACTACATCCATAGAGGATGCCAAACCACCTTCAACAATCTTCTCTTTAGGTTTCTTCACCCACAATAGCTTTCCTTTTCCTTTAGAGTTCACTACACTCTCTAGACCTATAGTCCTTTCTTTATCATTTCTACAAAAAAAATTAATATGCCCAACAACATTACAATTATAGCATACCAGACCATTTTGCATCGTACTTTTATTTTGATTACTTTGGTAGTTCTTATTCATCCTGCATTCAACATCTTTGTGCCCATATCCAGTGCAAACATAGCAATATCCATTGAGATATCTAATGTATCTATTTACATTCATTCCACTTCTACTTCACTAGCCTTGTGTCCAAACTTGTTGCAATAATGACAACTTCCATCGAAAAATAACCCCATTTCTGATTTCTACACTCATTTATTTTGTGCCCTACTCCATTACATGAAAAAAAAAATCATTTAAAATATAAATACTTGGAAAAAATAGGAGGTCTCCAATTCATCACAAACTTTATTAAATTTCGGTTAGGCATGAAATTCTTCTTATCTTCAGCAGCATTCTTCATTTCTTTACCCTTTCCTTCATTGATCTTTGAGAATTCACCAAACTCTTCATTATTCTGAAACTTTTATTCTAATTTTGAATATTCTCTAGTCTTCTCATCAATCTTTTTTTTATATTCATCAATATCCATCTTTCCTTTTTCCAATAAACCCCTTAAGAAATAAATCTTCTCAACTTCCTTATTGTATTTGTCTCTACACTCATCTGAATCAACCAATGCAGATCTCAGTTCTCCTTCCATATCAACAATTCCTTCAAAATTATCCCAATCACCTTGTTCTAAAGATTCCATTTCATTAATCTCTTCTTCAAACAGTTTTCAAGACTCTGGATCTACCTCAAGAAGTTAAGCTTACTAAAGAGGAACCTTTCTCTGATACCAATTGACAAACACACCAGATGCTGAGAGGGGGGTGAATCAACATTAACTAAAATTATGAACTCAAATCTTGTATGTAATAGATTTATCCAGGCATTTACTTTAAAGAGAATTAAATGAAGACATCATAAAATCATTCACACCAATCACACATGAAAACCAATATTTAATATATGGAAAACCCAAACTGGGAAAAACCACGGTGAGTGCCAACTCATATAATTGATCCACTATATAGAAATGTTTAAAAAAAGGGGGCTAGCTACTCTGGACTTGCATACCAAGGCTAGTTTCTCTTGGGACAATATATAGAAATAATACTTGTGCATTGATGCTAACTACAAGAGGGCAAGATACAAAAGAATGACTTGTGCACTGATGCTAACTACAACAAGGCAAGATACAGATTTATAACTTACAGAAAAATAATTGTATGAATAAAAGCATCTTAGAATGCTAATTACAATTTTTGTTATAGCACAAAGTCTGACCTTCATAAAATATTCGGAGTTCCAAACCTTTGGATCATTTCTCTTATATCAAATGTCACCTTTGTACTTCTAATGTAGCAACTTCACTGACATCATCATTCTTATATCAAGTCGTACTCACATATCATCATTGTATTCCACACTCTTGCACACATATCACACGCTTTCTTTTCAACAACTCGTTACATATATATATCAATCAGGAACAAAAACATCCTCACCAAGTTTACCAAAAGAAATATTGTAGCATGTATGCACATCTCCAACCCAAACTACACAACCGAACCAAAATATGAAACACATAGAACATAATCTGGACCCAAACCAAAACCAAATGTGTAACACCAAACCAAAAGTATACTTCACACATCATCATCAGACCAAAAATATATGTTACATATAACTCTGATATCATAACCCAAACACATGTATCAATCATATCATTTCACAATTACAAAATTCTGGACCAAAACAAGCAACATATGGACCAAAAAAAGATCAAACTTCCAACAAATAACAATTGGATCAACTGTCAATGTAACCTATCCAAGTCTGAACCAAAGAATCAATCCATAGTTACCTTCAATCCAAAAGAATAATTGTAAATACTTAAACATTGAAGCTCTCTACTAATGTCTAAACTAGCACCCATCTGGACCACACTGTTTGACATCAAATGGCAAAAAAACATATATTTGTAACAAAGAGAACATAAAGGATCCAAATATCTGGGGTCATCATGTGTATAAGATAAATAATATATCAATATGTTTTTCTTCAATTGACCTCATCATTCAAATACAATGTAACAATGAGTATAAAGGAAGAAGAAAACATAAGAGGGAGATTTTGTCTTTTTGGATCAACCTAAAAGAGACCAAAAAGCATTAATACTTTGTATCATCCCCAAAAGAAAGAACAAAAGGACATTTACAACATATCATGTATATGATAGATGTAAGAATAAAGATACAAATATAATAATTTCACAATAGGATATGTCTCTATGTATCCTTGTACCAATGGATTATCAAGGGTTGTTATTTAAGAAATGCAGAAGTCTAAGGAAACAAAATGATTCATCCATATAAAAATCCCCTAATTTATGTGATTAAGATTTTGTTCCTTCTTGTCATATTATGTTAAATGAACATTAGCTAATTGATTAATGGTTCACATATCATATGAATCCTCATAAGGAGGGGTTTTTCACATATGAAAATTATGATAGAATAGAAGTTTATCTCGATGATAGTTCTTTTATACTATTGTTGGAAGGGTTCAAATTTTATTGTACTTCATAAATAGGAGACTAAAAGAACTATCTAATGTGTGTTTTGTATATTCTAGGTTTACAAGTAATTTTTTTTTTTTATCTCTAGGTTAAATTATCTGGAATTGCATGTATTTTTTTATAAATGGTTCCAAATCAATTAGAGGAAGTTTGGTAATAGCAAGAGGAAAAAGGAAGCAACACTATTTAGGCTTGAGTCCCTCTAAAATTGAGTAAAAAAGTGTTGGTTACATATGAAAATTATCATTGACCAAGGGTTTTTACTAGTTTAAAGTCTGGAACTATCCATCTTAGTCTTCTCGAGCTGCAAATCTATAACTTTCTACTATTAAATTTGTAACATACACACATAGAAGAGAGGAAAATGGTTGTGCTACATAAGGTTTTTCCTAATCCAAACCTCATGTTGATGTCTACACCTTGTGTACAGCTATGATGATGAAAAAGAGAGCTTAGCCCTGGTAGGGTAGAGGCTATAATGTTGAATTGACAAGATTTTAGCTTATAAATTATTTAATGATTGTAATGCAATGCTCTATAGATAAGTACTCCAAGTGTTGATGCAATAAGATAATATATCATAAAAAAATCCATCATGAGAACATGCTTGAATATAAATTAGTGTAGCTTCATACTCCTTGTACTCAGTTCTATTGTTGAAGGAATTAGGAAAAAATTTAATGTAGCTTGTGGATAGTGAATTAGGATTTTAGAATGATAAATGATTTTCTTATACAATGTTCTTAAGGTAGTTTTATATTTAGGCTAGCTTCCAATGGTCATATAATAAATATTCAGATTGGATCACATATGGCAAGAATCAACACTTCAACACGTTCAAATTTAGCAACCTTTTGCGATGACTAGGGAACTAGGTGCCCTAGTCGAATAGGAATATGATTCTAAGCACCATAGTCCACCCAAAAATGAGAAAACTAAAGGTGGTTACAGAGTGCACAATCTTAGGACATAGGATTAGGTAACCTCATTAGCATGTCACAATAGTTTAGATGAGATAAGGTAAAAATTAGGCGTGAAATGATATAGGATAAGGCACACTAAAGAGAGGGCCCAGAAATGAGTGTAAAATTGTAAATGGGTTATAGCTTACAACACAACATTCAGCCCCCACTTTAGCAAGAGTATGAACTTGTATTGGTGAAAAATTAGGGTTTCCACCATAGAAGGAAGAAACCACTAATTTATCACTTGGTCACCATTACATTAGGGAAAGATAGGAATTAGATAGATCTAAACCTAAGAGGTCTAAATGTTGATGAAATTCTGGGGGAGTTAAATATGCACTATTTTTTCCCTCAAGTTGAATTGAATTATTGAATTTGCTGAAATTAGGGTAATTGGACTGAAATTGATGTAAAAATGCATAAATAGTGAGATGTAGTCTTTGGATAGAGCCATTAACTTGGATTTGAGGATTATAATAGGATTCGGACCTATTCCTAGAAGGAGATTCTAATTTGTCAAGACCAAAGCGACGATTGTTCTATTCCTCCTAACTTTTCACACTCCAATGGAGGAATGATTTGTCTCTACAAATAAAGCTTATCTTGAAGATCGCAACTTCATACCTACTTCCTACACATAGACAAAAAGGGGAAATGGAATAATTAATAAACCTTATTGTTCTAAAGGATGTGGCCCCCATATCCTCCTCCTCCCACCAACCTCTAGGGCGAGCTACTTGCTATTCCTACCCCTTAGCATCGAATTGGGGGATAGAGTGATGGGTGGGCTATCAGGAGGATGCCATCCTATATCCATCCACCTTGATTCCCTGATAGGCGTACATTAATTAACCCTACTATTCTTATTCTAGCCTCCCTACCCCACCAAGTTATAATTCTATGGTTCTAAAGGGCCCCTTCCCAATTCTAATGGGGCTGATTAATAGAAAGATTCAAGAAGAGGTAGTTATCTCTAGAATCTTTCTCTATCTTCGCCAGATTCTATACATAACATTGGAAACGGCACTGGAATCTCCTCCCACCAACTATATCCACCCTGCCTTGATAGGGGCGCCTTCTATTCCCACCCAACTTGGTGGCCCCTTCTATCTTCCCCCACCCACCCCCTTACTATTTGAAGGAAATCGACTTGCTAGAGTACAAGGGGAATTCTAGTTCAGGAGGTTTGGGGCTCCCTCCCATCCCTAGTTCAAAGAGGGAGATGCTCTCTCATTCAATCTTAGTGGCCAATATGGCCAGTGAGGGATTCCCACCTTAATGTTTGAATTAGAAATGGCAAGTTCAAATCTTGATTCTTAAGCCCTTGACTGGCTGCTTAGAATAATAGGGTGAATACGGGTGCCATTGATTGGAAGGGGAGGAATGATAGCAATGGATCAACACAATTTATTAGACATGTATCAATGAATGGCCTCTTATACTCTCTGGCGAATAAGAGTCAGTTAGTTTACGAGTGAATTTAAGGGGTTGGGAACATAGGAGGCCCTTAAAATAGTAGGGGGTCAGAAACTCGACTAGTGATCCTAATAGAATATCTTGTGCCCTAAAAATAGTAGGGGCCTTCTCTTCTCCATTTCAGAACTCTAGTTCCATCAACAACTTCAATTGTCAGTCTCCTATACTTTCTTTTCAGATTTTAAGAACCAATCAGAGGGGAAGAGATCCAACGATCTGATCGGTCATAACTCAAAGGAAGGCTAGTATCTCATTCAAAATTCCCTCTCCCAACTTTATCCCCCCACAACAACCGAATAAGCCTTTTGAAATCAATCTTCGAATAGATTAATTCCCCACCACCCGAGGCCTTCCCCCAAACCCCAAACAATTTATAGTGCCAATAAGAATACCCTCTCCTTCTGTGTCCCCAGAACCTTCTAATGACTCTTCTATCCTCATATTCCTGATAGCCTAATGTACCAAAATTTTAAATTAAGGGGCAAGGTGTCTGGGAGGAATGTTACGTATATAATCTAGCACACCGGAAATATCTTAGGCATGCACTTTCAAATGGATTGATTAAACAGTTTTCTAGCCTATAGAATGGTAGGTACCCCTTAGAATAGTAGGTCTCCCTCGGGTAAGCTTTCGCATATTTCAAATGCCTAGACAGTCAAGCTTCTCTTTACATAATAAATCCACCTCCCCCTCCCCCTCCCCCTTTCCCACATAGCTCCTTATCCTATTAAATCTCCCTCTCCCTTTCTCGGCAAGGGTAGGATTCGAACCTGCAGAGAAGGAGGAGGTGGTCAGTGGGGATGGGGTTGACATAGGGCTTAGGGCCAGATCTCTTAAGGTGTGGGTGAGCCCCATTAGAATAGTAGGGGCCATAGAATTTTAGGGGCCTCTTATTCTAGTGTATTCTAGGAGGTTTATTAATCTTGAATTAACTAATTAATTAATTAACCCTACCCCTACTAATATAAGGGCTATGGCGAGAGGAGGAAGTAGTGGGGTTGGGTCTTGTCTCTATCCATAGTAGGGGGCTGCCTATTTTGGGTTGACATTGAGTGGCTAATATTTCCTTTGATCGGTGCTCTTGAGGGCTCTGGGTCGTTTAAGATTGTAGGATCCCCAAGAGGTGAGGTTGGGAAGGGTGGCACGAGTTTCCTTTGGTGGGCCCTATCCATAGTAGGCCTTTATATTGTAAGGGAAAAGAGTAGGAAGGCCATCGTTAGTTGTTGGCGTCAAAGCCAAAGAGAACAAACAACATCCGACATTCCAAACAAGAAAGCAAAGATTATAGACCCTATGATAAGAAGAGATTATAGACACTACTATCGATAGGGTGGATAGGGGAAAATAAACTATAGTAGGGAAGTGCATCAACCTAAAGCTCGAGCTCCCCCAAGCAACCCAGTGGTCAAATCCATCTATAGTCACTAGAAGTCATTCGACCTACCCCAGGTCCAAGGGCGAATGACATACCCTAGAAGTGAGAAAGGGGGCCACCCCTGGCGGTTGATTCCCTACTATCTATAGGTCCATCCAATTTCATTGCTTGAGATCTACCTAAATGATTTAATGCATGAATAAAGTATTGCCTAAAAAGGATGAATGCCCTATAAATGAGAAATGTGCTCCACATCAATCAATCGGTGGGTGCTTCAACATTAGGTGCATCTTTCCCCTAAAGTGACTATGTTCTCCCTAATGCCCTTGCAGATGAAATCCCAGATTAGTATGGTTATAGAAATAAGCAATAATCGACGAAGAAGCCTGGCCCCCTCCTCCAAACTAGAATTCCCACCCATTCGAGAACTATAGTTTCCCACCCATCCCAAAACTATAGTTTGCCACCCACGTGCATAGGCCCACCCCAATCTATAGCCTCCCACTTCATTATTCTGCAGGGTGATCTATAATTCCCTCCCCCTAGTCAAGATTCTATAATTATTTTAGATTGCCCCTACTATTCTATGGGGAGGAATAAACTGATTAATTCTCTTACTCTAGTAGGTTAATTAGTCCTTATTCTAACAAGATGATTAATAAGTGGAAGATAGGAACTGGGTGGGTGGGAACTATAGTTGGGTCGGGTGGGCACTACCATTCTATGAGGCCCTAC
This sequence comes from Cryptomeria japonica, assembly GCF_030272615.1. Classification (NCBI taxonomy): domain Eukaryota; kingdom Viridiplantae; phylum Streptophyta; class Pinopsida; order Cupressales; family Cupressaceae; genus Cryptomeria; species Cryptomeria japonica. The sequence goes on along the minus strand of NC_081414.1, from coordinate 324,088,004 downwards.
TATTCACGATGGGTAGGACCGCTTATCCCCTACATTGATTAATAAATATTCTAGCATGATTCTAGAACTATCTAGCTTATTCTAGTAGGTTTATTAATTTACCCTTGCTATTTTCAAAGGCTAGCAAGCTCATTAATTACTCGCCCTATAATTCTATGGGACTGATTAATTCACAAACTAGAATTCTTCCACTAATCAGCTCATTAATATGGCCGCCATAAAATTGTAGGGCAAGAGGCCCCATAGAATTGTAGGGTGAGTAATTAATCAGCATGCTAGAATAACATGCTAGATAGTTATAGAAACGAGCTAGAATACACTACAATAACCAATCCCTCACCTACCATAGAATTTTAGGGGCAGGATGGGATTTCCATAGTAAAGTTCCACCACCCACCAACCCCCTCTAATATTTGAAGGGAATCATCTTACTAGAGTACAAGATCACTAATCTAAAGAATTGGCCCATTGATGATGCACATGGCCTAGTTATATAGGTAGGGGGAGATCAACCACTTGAGTGAATGATATCAGTACCATCGCTCAAGGGTTGAGGCAATAATCGTTCATGACATATCTTTCCAGCTCTCCCTATAGTTTTTTCTGATCTATATCTACTCGAAGCCCCCCTCCCCCACTATAGTTTAGCTATAATGGGGTGGAGTGGGTACTCTAGAATAGATCCCACTGTTTTTGAATGTGTGTTCATGTCTCACCCCTATCCATTCCATCTGGACGCTCTGGTAGTTTGTGTAGCTATAATAGAGGGGTGGGTGACCCCTCTCTCTGTATCCTCTATAGTGGGTATTCATGTGATGTATACAATCTGGCCAATAGGGTAATGCCCGCCAACCATAACTATTCCTTATCAACGTGCGGAATAATGGTTACTATAGTTTTTGTCCGTAGGGCTCCATATAATTTTAAGGCTTGACTACCCCCTACAATCGAGCTACCTCCCCCCTACCCACAGCCGAATTATAGGGGAAGGGCTAGCAGGCATGCATTAATTAACCCCCCCCTCTTCCTCTAGCAGGCGTACATTGATTAACCAATTCTATGGCTAGCAAGTTGATTAATAAAGAGGGTTATTATGTCTGCCCACACACAAGGGTTATATTCCATTGTTGCTCGACCGATTTCATATTGTTCTAAACCCCAAACCACTCAGGGTAACTGATGATGGAATCAATTTCCAATCGGAACACATGGTTCGACCTCACTATAGAAAGGTAGGGTTGATCACCAATAGAGGCATTCATCGCAGCAGATGAATCCATAGCAGCTCGGTCCTTTTTAAGAAAGGCTCAGTCGTATAAGTGAGTATTTTTTTGCTCAAACCCATTTATGATGAAACATTGATGCGCCACAAGACCGCACCTATATTACGTATGACTAGGCATTGATGCACCCTCGGGTGACCCGAACAACCACTCACATATCGGTGATGATGATGTTGTCAATTTGCGATGAAGCTACAGAGTTGATCATACACAGTACTAGGAGAGAAGATGCGCTCTTATGGTCGATTGAATTTATTGATGATAATTGGCTTATTCATGGAGCACTCTACTAATACCACTGCAATACACCACCACAAAAATATCCATCCATAGAGACACTGCCATAGTGCACGGCCCTACGGGTATGGATTAGGATTCGATTCGCTACTGTATTTGACTCCAATTTCCAACTAATGTTTGGTGACATAGAGACGAAATATTGTCGATTTACTGACGAAACCTTGGTTTGAATTTCGTCGCTATAATTTCGTCACTGTAATAACATTTTCTTATCTCATCGAAACAACAACCAAAAATCGTTGTTCGACAGCAAGGGAAATTTTTGTGGTGTTGGTCACAAATTTTCGTCCATCTATCGACGAAAAAAAAACCACAGAACGTTGCAAAACGTCCGTTTGAAATCGTCAAAAATACACCGAAATGTCATCTATTTTCTGACGAGGTGGAGAAAACTTTCATTCTCATTTCGCCAAAATCAACATCGCGTGTACAACAACCTTGTCAAAAATGTTTGTGGTTTGTCGGGCTCTGTACATCGAAGGTTCGACGACAATAAATGATTGGTATAGCTATGCCGAAAAGCTCATTATTGACGAATTTTGTTTATCGGTTTAAGATATTTCGATATCTATTTTCTTCGGAATTGCGACAAAACACAATAGTTTTAAAAAAAAAAATTATTCTGGACTCTGTGGAAGCATATTGAGATAATTTACCGATGGTTAGTATTTGGCTTGACAAGATTTATCGGGATAGCTTAGCCGATGGACAGGTGATCGGAACAGTTTCTACTATCAATTTAAAGTTCTCCTACTATTCTGATACTATAAATCTAGCCAATGAGTCTTGATCAATATAGCTATGTCGCTAGTGTTCCGAGGTGCATTTTCAAAATAAGTCTATACTGTCGGTTTATCCTTTGTGTGCAATTCCGATAGTGTTTAGGATTCTGATGGGATTGCATTTTGGGATACCAATACCGATAGAGAAGAATTTATAGTATATCATCAGAATGACTTATACTGTCGTTTTAGCAGGTTTTTGTTATGCCAATAGTGTAATAGTACATTGCCACATGATGGAAGCTACATGGAACACCATTAATTTGTAGTTTTAGGACAATGTAATGAAAGCAACAACAACTTAGTGCTTAGCAATTAAGAATGAAAAGTAGAGAGTTAAAAGTATCAAAGCATTTATATGCACATCAAGATAACATGAATAATGAACATTGATATCACTAATACATAAAGTTGCAAAACTGTATGATAATTGGTCATCTTGTTACCAAAAATTCATTTCCTTATACTTCCTCTTTTTGAAATTGGACTCTAATGAATGGGAAGATTTTTATCAACATGCCTTGTTATATATAAGACTATTTGAAACCAAATAACATTATATCCTTGGAGTGCTTCTATCATAGAGATCTGGATAATGAAGGAAAATGACAAATTTTATTAGTTTTCATTATCAAATCTCCTTACAAACCTCCACACCTACCATCTCTCGATGATTTCATGTTAAATATACCTTCATAGACTATCGCCATATTCGATCATATAACATTAATCATTCATTCATCCATTAATAACATATAAAATTCATTCATTCATCCATTAATAACATATAACATTCATTCATTAACATATAACATTCATTCATTAGCATATTCACATTCATTCATTAACATATAACATTCATTCTTTCATTTTTCACATATTATCAAAAATATGGCTATCAAAAATTTCATTTTTTAATATTCATTAACATATTATAAAAAATATGGTTGTCATAATATGATTAAAATCTCTCTTTTTTTGTTTCTTTTTTCAGCTAAATAAAGAAGAAGTGGAGTATCATTTTCTAAATCATTTTCCCCACTTCAGTTGTTCTGCCCTCTGCTCGCAGTCTTACTATATGCCTAGTCATGTACTCACGATGTGGAGGTCGCTGCAAGGGGGGTTTGCTACAATAACAAAGAAATGTTAAATTGATATGTTTTATTATTATTGTTACAACAATTTCATTAATTAAAAGAACATTACAGTGGTTCTCTTTACCTAATGGGGTCACATCATGTTCCTGATCTTTTGTTTTAGCCTCATGCTCAACATGTTGAGCACCCTCTAAATCCTCTGGAGTTGAAACATGAAAGGTTACATTAATTAAAAAACCAATTGCAATTAAATATATATGTTAAATAGAACATTAGAGTGGTCATAATGGCAATCTTGTTTCAGTAGTGGTGCTCCCCTTGGGAATTCAAACTAACCACCTTGCTGAAGCCATAGGAGCATACCAAGGACTCAATTTAGCTAGAAAACATAACTACAAGCTTGTGTGGGTGGAGGGTGATTCCAAAAATATTATTAACTATCTTAAAAGTATATCAAAATTTTCTTGGAATGTCGAAGTCTGGATTAATAATGCTAGGTCAATTATTAACTCTTTTGATTAATGCATCATATCCCATGTATTTAGGGAGTGAGAAGTACTTGCCAAATCAGATAGACCAATGAGGATAAATCAAACACTAAACTCTATATGCTTTCTCTTCATGATAGAAGTCGAGGAAAGTAATTTTATGAGTACTTTTGCCATCATAACTAGATATGTATCTAGAAAGATCAGCCCTTACCCACATATGGCATGTGTTTATAGTGGTTAATGTCATTATTATAGAATTAATTTGCATGCTTTGTGGGTCAATATTGGCTTCATTCGAGCTTTCTTTCTCAGTCTGAAAGTCATGAGTTTCTTTAGTCACAGAGTGAAGAGAAGAATGGGTGGGGCTAGGAAGAGAATTGAACCTCCAAGTTGTGTGTAGCTAAAGGAGGACAAGAAAATATGGAGGCTCCTAGAGAAAGGGGGTGTCACTTCATATATTGAGAGGTTACATGGGAGAAATAAGGATGTGATGGCCTATTTTGAGAAGCATTAGAAAGATGGCACTATCACTTTGCATGGGCACAAGGTTCTCATTGATGAGAGTTTGATTGCATAGGTCACTGGCCTCTCGGCTGATGGGATAAAATAATATAGGGATAGAAACAATACGAAGATGGCGGTGCAAAACTTCCCTAAAAATGAAGAGGAGAGGGCCAAGATGGTGAAGAAAATGGCGAGATACTACGGCATCTCTGTCATCAAGGAATTCTGGGCGAAACTCCTCAAGGTAATTATGGAATATTTCACTCTTGATGGTCAGTTCACTAGGGTTTATGGTCATTGTTTTGTACTTAAGAATCACTTCCATCATGGCGTCAAGGTGTCCCTTCCTTTTTATCTGATATCTGCCTTGAGGGATAATTTTAGGGACCATAAAAATAACCTTGTCAAGTTCCCTATCCTCGATGAAGGGCTTTTGGTTCTTATTGACTCCCATTTTTGTGCCCTTCGTGCCCCGTCTGATTATATCCCTACTTCTTCTAAGGATGACACTAACGGTGGGGAGTTGGGAGGTGAGGATTCCAACTTAGACTCTGAGGTGGATTCTCATCCCCCTCATAAAAAAACTAAATCTGAGTTTTCCCCGAAGGCTAAATCTTCTTTGGGTAAGGTTAAAAATGTGCGGAAGAAATTGGTTGTTTCTTCCTCATCCACTTCAGGTGGAAAGGATTCCATTATTTCTAGTGCTAATGAGGATAATTAAGAGGGCTCCACAGGAGGTAATAGGGCTTGCATGAATCCTGACACCCATAACCCTGAGAAGCCCACTTCGCCACCCCCTTCACTGCTTTCGCAAAATACCACCAAGAACCTTCATGTGAAGAGTGTGGAGCTGAGTGATAAGAGGGACTACTATGACAATGTTCTGGGAATGCCCAAAAACCATGCCATTGATACTTTTGGCATGTTTAAGTGGCTCTTTCATGAGATTAAAGAGATCAGACTCAACCAAAGGGCTTTGGGTAGCAAGATGGAATCTATTCCAGTGGTCACTACTCAAGAAAATTACAAAGATAATGGGAAATGGACGGAAGAGGAAAAGTAATCAGTGCTAGAATGCATCAATAGAGAAGTTGAGGACATTGATCAGATGCAAAAAATATTTGAGGATAGGCTCACCCATGTGGAAGAAAACTATAAGAAAATTCAAGCCACTCTGATGAAAATTATGGCCAACAGTCATAAGATTGTCAAATAGACTATGGAACCCATGAATGCCAAGGTGAATAATTTTGATAAAGTACAACAAGAGAAACTTCTTTATCAATATTGGTAATAATCATGAGAAGAGTCAGGCTGATCAAGGCCCTTATAAGCAGACCCGGGGTAACATGAAGAAAAAAGTTGCGACTCAGAGCATGGATTACAAAGAGATGAGGATGGTTGCTAACAAGATGAGCTTGTTGGAGGGTGAGTTTGCTGAGACCCGTAAGATCCTCATGTAATTGTGTAGTCTTTTTTATGTTTCTGTGGTTTTGTGTTTTGTGTTCTGGTTCTTTGTCGGTCTTTTGTCTGCCCATTTGGGCATTTGTTGTTGTCTTGGCTACTCTATGTATCGTCCTATCTTTTGCAGCCTATTTTATTTTGGGTCTTCTAATGCTTTGATTCTAAGCCTTTTATAATCTTCTATGTAAAGGGTTTCAGGGCCCCTTCAAACCTATTTTTTTCCTTAATCCAAAACATTAGAGTGGTCCTCTTTAGCTGATGGGGCCACATCACGTTCGTGATCTTGTCTAGCCTATTCATGCTCAACATGTTGATCACACTCTACAAGCACTAAAGTTGAAACATGAAAGATTACATTCATTAATACACCAATTGCAATTAAAGATGTTTAAATGTATTAACCCATACTACGTTTTGTATAGCACATGAATATATCTAGTACCGGGATGCACACCATGACCTTCATCTACAGGTTGTGATCCACCCTCACCAATTTGCATTCCAATGTAATGTGCACTATTTTCATTGCTTGCATGTTTAAAACAAATAGGCACATAATTACTTTATGGTGGAAATTAATATTGAATAAATTGCACAACTATTCAATTTTAATAAACTTGATTTTATTTACCTGCGTGTTGGATGCAGTGGAAGCTTTTGTTTGCCTAGTCAATACTCTTAGGCGTTCATCCACGAATCCATAGCCTTGTTGAAAGGCAATCTTCAAGTCCTCTTCTGTGGGAACTCTATTGAATTCAAAGCCCTACATTTTTGCATAATATCATTAAGTTTGCTTCTATGGTGTGATAAAACCAAAATTGTTTGCAATTTATTATTTGGATGCAATATTTCATTTATTGATACTTACAATTTGTGCGACAAATTTCATATAACCACCAGAGACAAGTTTGTGATGCTCGTGTTTTTCTAGTCTTGCCTTTGTTGCCTTTGATGTGTTGAGAAGCCTATAAAAAGTTTGAAATACATTAGATTATCTAAAAAGAAAGAGTAATCATTATATAATTACGTTGTTGATAGTATCACATACCTTCCTTGGCCCGGTGGTTTCTTTCATTTTTTCTTTTCAACCTTCTCCTTTCCATCCGACACTAGGTCCTTCCACTTCCTCTCTAGAATCATGGGGGGATGCTTGTACTTTTTGTTCTTCTCTAAATGTGACCTATATTGGTCCCTCACATACTTTAGATAGGTACCAGCTTTCTTAAGGACCTTGGTTTGGTTGAATGTGTTATTACAGAATAGCACAACTAAATGGTTAATGAGCTCATCTTTTAAATCTTGATTTTGGGCATTCCATTGTGTACGTATGGTGGGCTCAAAGATCTCCAATGTAATATCATTTAGATGTTTATTAAAAACATCATTTCCTACAAAAATATCATGGGATCATTAGTCTAAAAAGAGTGTTCAATAAGTAAATTTCAATTGGATTATATATAATAATAAATAAAACATTTTAAAGTACCTGGGACCTTCTCTATCTTTATGGGAACGAAATCCTCGGTCATCACAAATGTGACCGGCAATGTTCTCATACTAGTAATACGGGAAGATCCAGGAAATGTTGCTAAAACATCACCAGTACTAGTGGCCTCTGCATCCCCAGGTACATGTCCTAACACATGTTCTGGCATTTGTTCACTACCAGAGAGTGCAGTACATGATGTCTGCATGCTATGTATTGCTGATATTTCAGTCGACAATATAGGCACTAATGATGGGGTCAGATGATGTGATGTATATGCAAGAAGATAATGATCGACACTTGAACCAACCCCTGCTCCCTGGGCAGCACCTGCAGTACCCTGATCATGGCCAACAGTATCATGAGGATGCAAAAAATACTGTAAAAACAACTCATATTTTACTTCATGACATAAAAGAGTACAAAATATAAAACCATGAATTAACTTGAGTTATAATTAAAGATCTCATGACCACTTACTTATAATTTTCGTTCTCTCTCAGTCAATATTTTAACCCTTTGTCTTATCTCATCTGTTTGAGGCACTATGAATAACAACTGAAGGATTTCTTCATTGCACTTTTTTTGGGTCTTCCTTATTATATCCAGAGGGTTTGTAGAATATGTGATGTCATCATCGCATAATAGTGACTGCACCTCCCTATGGATGTTCTCCTCTATTGATGGTGCCTTTCCCCGATCATCCAAATATGACAAGAATATTAAAAACATTATCGAAATTAACCCAATAAACTTACGAAAAAAAACATAATAATGCATCGTGATCTATGCTCTCGGTTGAAACCTTCCCATTATGATCAATGTCCCATTGTGACAAAAATTAAATATAAAAAAACATTACCGAAATGAAACCAAATAGACTTACGAAAAAAACAATAATAAAATGGTATATTGGAGTCATTAATTAGAGGTTGGGTAAAATGGTATATAGTATGTACCACCCCCATAGTAACTGTTTTTGTATCTATGCAATTCAAATTGTAATCGATTATCAACTCTTCCCCTACAATTATTGATTTTATCACACATACGAATACACAATTTCCCTCGCGCACCTTGAATATGCAATTGGGTTGCTTATTTTTTGACCCAAGTTGTGTACTATTTATAAACCTTGCAATATTCCCTAATGCTTTTGGCCTTCTGTCAATGTACATAGCCACTCCTTTATTTTGATCCTTATCTTTTAGTTATATATAATTTGCTGGCAGTGCATACCTACGCATACTTTGTGTATATCGAACTAGCTGCATCCAATCTTTGTAACTGTAATAGGGTCCGACATACTCCATCAATTTAGTAACTTTATCGTAATAGACCTTTATGTCGTCCATACAAAATAGGCCCAAACCATGTAATGATGATGGTGCTATGCGATATATCCTCTCGTTGACACAAAAATTAATGTTTATTGGAGGAAGTTCCTTGGGTACCCATTGTTTCCATAGATGTTTGTACCTCAAGGGAACCTCGATGTTGCCTATGCTCTCATTATCATAAGAAAATGACCCCCCTTCGGCAAGGAAAATTCCATACGTTTATTAAATTTTATTCTAATTTTTTGACCTCTAGTTGATCTCCCTCTTTTAGACCTACTACATGTCTCACTTTCCTCTTCTCTTCCTAAATTTCCCTTGCTCGAGGAAGACGGATCTGACAAATACGTATTTGGTGGCACCTGCACTCCATTGAATGAGTCAAGGCAAATAAATACTCAGCACTTTCTCTTGTGACAAGAGAATATTCTTAGGGGGGTGTATGGTTTAGGAGTACCAAGATCCCGTTGATGCTATTCTATGAGTAAATAAGGTCATTCCATCTATTGGATCAAATTTGTAAGGCCATTGTGCCATTTTTTGTCATGTCTAGGCCAACTAGGTCAAAAGTAGTCAGCATTACTCAAAAGCTGAAAATGAGCAACTTTGCAATTTTGGTGCAAAAAGTAGCATTTTGTTTCCCAAACAACCAAATAATTATAAGTTGGTTAAAACAGTTGGTGAGGCTTGGTCAAAGGTGTAAGTTGGTTTGTCTCTAATTTTTGCCCCAAACTACTGCTCAGTCTAATCCACAAAATGTTAATCCATTATTTCTAATATACTATTATTATTTCTAATATACTATTATTATTATTTCTAATATACAAATGTGTATTCAACGCTAGCTTGTGTGGAAGGATAGTGCACATAGTCTGGTAGATGCGAGGAATGATGTTTCATGTGTTAATGCATTTAAAGCCTTTAATTTCGATGGCCAATGTTAATACATTTGAAGCCTTGGGATTGTTTGTGGTCGTCACTTTTGTTTTCTTTCTCAAAGCTGCAAGTGCGGGGTCGTTTTGATCAGTATAGAATGGAAGCGAATTTCACATTCTTGACTAACAAGAAATTGGTGTCATTTTTGGGCAAGATAATAGATAGGAGGATGAAAGATCTTTTCCTTTTCAAAGACCAACGTCTATATGAAGCAGTTAAAATGTTGCTTGGGGAATATTTCATCCATGTGAGTCACCGATATCAAACTAACATGGAAGTGTACTCTTTGGTTGTTGCTTGGGGGTTACAATTTGAGGAAGAGGTGGAGAAGGTGAAGAGGGCTCTAAGAACTTTGATTGATTCAGACTACCTATTAAATTTGGATGATATCTATGAACGCGCAATTCCGTGTGTGGGCATTAGGACCTCTATAGCCTAGGATATGTTGGGTATGCTATTACCTTTTATCCAATGGTAGGAGGATGGATTGAAGGCTTATTGCAGGGACCTATCTCATCATGGGTGGGAAGCATTCAAAACCTTTGCTAATTTGATGAGGACATAGGAGATTTTGTGGGCTTTTCACAAGGTGGAGAGAGTGGAGTTGGGTCGGGAGCTCCAACCAAGGCAGAGGATGACACAAGCAATGAAGTCCCTCTCCGACTTCAACAATGATCCAACGTACAAGCCACTTATGGGTTAATTGTTGTGCTTGGTTTGGACTATAGTTTTTTTGGTTTGGCTCCTACTTTGATAAAATGTTGTTTCATGTCTTTGGTGTCTGGAACTTAGTCCCCAACTCTATAAATTTGAGCTGGTGTCATGGACACTAATTTTGTATTGTTGGGTGTGTGGATATGGGTTTTTTTTGTATGCCATGGGGGTTTCTACATCTAGTCTAAATAGGTGGTTTTATACAAGTGTTTTTGGGTGGTAGGGTTGACTGGTGGTTTTATGTAACCACTTTTCTCTAGTTCAAGTGTACTCGTTTTCTTATTAAATAATATAAATACCAATTATCGATCCAAAAAAAAGTATATGTTATACCAGAAAAATTGCTTCTCCTATAATAGAAAGCTAATTAATAACAATATTGTAACAAATATGAGCTAAAAGATTTAAAAATTTGTCAATATGGCAAGTTTTCTAAAAAGGTGGAAGGATGGGATATCTTCATTGTGTGAGGATGAAATGTTGTTGTGCTTCAAGACTGAGAAAAGAAGTAAAGGGTTTTTTGATGCAGCTTAAACTTTTTGGATGATGTTTGTAGCTATGTTATTATGACTAAAGCCTTAAGTGTAGTCGATAAATTATGGCTAGGCTTTGGAGGGTTTAACAATTGGTTTTAGGGACTGATTTGTGGAATGTTTTTAATGTAATTTCTACATGTGGGGGAAAATAAATTACAGTCATTTTCCCTTGGTCGATTTTCCCTTTCTGAGTGCCCTCACCTCTCGCTCTGGCTTTCCTTCTGCCAAATGGTTCCTAGTCTTCCTCCTCGACTCAATAGCCTTGAAGCACTCATCTAGTGAAGTCTTGAAACTCTCCAATCAAGGGCTGGATGCAGTGGTTCTTGGTGCAACTATCCAGTTAGGTTCTCGGTGCAGTATGTTATGTCGTGCTCCTACGTGCATGCAGTCAAAATTTGAAATCCATAGTTTATATATATGCTATGTTAATATATAGTTTATATACAAAATATATATGCTATGTCAACATATTGTTTATTTATTTTCTACAAAATATAATTTTTGTATGGTGGCTTGCTAAGCTTATATAGTTGTCTTTCTCTTTCTTTATAATTAATGAAGATTTATATCCTATGATATGATTGAATATTGTTAAAAAGGCTTATGATATGTGATGTTTAATCATGATGGATGTTTAAGAATCAGTGATTGAAATACTTATCCTTGTTTATAACAATTTTTCTTCTATCATATGATTCATTGATTGTTGGTTTAAAACACTCATTACAACTAAAATGGATGTGAATTATGATGTGGGTGTGAGAAGGTATTGTTGGATATGAAGGAATGGTTTAGGAAAGTACTCCTGAATCTAAATGAGTCAATGTGTTAAGAGACTTTAAAAATATATTCAATCTAGTTAATATTGACACATCTAAAGCATGCCAAATGCACTTTGGAGAAATGCTATGACATAAAGAATATTGTCTAGGTGATGTCAAGTATTGATCCATGAGAGTACAAAAACATAGATGCATTGGTAAAAAATGTTCCATTCAACTTGAGAAGAATGGTTTATTTGATCATTGATGTTGAAGCTCATTATTGAAAGACATGAAGGATAAAATAGTTAAATATGCATGAACATGACTGCTATATGTGGGGACAAATGTGGCTCCCATGAGGGTCGAGCCCAACATTTAGTAACAAAAGGAAATAAAATTTATGAATTCCACTAAGAGGCATCCCTTACCTCTTAAATTAATTTCATAGGTGGGTTTATCTACCAATATAGTGGGCCATTGGTTACCTTATCATGTGAACTTCCGCTATAAGTAGGATTACCATATACTTTTATAACATGCATGTGTGGTTTCAAAAAGGACGTTTATACATTCTTGTGAATTTGAAAGAAAGGCATGTTTTGAATTTTCCAATAAGTTTTTAGGGGTTAATTTGACTTGGTTTAGCATTAGAGTGACAAACCTTGTGGTTTAGGTGTTGGAACCCTATTTTTCTAACAAATTTTAGTCATTCTCAAATAATAAGTTAGCTCCCCTAGTCTTGTCATCACCAAGCTTTTGTATTCAACCAAAAAAATAAATCGCTCGGAATTTTCTAAGTTGTCTACAAACATTGGATTGAGAAGAATGGTTTATTTGATCATTATTGTTGAAGTTCATTAATGAAAGACGTGAAGGATAAAATAGTTAAATGTGCATCAATTATAGAGTTTGTTTAATACATTAGCATGAGTGTTATATGTGGGGACAAATGTGGCTCCCATGAGAGTCGATCCCAACATGTAGTAATAAAAGGAAATGAAATCTATGAATTCTTTTCAGAAAGTCGAGGAAGAAATACATTATACTCCTCCTTATATGAAATACTCAGTATCAACAAGACTCATGAAATGCTACAATGAAAAAGAATGTTTCAAAGTAGCTAATAACAACAGAACAGTAAGTATGACCTTCTCCAAAAGGGATACTTGTACCGAAAAGGGATTTCATATTGGCATATAATCACGTCTGATATGCTGAAAATACAAATTTTAGCGTATTGTATATGTTCTACCAAATATATAAGTACTTTATCTAAAGCACATCCTATAATGAAGAGAAGATATATCAGGGTAAGTCATGCAGGTTATACCGAAGATATAAGGTGTTTTTTCTTCCCATCGAATGTTTTTCAGAAAATAATTTGAAGTCTCTTAAACCCTAGTTTTCTTTACGCTACCTCAGCAAAATCGACGGTTGATATTTGAAGTTTTAAGCTTGGTGGCCTAAACATGGAATTGAGATCTTAAGTAACACAAAGTTGATTGTGTGACTTCTCGACTTGCATGCAGCCACCATTAGTTAAGTATACATGGTAAGTGAATGTCTTGTCGAGTACATATCATAATTGGTAAAGATTGTGATTTGGCAAGAAAGGATAGATAAGATCATGGTATAATTGCTTGATTCAGAATAAGGCTAAACAAAATGAGTAAAATCTTGTACGAGTCTTCTAGAGTTTATAGATGGAAGATAAGGAGGGATTGAAAGCAAAAAGGAACGAGTCACAATCTGCATGATAGAGTAGTTGTAGGTGTGTGTGTGTGTGTGTGTGAAAATTGGAATAAGTATCTGCAAGTTGTAAGACACAACACTTCAATTAAGTCATTACATGTATGGTTAGATAGATATAAGCATGAATAATAAAACCATCACAAATCGACCAATTTCCTTCTAAAAGATGCGAGTATAAAATTGCTCTCAGATTTGTATAAGAAATACCTATGACTAGACTACACCAAAATGAAGGATTTAACCTATATGAGCATGATATTAAGCTAAATGGATGAAAGATTGTGCTAGATGGATGAATAGTAAGCTATATGAATTCAAGCAATCATAATTGAACTAAATATGCAAAAAGCTTAAACTAAGATTCAATAATCTCAAAAAAGCAAGCACAATATCTTCAATGACTCCAGAGCAAAAACTGTATAATAACAATAAATCTCCAGGGTGTTTTGAATGAGAGATGAAGGCTAAATTTATAGAGAATCACAAGAGAGACCAACGGTCAAGATTAATTAGCCACGAGCGGTTGAGATTATTCAAGAAAAAGCACAATTTAGGATAATTGAAATAATTGAGAGATCAGATTCAGTTAACCTTGAGATAGATTCCAATTATAGTTTGATTGAAATGCATTCAGATTATAAGTTTGAGTTTGCATTGGAGATAAAATTCAATTAATTCTATGCACTTGAGATAAAAATAGGTGATTTCATGCATATTTCTTTGATTTATTCAAGAAAAGAGTTTTTTCAATGCAACTAAACTTATTTTCTCAAAAGCTTTGAGTTCCAATTTTAGAGAATGATTAATAATTCATTTTAATTGCTTTTCTGATTTCAAGTTCTCAATTTAGAAGAAGAAATAATATCTCAAGTTTGATTTCTCTTTCAATTCAATTCTTTTATTTTATTTTCAATTTATCTCTTGCTTTGCATATTGATTCCTCTTTCGTAATAAATTAATTCCTTTTTTATGATTAAATGGCAAATTTATTAATTAATTAAATATGCTAGGATATTTAATAAATTAAATAGGATAATTGATCAAACTGATTTTCTTGGAATGATTTAATTAATTAAATAAATATTTAATTAATATAGAATAATTCACTTGCCATCTGACATTTAATGATTGAAGAATTAATTAATTGTGTGCTCAAAGTTGATTTAATTGCCTTTGGTTAGGACCTTGGTGATATTGTCAAGATTAGGGGCCCATGGTTTAGATGACCATTTTTAGGGTATTACATTTGCCCCTCTTTGCATTAATGTGTGAGCAGCATGTTGGTTCAAAGAATAGTTGATGTCTAGGAAATACCAATTCTGAACTTGATTGATCACGAACCAGATGAAGAGCGAGGTGTTAGCTTATTTTAAGCGATGAAACTGAACAAAGTTGATTAAAGTGATACCAATCCCAAACTTGATTGAACTAGGACTGATGAAGAGCAAAGATACCGAACTTGAACTTGCTTGATCAAGAAGCTGATCTTACTGATCTAGAACTTGATTGAACTAGACATAGTGAGTGAAGATAAAATCGATCTTGAACTTGATGGATCAAGACACAATGAGTGAAGATAAACTATCCAGCTTGATTTGATGCGATGAAACTGAACACCTGCTTAGATTGAGCATGTGATCAAAGATACTCTTTAAACTTTTGATTGAGTTTAAACGAATAATCATCTTGATGAAAAGTGATGAAACTGATTAACATTAAGAGACTGATTCAGATGAAGGCAATATCAGCTTGAATTGAAGTGATGAAACTGATATGCCCCTAGCGATAAGAATTTGTTTCATTTTCTTTAGTTGAGAAAGATTTTTGGTCGACTTTTGATGAAGATTTGAAAATTTTCTTGACATTGAAGATGTGAGGTCATGAGGACATGAGTATGCCCCCTCGGGAGCGAAATTGAAAGATAGCAAGGGTACATGATTTTAGGCAATTGTTGGCAATGATAATTACTTGAGCACAAAGAATGATTCAAAGGAATATTTGAAGATTTAGCATTGATTAATGAGAAATTGAGCGCAAATTGAAGAAAAGAATGAGCATTTGATGAAAGTGCTAAGTGATCTAAGTTGTGCAAAATTAACTAGAAGAATGATCTCATATATCAATTTCGATCCTGAAAATGGAATCAAGACTAGCAAATTAGCTAAGGGTACAATTTTCATGTCCATCGGAGCAAGTTGAAAAATTAGGTTTTTGGCTATATAAGGGGTCCAAGTGTCATTTTCAATTCATTTTAACCTCTCCAAGTTTGAAATTAGAAAATCCTTCTATGAATAAAAATGATCATTCTGATCCAAGAGCATCAATTTGAGTGCCAGAGATGTCATCGTCAACCACAGAATTACTAGCCAGCGGTAAGAGACTAATCTTATGCCTTTTATTTCATCAATTTTGATTTTTTGTTTAATTTTTTGCGTTTTCATGTCATTAAAAACTGGTCAATGTCATTTTGTCATGCGAGACGATACTGTGTCTCGTATGACAAACTATCTTTTATTTTTTTATCATTTTAGGCCATTAGTTTTGTCGTCTGGGACCTCCCCGTGTATCGTACAAAATGTTTCTTGATAGACCATTTTATCATGCGAGTGCATTTATTTTGTCACATGGGAGTCTTTTGTCGTGCTACATTAATTCCTAACTCGTACGAATTTTTGCTTAGACTGTGAAATGTCAAATGGAAAACAGTGAGCATTTTTAAGGGTTCAAACATAAAAATTTGATTTTGCAATTGATGTATTTGGATTTGCATGATGTTTAATTTATTGTGTAGCGTAATTTGGATGATTTTCTGATGCTCTATTGTTTGATTCTTGTAGGTTCGATTGCCACATGTTTTGTTCTGGTGTGTCTATCCTCTTACAATGAGGCTAGCCCATGAGTTATCTGATATAGATAGAGCACATATCGATTTGTGTGGCTTTACTCACCTTTTACAGATGTCGGATATCTGTGTGAATCACGGGTTGCTTAATGCACTTTGCTGAGTGGTTCCATTCCGAGCATAACACCTTTCATCTACCAATGGGAGAGATGAGCATTACTCCAGAGGATGTTTACAAGATATTGAGGATTCTATTTGTTGGGGATAAGGTTGATTATGATTCTGCTCAGCATCCTGGTATATTAGCCTTCAGACGCATATTTCATGATGAGAACATTCTTGAGCGTGCCATGACATGAGATGTGATGATGGCCAGGTACAGTGAGCAGTTTCCACTGGCATGTGTATTAGAAGGTTTCATTGGATGTTTCATCATGTTAGATAGCGGACAGTAGGGATTTCTGTGTGGTTGGACCAGGATGCTGGAGAGACATTTGGATCATCCTAAGAGATTAGGGTGGGGTTCTTATCTATTAGCCCATATGTATTGTGAGATGCATGAGATTGTATACAAGGAGGGGAAGAGCATGGCAGAAGGTGTCTTGGTTTTACAGATATGGGCCTCAAAACATATCCCAATTTGTAGACCTATTGTGGATGATGCCAGAGATCCACACCAGCCGATTGTTTATAGATATTCTAGATATATTACTCAGCCTCATCTAGGAAAGACAGAGTATTCATGATGATAGCTTGATGATATGATCGTTATTTTATGGAGATCATACAAGGGTCTTGAGCTGTGGGACAACTAGAGAGTTGTGTGGCGTGACATGTTCATGACTCGTCCTCTTATCAGCAGGTCGGTGATAGTTATTGAGTCATTTGTTGTATCTCAAGTTATGAGGCAGTATGGTAGACCTCGAGGGATTTCACAAGAGTTCACAGCCTATGCCCGTTATGGGGAGGGAGAGAGATGAGGATGGGCTCCTAGGTTATCCTATACATTGAGCATGCAAGAGTTGGCAGGGTTACAATGACTTCGGTGGGACTACCTGGATGACGTTGCAGATGTAGGGGTATTGCCCCTATATAAGGATTGGTTCCAACGACATCCTTTCCCTAGGTTTATAGATCCATCTAAGCATGCACCTCTCATAGAGGAGGCTAAGGGAAAGGACCCTGTATAGGCACAATTACAGGCAAAGGAACAGGGATAGGGACAGGGATGAAGAGAAGAGGCTCTTAGGCGGGCAAGTGGTGATCCTAGTGCGAGCAACAACAGGGTACCAACTGGGGGAAGATAGAGGCAAAGAGGAGAGAGTGGATCCCTTGGAGGTGTTGGTGTGGAGGTTAGTGGTTCTAGGATAGCAGAGGGTGGAGGAGAGGAGGAGCAAGAATCTCCTTGATAGGTGCAACAACGGAGGGATGAGCAAGGTGGAGATGGTGGCAAAGATGGAGGTAGAGATGGAGGTAGAGATGGAGGTGAAGAGCTTGTATGGGAGCAGGGGGCAGCATGATCAATGAGATCGAGATTAGGATATTTGTATTCATAGTTGACAGTGGCTCAGACACAGCTTGCAGAGTGGGACTGACAGCTGACAGAGATTAGAGCTGAGCACAATCGTCAGCTCACTGAGATGAAGGTAGAGAGAGATCGATAGTTGGCTGATGTCAAGGAAGAGCGAGATCGATAGCTGGCTGAGGTTAGGGTAGAGTGAGACGCTCTTCAGTGGGAGGTGTTGCACCAGATGAGTCGGACAACTTATTATGTTGCAGCTTATAGCATAACAGTTCCTGTAGTGCAGCAGGTTGTCCCATATTCTCAGTATATGGTGCAATCTAAGGGAGCTCGGGAACCTAGGCACGATGTTGGTCAGCAGGCTCCACATCCTCCACCACCTGAAGATGAGGGAGAGGCAGAGAGCTAGATTTTTATAGCTTTTAGATTTTGTTATATACCCCATTTTTTTGTAGCCTATACGATTCTTACTCTGATGGGAGATTCTAGATGATAGTTGATATCATTGGTACCCTGAGACTTTTATTTGTACTCCGAGATATTTATGATGATATATATAGGATCTTGATTTGATTTCATCATACTTGTGTTGATTGATTATGAGATTTTTTTCTATATGCTTTATTCTATATGTATGCATATCTTTTCAATATGGATGTATGTAATACCAATGAATATGGATGTTTATTTTTGTTTCTTTTCATATGCAAATAAATAATGAAAATGAGTAACTAGTAATGCAAATAAAATTTCATTTTTCTATGCAATAATATGAATGCAAATGAATATGTATAATCAAATGTATGGATCTATATAAGATGCTAATGTATGCACCTAAAATCTCAATACGCAAGTACTCAATCGGAGAAATGATGAAAAAGAGACCACCGAGCTGAGAAAGGATGATACTTCAAACTCTTATTTAGAAGATAAAGAGATCATTGTTATCATACTAAAATCACTCGAAATGCACAAAATGTAGAATGAATGCAAACTAAACTAGTCACTGGATTTGGAATGTGTAATTTTCATCACTAAGCATTTAGAAACATAGCAGGCAGAATAGAGTTCCTTTCTTTTCATGTACAATATTAATTATCTTGTCCGCAATGACCATTTTTTGTTCATATCCTTGGATAGATTACGCATGCATCCAGATTGCACTTTAAAGAAATTCCCTCAAAGCAAACAAAGAAATGATGCCAACCTCCTTGTAGCATACAGATAAGTGGAGTTGAGGTATGTGTGGTGATTTCACCTTAATGTGAAGGCACTTATCACAAACACCCAGCTGATTTGATGTTTCCAGATCATCAAAATCATTCCTACAAGCAGAAAACAAGGAAAATATTATGCCCCCAATCCTTGCTTCTCTTAGTCAAGATAGAATTTCTCGAGTTACTCAGAGGGAATAATAATCGAAAACCAATATAAAAGATAACACACAAATAAAATTTCATGCATATCTCAAACTGTTTAGTGATTGTTTGCAGTAATGTTGTTTTGCTTGTTTACTCAGTGATAAAACTCTTCGGTAGTTAGGAGACACATGACTGACTCATATTGGATGACTAGATATCACTAACAGAAAGATGACTTGGTTGATATTTCTTAGGACACGTAAAATGCTCAGTCGATTACCCTAAGACTAGGACATTGATCAGTTTCAGCCATGAGGGTTCTAAAAGAACCAAGATGTCACAAAAGAGACTAAAAGATATGTACAAGGGAAAGTGTAGATACAACATTTCAGTACAAGAGATGAGACTAACCTGGACAAAATCCAGTAGTCATACTGATCTATTTCATTGTTTTGATTTGATGATCATTGATAGGAATGACTGGTTTCAAAGAGCAATTACCCTGTATAAGACCGATCTATATGGTTTCGAGTGTACCTTTCCTTATATAAGACATGTTGATGTTTGATAGAGTTTGATAGATTGATTAACAAGACATGTAATAAGTTTTATTTCAAACCTTCAGAGTTTGTCTGTGATTGATTTGGTTTGATGGATGGTCTATGCTTTCTTGCTTCGATTTTTCAATTTTTTTTTTTATTTTGAGTTTTTTTATTTTTAGGATTTTTGTTCAGGACATTTGAGGATTTTTAGGATTTTGTTCAAGAAATTTTATGATTTTTTTTAGGATTTCTTCATCTATGCCCCCAGTATACAGACCTATATGACAAGATGATCTACAGAATGCATGTGGAGACAATGAATTTTTTATTCGACCTATGTTAATGCAATATGCATGATGAAGATGCATTTCCTATTTGAACAAGGATGATCATGTTTGTTTAGCACTTTGTAATACACCAATTGAATTGGAGGTACAAAACATTTCATAGATAAGCATTCAATTGATCCTTAAGGTCCCTTGGAACATCCAAATTAACACACTTAGTGGCTAGAATTTACAAATGGAGATGTAGAAAACTTCCCAATAGATTCTTGAAACTTTGATCTTCTTTTGCCTATGTGAGTGCAAATGAGTTAATTCCCACTCTTGTGTTCACTAAAGATCCTTAGCATCCTATATGACTAGCTACGTGGATTATCCTAACTTCAAAAGCATCCCGAATAGAGCCTCACTGCCAACAAGCTCTTAGAGATCCAACAAGGTTATAGACTGTAATTTCTCAAATATTGCTCCATTGCTAGTAGGCATTCATAGCCCTGATGGAGTTACTCGCATGGTCCCATAGTCAATCTTTTTGTCACACTTTGTGTGTGTGATACTTCTATTATATATCATTTCTCTTTTTCCTTGAGATGAATATTTGGCATAGCACTTTTTTTTTTTTTGGTGCCTTGACTTGTAAGTAATGAAACCTACTTGGGTGTGACAATTATAGTGGCACTGAAGTAGAATTTTAGATTTTTCACTAGGCATATGATCAACTAGGTGTCTATAATAAATTAGAGATTTTTTAATGTGTTTGAGATATAGCAATTGATCGATTTTGGGTTAACAAGTCTCAAATAGTGAAATCACTACCCAACCATAAGTAAGCGTCATCACAGGGTAATGTTGAAAATGAATGACCTTATGACCTCAAAGAATTCATGTCTGAATATCTAAGAAAGGAGATGACCCTTGTTTGTCTTCAATGCAAACAAATGATAAACTTGGGCAATTGCCTTGTTTTATAAATGTTGCTATATGCAAATCCAGAAATTGTATGAATGAGATGCATTTGAAAAAGAAACTATATGTGATGTAGTGCTTTTAAGAAAATGATATGCAATGCAGAAAGCAAATACTAAACTAACTCGGCCCTTAGATATGATATCGTTGAAGGTTCATGTTGTTCATAGGGTCGAGGAGTTTTGTGTAGGTAGTTCATTGGTCCAGCATAAAGATGTCTTTCCAAGAAGGACTCAGCTAAGTGGACGTGTCCAGCATCTCTAATGTTGATTTCCTTAGTTTTTGGATTTTGCGATGAAACTAGGGTAAAGTCTTATGCAAAGGATTGGATAAGGGGTATGGAAGGATGAAAATGAGGTGTTGGATAATGGATCAGATATTGAAATTTTGGTGTATGAGCGAATGGAAATGTTTGTGGTATCACCATTGACACACATCTTGAGGGATGGTGGATTGATGAAGGAAAAGTGGATCTCATATTTTGAGATTTGGATGGAGGAACAATCAGGGATTTTGGGACATAAGGTTCCAAAATGGATGAAGGAGGTGATGAAGAAATAGATTTGGAAGGTTTGGATGGAGGAAAAATAATCTTGGCTATTGATCTGGATTTTTCTTTAGACTATTGTGCTTCAAAAGGATGCTTAGGGATCCACATGGTTTTTGATTTTTCATGCTTTTGCAGTTTCTTGGAATGCATTGCTTCTACAAGTGCCTTAGGAACCCATATATCTTTTGATTTTGCTTTCTTTTGCTCAGTGAGCTTTTGTGTCTTTCTAGATGGATGGAAGATGTGCGCAGATGTACGCCTTTGTTGATCCTGTACAAGGGATGGAGGAATATAGGGTCCTAAAATGGATGGAAGAGATGAAGGGGAAGGCATGTATCTGGATTTTGGTTTAGCAGGGATACCAACATTTTGAGGAATGTCACTGAGACCATGACCCTTAATATGACATGGAGGGGTTCTTGCTTGTGAATGTCTACCCCTTTGTGTTTATAAATATTTTGACTTGTAGGATCGTGAGAGGGCTTTGTAGGCATGATGGATCCTTGAGGTGAACATGGAGGATTATAATAAGGAGATGAAGAGATATTTTGATCTTGAAGTGGAAGAGGACCATTGGATAGAGTATTTGACTCTTCATCTTGAATAGGATCATTTGAAAAGGTGGAAGAGGCATCATGATCTAGCTCAGGAAGGATAATTTTCTCTTGAGATGGGAGGGGATCATCTTGGAAGAAATGGAAAAGTATAATGGGATCCTCATGGGATTCTAGGGAGGTAAGATCCTTTTCAACCATTAGATGGGATGGCCCTTAAGATAGCCCTTGAGGGTCAACATGAAAAGATTCATCATTAGGTTCATCCTTTGAGGGGTATTGTATGGATTGTTGTTGAGAAGCCTTAGGAGATGGCGGCATCATGGAAGAGATGGAGGCTACATGTGGGCCATTTCTAGACACGGGTTCATAATTTTGATCATGCTTGGAAATAGTTCCTTCTTTTTCTTTAGGTGAGTCATTAGGATCTTCAATTTCAATGACATCATTATCAATGAGATTTTGAATCTTATGTTTTAATTCTAGGCAATGTGAAGTATTATGTTCATTTTGTCTATGATATGCATAATACTTACTCAAAAATTCACATCCCCATGTGGTCTTTTTAGAAAATATGATAAGATTGTGCTCAAGAAGCTCTTTCAAAGTTGACTCAATAGATTGCCCCAAAGGTGTAAGTTGTCTATCTAGGGGATATATGTGTTTTTGTCTTGGTGAAGATGTCTTGTGATCTTGTATGAGATTTGGCTTTTGATTTTCAATTACTTTATGTTTCATCTTATGTAATTGTTTTAGCATTTCTTGAAGTCTAGTGTTATTAATATCATGAATTTTTATCTCAAGAGGGCTCATTGAATTTTTTTGTTGGGATTTAATGTCATATATTTCTTTCTTGAGATCTTGAATTTGTTGAGCCAAGGTAGTCATGGGATTCTTACTTTTGTCAGAATTTTTAGAAGAGCTTCTAGTTTGAATAGGTATTTATAACTTACGTGACCTAGGGCTGTATATGATGCAGAAGTCAAGATCAAATTGGAGCTAGTTGTTTGCTTAACATCTGATTGAGAGAAGCAACTAAGCCTTAGTCTGGTTTCAGGAATGATCTATCCTGTATAAGATGTGATCTAAGTTACCTAGTTTGATTTGAGAGAAGTGACTAAGACTTAGTCTGGTTTCAGGAATGATCTATCATGTGTAAGATGTGATCTAAGTTACCTAGTTTGATTTGAGAGAAGTGACTAAGACTCGGTCTGGTTTCAGGAATGATATATCCTATGTAAGACGTTTATCTAAGTAAATTAAGTTTGATAAATGGTTGATTGAACTAGCTAAAAGATGATCAACAAAATCATGCAACACAATGGTAGAAGTACATTGTTTAGATTTGTTTATGCTCAGGATGATGATAACCAGTTTTATGCTCATTGTAG
The DNA here is from genome assembly GCF_030272615.1 of Cryptomeria japonica. Classification (NCBI taxonomy): domain Eukaryota; kingdom Viridiplantae; phylum Streptophyta; class Pinopsida; order Cupressales; family Cupressaceae; genus Cryptomeria; species Cryptomeria japonica. The sequence continues at coordinate 324,064,546 of NC_081414.1, read as the reverse complement.
ACTGCTTTTAGGCAATTTTGACTATTCTAGACTAACAAAATCAAAGATTCGTATGACAAGGTTTACAAGACCAGACGACACTTAAATAGCTTCAGGATGATGAAAATAGAATTTCGTATGAGTTGTTGCCTAGGTTCGTACGACATGTGGGTATACCTCAGACGACAAACTGATGAATGTGATGTTTTTTTAGATGACACAGGATTAGGACTCAGATGATACTTCCCTAAGCAGGAAAACAGTTTATCAGATTTCGTACAACACAGAATTAAGACTTAGACAACAAACTATAAGGCTTGATGATTTTTCATACGAAAACAGTTATGTAGAAGGATGATAAATTAGAAGATTAGTACGACAATTTACTGGACAGATACTCAATTTGAGAGACATAATTTTCAATGACTGATGATGACCAGTTTTGAGATGGACTGAGTTTTTTATAGCTGATGTAGACTAGTTTTTGATACTAACAGAGTTTTAACCACTAACATAGACTAGTTTTTTATACGAACAGAGTTTTGACCACTGAGTTGTTTATTGTTTTCTCCTATTTTGGTATTCCAGTTTCAGTTTCAAGGATGAAAACACACTAAAAATGCAATATGTATAATGACTTCAATCACAACATGCTAACCCTATGGAAATTGGTGAGAGAAGAAAACCTTTGCTTAAAAACTCAGGTACACACCCAATAGCTAATCAGAATATGGCTACTAAGTCTCACGCAATGGATTCTCAATGTCATTTTAGCTGACTCCAAATGCTAATGGGGGCACAAAATGACAAGTATCTTGGGAGAGTTACTATCTCTCTTCCACAAAGATTATCCCCCCTTTTGGAGGTGAACTGGGTAGCCTCTATCTTGTAGTTCTTAGTCAGGAATTTTGTTCAAAATTACCCCTTGAAGTCATGCAAGCATGATTGAAGCCTATAGCCCAATAAGGTACCGAAACAAGTTGTAGTCACGTAAACATGATTGAGACCACGAGGCCCTACAAAATGCTCGATATGAGAGATCTCAAAGACAAAACTCAAATAATCCAGTCCTCTAAGACTTTAATCAGCTAGAGGCCTATTTATTATAGTGAGTTAGAATGTCCAAGTCTATTTGTACTCACTTGGGTCGTTCTCATAGGGTGATTACTTTTTCCCTCTGTGATGCCCACTAAAGGTACACAAATCTCAAATCTAGAAAAGCCTCAAGGGTCTGGATTTCTGATTGTCTATGTAGACAAGAGCATACTCTCCTACCTCTCAGAATTTTCTTAAAACATGAAAGACGGATTTGTTCATTAACCAGAGAGCAATTTAGGTGCCTAAAAATGAATTTAAAGAATACATGATGTTTACTTGAATCTCCTTAGGCAACCTACAAAGACAATGAATGATTAGTCATATTGTCTTTGTATGACAAGCATATTCTTCGACAAGCGTTCTGCAAAAAACTGATTAGGCTGTGAAAATTCCTCAAAAAAATGAACAACAATCCAGGGTCAACATCAGTATGATCAAAATTGAATAATAAAACCTAAAGAATGAAATATGTTTTTAACCCAAAAATATAGAATATTGGACGATGATTCTCAACGAGTCGTACAATAATTCATACAAGAGCGTACGATATTTGCAGTTTGTCATTCAGACATATGGGAAAACTCATACGATATTTCGCAGTAACTTTACGGACAACAATCCGAAAAAAATAAAAAATCTAAAAAAATAAGAAAAAGTTAGTCTTCGAGGCTAAAAAGATGTAGTCTTCTGCCCCACTGTGGGTGCCAGAAATATGTGTGAGAAAAGTGGAATAAGTATCTGCAAGTTGTAAGACACAACACTTCAATTAAGTCATTACATGTATGGTTAGACAGATATAAGCATGAATAATAAAACCATCACAAATTGACCAATTGCCTTCTAAAAGATGTGAGTATAGAGTTGGTCACAAATTTGTATAAGCAATACCAATGACTAGACTACACCAAGATGAAGGATTTAACCTATATGAGCATGATATTAAGCTAAATGGATGAAAGATTATGCTAGATGGATGAATAGTAAGCTATATAAATCCAAGCAATCATAATTGAACTAAATATGCAAAAATCTTAAACTAAGATGCAATAATCTCAAAAAAGAAAACACAATATCTTCAATGACTCCAGAGCAAAAACTGTATAATAACAATAAATCTCTAGGGTGTTTTGAATGAAAGATAAAGGCTGAATTTATAGATAATCACAAGAGAGACCAACGGTCAAGATTAATTAGCCACGAGCGGTTGAGATTATTCAAGAAAAAGCACAATTTAGGATAATTGAAATGATTGAGAGATCAGATTCAATTAACCTTGAGATAGATTCCAATTATAGTTTGATTGAAATACATTCATATTATAAGTTTGAGTTCACATTGGAGATAAAATTCAATTAATTCCATGCACTTGAGATAAAAATAGGTGATTCCATGCATATTTCTTTGATTTATTCAAGAAAAAAGTCTTTTCAATGCAACTGAACTTATTCTCTCAAAAGCTTTGAGTTCCAATTTTAGAGAATGATTAATAATTCATTTTAATTGCTTTTATTATTTCAAGTTCTCAATTTAGAAGAAGAAATAATATCTCAAGTTTGATTTCTCTTTCAATTCAATTCTTCTATTTTTTTTCAATTTAACTCTTGCTTTGCATATTGATTCCTCTTTTGTAATAAATTAATTCCTTTTTTCTATGATTAAATGGTAAATTTATTAATTAATTAAATATGCTAGGATATTTAATAAATTAAATAGGATAATTGATCAAAATGATTTTCTTGGAATGATTTAATTAATTAAATAAATATTTAATTAATATAGAATAATTCACTTGTCGTGTGACATTTAATGATTAAAGAATTAATTAATTGTGTGCTCAAAGTTGATTTAATTGCCTTGGGTTAGGACCTTGGTGATGTTGTCAAGATTAAGGGCCCATGGTTTAGATGACCATTTTTAGGGTATTACAGCAGGACTATTTTTGGAATCCTCTTTTTTCTATAAAATTAGCAAAGTTGTTCATTAACAGGAAAATAGAATGAGTCTTATTTCTTGAAGAATTTGGTTATCTTTGCCTAAGATGAAGTAGCAAGGTTGTGCTATTGTGTTGTTATGATTTTATGACACTAGTTGGAGAGAGTGACATTAGGCTGCTAGATAATTGGGGGGATCTTGGAAAGGATATGGATAATTGTGGGGATCTTGGAAGGTCTTCTCAGTCATGGGGATTTTTTCAAGGATTGTTCATTTTTTCTCCTACACCACCGAATCACTCAAAGGGGGTGGAAGAGCGAAGAAGAGGAGTAGCCGAGGAGGATGGATGGATCAGGTTTGCAAAAAGATGGATCCTATCATCGCATGGAAGTTGTGACCCCTTCTCAGTTCACAAGATTTTTAAATGAGCTCTTCTTTCCACCCTCATTGCTAGCAGTTCAGAGCAAAGGAATCCTTCTTCAGGTCTGAGGGTGCTCAGTTTTTCATCCACAGGGAACAACTTCAAAGAATTTAGGCTTTTTCATGGGATTAATTGGTGTAATTCATGCCTCCATTTGGAATCATCTATAGCGCAATGGTGGCATGGCTCAAAAGTAGTTAAGACTCTAGCAAAGCGGTTTTTAGACATATTCTCTTTTCTTGTTAGTTTTGTAGAAGTTTATTTTCTTATTATGGGCTAAATGATGAGTCATATTATATCTGCTAGATGTAAATAGCCTGTAGCTTGTGCATTCCTTATGATATAAAAGGAATACCAAGGTTGTAAGAAAAAGGGAGAGAACAGAAAGTTCTTTTCACCTTAGCAAGTCGGGTAGTATAAGCTAGTTTTATCAATGTTTGTAGAGTCTGCTTCAAAAAGGAGGAGTATGACCGAATCATTGTAAGAATTCAATTTGAAATGAAAGAATTTTTTTCATTGTCATATGCTCAATCTCCTCAATTGTCTTTTTATGAATTCATTTGAACAAATGAGTTAAGGATCGATTGGTTTACCTTGATATTTTCATATCATTGTGTGATTTTGCTCTCGGGTTATTTTCAAGGAAAGTATTAAATTATGTGATAAAGTTGCAATGGGTTCATTGTACAATTTAAATAGGATATTCAAGAATGGGTGTACATGATAGTACTTATGACACATAGTTAAGAGAAAAGTTTCATTATCAGCCAGTATAATGAGTTTCATCATAATATTATTACTCATGTTGTTGAACACAATGTACCACTGAGAGGGGGGTGAATCAATGGTTCCTAAAATCTTTTCTTTTTAAACAACCTTGGAATATCGATTATCACCCTAAGCACTAAACAATCAAACCGGTAAGATAAATGTGGATATCAAAAGAGGAAAACACATAAATGCAACCCACAACACCAGATGTACAAGGAAAACCCAATATGGGAAAAACCTCGGTGAGAAAAGCTGCTGGAGTATACTACTCCAATCCATCCTCACAATGAAACAATAGATTATAGTGCTTTAGGGCACCAACCCAAGAAGCACCAAGCTCTAACTCGGTGTTGTGTAATGAAATATAATTTAAATATAGTTGTAGCACCTAGTTGCAAATGAGTTCTGCAACACCTAATCAATGGATTTATTTCGGTTAACACCTCCTCTTCTTCATTGGTTATCACATTGTCAATTATCAGATTACTCTCTCTGATCACTCACCAGTTACTCCTAGCCTCTCTTCTTTCACCCTCAGCCTCACACCACATTATATCACTCTCGGATGCTTTCTTGACCAATCACACCTCACCGGTTAGCTTAACTATTAGACCTACAATAGTTTACCAGTAACTCTGTTTCTACCGGTTAGACCCTCTCACTAGTTCACCTGCTAACTCACTCTACAACTTTCCCAGAAAAAACTCTAAGGAATATGATCTTTCTCCTAGTTGATTCTCTCTCCTCTCTCACTCTTCGTATCAAACATCAATCAATTTCAATCTCGAGCTCACATATTTATCTTCTAGGGTTCCCACCAAAACAACATTCAAATAGTCTCATGTTAGGTGTTTCCTTCACCATCTCGATCCATATTAGATTTGATCCTATCTTCTTTTTCAAAGAGATGATTTGCATGCCATCGATTAGTACCGCCAACACCTCGCATTTCAATGTGTGTTTTCTATATCTGGAGGTCTGCACCATGTTTTTCTACATTTCTCTATCACACGCCATTAATGCCTTAGTTGTTTCCTTCAACAAATGTGTACAAAGATCAGATCTTATTATAGGATTCGTTCAATCGCTTTCCATCTTGTCTTCCTCAAGTCGCAATCTTCTGTCATCCTCCCATGACTTGCGGGTTCTTCATAAAAGTTGACCTGCAAATGCTGACTATTACATCAATGCACACTTCACCGACCTATGCATGATCACCACCTAGCTTCCAGTTGTCATTTTTTTTGACATCCACCTCTTCTTGGTTTGCTATGTTGGGTTGACATTCTTCATTGACTAGGATTTGCTACTAGATCAACTCACCTCACCAGTATAACCTAACTCCATCAGTGGGCCTTGATACCTCTTCTTTGTCGGTGGATCAACTTGGCCTTCCATAAAATATGATGGTCCTATTACTTAGTCCATTTACTGACATCATTAATCTTCTATGAGTATATCAGGTTACATCCTTCAGTTCTTCTCTTGCTTGCTTTATTTGTCTTGTCGATGGTCCTGCTTTACTGGTAGATGATGCATTTCATGTTTACCGGTAACTTACCTTTGACTTGCTTATATACATATGGATTGACCTCATCATGTCTTATTTCTACTATATTGGTCACCACTTCTTACTCACCGGTGACCATGCCAAACCAGTTGACATCAACGATAACTTAATGCCAATAATGCCAACAATCTCCCCCTTTGGCATTGATGTCAACTTACTACAATACTTCACACCAGTAGATTTCTCCCCCTTTGACACAATGACAAAGGGGTAGGGTACTTTATACTCCCCCTTTTATTCATACCTATCTCTCCCTTAGTCAAATATTCTCTTATACATTACAGCTGGTACTGAGACATACAATCTTGAACTTTCCCTATTAACAGCATGTGGTTCAAGAGTTATAGATGTTGCTATGAACTCCCCCTAAACAATATAACTCCTTACTAACTTAAGTGCATAAGACAGGTGACACTCCCAACTTGTGTCTTAAGTATTCAAAAGTGCTTACCGACAATGGTTTGGTGAAAATGTCTGCCACTTGTTCTCCTATAGGGACATAGTCCATCTTTACATCCTATCCTTCAACCTTCTCTCTGAGAAAATGATACTTGATGGCTATATGCTTTGTCTTGGAATGCATCACTAAATTCTTTGATATGTTGATGGTACTTGAATTATCACACCGGATGTGAATAGGATTAGATATGTCCACATGTATGTCCTTGAGGGTTTGCTTCATCCAAAGCACCTGAGAGTAGCATGTAGCAGCAATAATGTATTCTACTTTAGCACTTGATAGGGAGACTGAATCCTACTTCTTGCTATGCCATGAGACCAACCAATTACCTAGGAAGAATGCACCACCACTTGTGCTCTTCCAATCATTAATGCAACCTACCCAATCAGCATTAGTATATGCTTCCAAGATGAATTCCACTTGTTTCGGGTACCAAAAACCATAATTGAGTGTTCCTTGTAGGTACCTAAAAATTTTGCTTACGACATTCATATGTGTCTGCTTAAATGCAGCTTGAAATCTAGCCACCATGCACACTGTCTGCACTATATCTGGTCTACAAGCAATAAGATACAATAAGCTTCCTATCATGGATCTATACAATGTGTGATCCACCACCGATGATTCATTATTCTTTCTTAATTTTTTTCAGGTCAGCATAGGGGTACTTACCGGTTTGCAATCCTCCATTTGAAATTTCTTCAACAATTCCTTTGCATACTTGGTTTGTGAGATAAAGATTCCCTTATCTTGCTATGATATCTACAAACCAAGGAAGTATGTCAGTTCTCCAAGCATTGACTTCTCAAATTCTTACTACATCTGATCCAAAAATTCTTTGCAAAGGGTGTCCTTGTTGCCTCTAAAAATAATGTCATCTACATACACAACCACAATGATCATGTGGTTTCCATCTTTCTTGATGTATAAATTACTATCAGCACTCACCTTTTTGAATCCTTTCTCCTTCAGGTACTTATCTAGCCTTGAATGCCATGCTCTAGAAGCTTGCTTTAAACTATATAGGGTTTTCTTCAACCAGCACACAAAGGTTTCATCATCATGTAACAAAAACCCTTCCGGTTGCTCCATGTAGACTTCTTCTTCCAAATTTCTATTGAGGAAGGCATATTTTACATCCATTTGATATTTTTTATAACCCTTGTAGGCAAAAAAACCTATAAACATTCAAATTGCTTCTAATCTAGATACCGGTGCAAATGTTTCTTCAAAATCAATGCCCTCTACTTGAGAGTAACCCTTGCACATAAGTCTAGCTTTATGCCTAACAATTTTACCTTCTTCATTCATCTTATTTTGGTAGACCCATTTGGTGCCAATGATGTTCTTATCTTCCAGTCTAGGGACTAATTCCCAAGCTCTGCTCTTCTCAATCTGTTGCAACTCTTCTTCCATGGCATCCATCCATTTCTGACTTTTATTGGCCTCATTGAATTTTTTAGGTTCTACTTCAGTCATGAGGAAGAAGTTGACTTGTTCATCATTCCAGAGAAGTCTTCTCCTAGTCTACACACCATCACTCTTATTACCTAAAATCTTCTCTTTCGGGTGGTTCATCTGCACATACCGGTTAGGAGCCTTTTTGGATGCTTCTTCCAATTCATTGTCTGACTGAGCTTCCTCACCTTCATCACCAGAATCATCATATCAGTTTACCTATGGTTGTCTTCCTTTGTGCATATCCTCATCAACTCTTACATGTACACTCTCAATGACTCTTCTTAGTCTTTTGTTGTAGCATTTATAGGCCTTTCTATTAGATGAGTAATGAAGGAATATTCCTTCATCACTCCTAGAATCAAAACTACCTAGACCATCCATATCTCTCTTGATAAAACACTTGCTTCCAAATACCTTGAAGTATTTGACTAATGGTTTTTGGTCACACCACAACTCATAAGGTTTCATATTGTTGTTTGTTATTAGTTGAACCCGGCTCAAGGTATATGCAGATGTATGAGCCATTTCCTTCCTATATATGTCTAGCAATCTAGCCTCATTTAACATGGTTCTGGCCATCTCTTTGATTGGCATGTTCTTCCTTTCTACCACACCATTTTGTTGTGGCATCCTACGGGCTAAGTATTGCCTTCTAATTCCATGTCTTTCATAGTAATATTCAAACTCATTTGATGTGAACTCTCCACCCTGGTCTAATCTTAGACATTTTAGCTTGCACCCACTTTCCTTCAACACCATCTTTCTAAAGATCTTGAATCTATCAAATGCTTGTGATTTATCTTGTAGGAAGGTGACCCATGTCATTCTTGAATAGTCATAAATGAAGAGAATAAAATATCTTTCACCCACAAGAGCTCTTATCCTAGTTGGACCACACAGATCTGTATGTACAATTTCAAGTGGTCTTGAGGTGTTGTGTTCTTTTTTTCTAAACCTCACCTTAGTCTTATTCCCTTTCACACATTCATCACAAAATGTGCTTACCGGTTTGATGATGGGTGGAATATTTCTTACACACCCCTTTTTGCTCACTGCAACTAAGTTATCAAAATTTATGTGGCCTAATATTCTATGCCACAACCAGCTTTCATCCACTTGTCCCAACATACATTGGGATTCAAAACATTATTTCAGATTATATACATTACCATCTGTTCTTTTTCCTTCGGCTACAGTCTGACCGGTACTCACTTTCTTTATCTGGTAGCTGGTAGAATCAAAGGTGAATCTATAACCTTTGTCACACATCTGACTCACACTAAGAAATTTTTGCTTTAGGCCTTCCACATAATACACATCACATGATTTTAGTTTTCCATCAATATTTAGAGTACCTTTTCCCTTTATTTTGATGGATGATTTGTCTCTGAATCTCACTGAAACACCATTCCAATATTTAAGCTTGATAAATTCCTTTTTATCACCAGTCATGTGGTTGGAGCAGCCATTGTCTACAACCCATAGAATTTTCCTTTCAGCATGTAGGGCAGTTTGCACTATCAGACTTGATTTTTCCTTGTCCTTTTCTTTCTCAACCCATACCGGTTTAGTTTCCTTCTTCTTGCCAGCTACAATTTTGTGCTCTGGTTTAACTACCAGTTCTTGATCAAGATCTGTCCTCTTCTACTTGATTTTCCTATATTTACAAAACTTTGCTATATATTCAGACTCTTGACAGTTATAGCATTTCACATTTTCATTGAAGGATGAATCTTTGAAACTATTGTAGGACACTAGTTTACTCTTCCTACATTCAAAACTCCTATGACCAAATCCATTGGACTGATAACAAACAAAATTCATATCACATAGTGCATTAAATGGATTTATACTTTCACAACTCATAGTGGGATTATTTGTTAATCTACAGTCAATTAACCTATGTCCAAATTTGTTACAATGGTAACAATAACCATGAAAGTTTGAAACATACCGGTTAGGTTGTCTTGGTCCGACAAATGTCTGCATCACCGGGGGTCTTCCTTTCATGTTGCTGACTCTGGTAAATCCTTCATGATCAACACTTGCATTTCTCCTAGGATCTGCATGTCGGTACATTGAGTGTGGCCTCTGGTTCATTGATTGTGTATACCGATTTTTGTGGCAGTTTCTAACAGCATCTACATAAGTCTTCTTACCGGTATCCTTGCTTACTCTGAATGTCTTCTCTTCACCTTCACTTGAAGAAGTGAATTGTATCTCCTTACCAGATGTGTCCTTGTTGTTTGAACTTTGTCCTTCTTCAAATCCTAAGCCACTAATATCTTTAGATGGCTTGTGTTTTCTCAACATCTTGTCCAAGGATTTGGTGTTGCCGTCATATTTGCTTCTCAATTTCATTTCTTCCTTACTTTTTTCAAGCTCCTTTTTGAGCTTCACTATTTTTGCTTCCAAATCTTGATGGTCCTTTTCCTTCTTCCTCAAATTAGAGGATGTAGCTTCACATATCCTCTTGGCTTCTTCCAACTGGAGTTTCAAGTCAAATATAACTTGATTGGACTCATCCAGGGATTTCTTCAAGAGACCTTTTTCATCTACTGTTGCAATCTTGAACTTCTTGATTTCTCTTCTTGTTTTACTCAATCCCTCAAGAGCACTTATGAGCTCACCTTCTATATACACTTTGGCCTCAATGTCTTATTCTTCCTCATCTTCACCATTGGGTTCATCAAGTGCCATAAAGAGATTAACTTCTCTTTCATTCTCATGGTAGTCATCTTCTAATGCACTTTCTTCATTTGTGGCATCATCCTCAATAGTATATAGGTTGTTATGCTTCTGGTAGCCTCTTCTTCCTTGCCGGTAGACATTTCTTTCTTTGTCTTTACCAGCAGATCTGCTAAAACTTCTTTTCTCATCTCCACTAATTTCATTATAAGGACATTTTGCAACAAAGTGTCCAACTTTACTACAGTTGAAACATTTGAGTGGTAACTTTCCTTTATACTTGTTGGATGCTCTCTTGAGCTTTTTGACAAATTTTTCTACCTCTGCATTCGATTCTTCACTATATCCTTTATGAGCAACCTCTTCCTTGCCCTTTTTTGTGGAGTTGAACGCTGCCTCTTTCCTTGAGGATGCTTCAGTGGTTGTTCTTATTTCATAGGTTGTTAGTGAGACAAATAGCTCATCCATTGTGAAAATATTCAAATCCTTGGCTTCCTCTATGGCAGAAACCTTAGTATCATACTTAGATGTGAGAGATATAAGTACTTTCTTGACAATAATCTCATCTACAATTTCTTCTCCAAGTCCTTTGATGGTGTTCATAGTTTCATCTATTCTGTGAAGGTAGTCTGCAATATTTTCTTCATCCTTCATCTTGATGCCTTCAAGATGACCCCTTAGTGATTGCAGCTTGGCCTCTTTGACTTTTCTGTCTCCTTCAAATAACCTCTGCATTTTATCCCAAGTCTCCTTGGTGGATGCATAGTGCATGACCTTGACAAACTCATTATCAGACAACCCGCTTAAGATAGCATGTTTATCCTTTTCATTATGCTCATACTCCTTCTTAGAATCTAGATCAGTGGGAGGAACACTAGGGACAATATACCCATTATTGACAGACATCCACACTTCAAAACCAAGAGAGGAAATATAGGTCTCCATTCTTCTACTCCAGAAGGCATAGTTAGATCCATCAAACATGGGGACTTTTGAGGAGGTAGACTCATTTTTTTTCATTGTGTTCTAAGACCATAATCTACCCAAGCTTTAATCAACCGAGAACCTATGCTCTGATACCAATTGTTGAGCACAATGTACTACTGAGAGGGGGGTGACTCAGTGGTTCTTAAATCTTTTATTTTTAAACAACCTTGGAATATTGGTTATCACCTTAAGCACTAAACAATCAAACTGGTAAGACAAATGTGGATATAAAAAGAGGCAAACACACAAATGCAACATACAACACCAGATGTATGAGGAAAACCTAATATGGGAAAAATCTTGATGAGAAAATATGTTGGAGTCTACTGCTCCAATCCAGCCTCACAATGAAATAATGGATTACAATAATTTAGGGCACCAACCCAAGGAGCACCAACCCCTGCACCAAGCTCCAACTCGATGTTGTATAATGAAATATAATTTAGATACAGTTATAGCACTTGGTTGCAAATGAGTTTTGCAACACCTAATCAATGGATTTCTACCAGTTAACAACCTCATCTTCTTCACTGGTTCTCACAGTTTCAGTTATCAAATTACTCTCTCTGATCACTCACCAGTTACTCCTAGCCTCTCTTCTTTCACCCTCAGCCTCACACCACACTATGTCACTCTCGAATGCCTCCTTGACCAATCATACCTCACCGGTTAGCTTAACTATTAGACCTACAACAGTTTACCGGTTACTCTATTTCTACCGGTTACTCTATTTCTACCGGTTAGACCCTCTCACTAGTTTGCCTACTAACTCACTCTGCAACTTTCCCAGAAAAAAAACTCTAAGTAAGATGATATATCTCCTTGTTGAGGCTCTCTTCTCTCTCACTCTTCGTATCAAACATCAATCAATTTCAGTCCCGAGCTCACATATTTATCCTCTAGGGTTCCCGGCAAAACAACATTCAAACAATGTCGTGTTAGGTTTTGCCTTCACCAACTCGATCTGTATTGGATTTGATCTGATCTTCTTTTCCAGTCAAATGATCTGCATCTCATCAATCAGTTGCCAACATCTAGCATTTCAATGTGCATTTTCTATATCTGGAGGTGTGCACCATATTTTTCTGCATTTCTCTATCACATGCCATTAATGGCTTGACAGTTTCCTTCAACAAATGGGTATGAAGGTTGGATCTTCTTGCAGGATTAGTTCAATCGCTTGTCAGCTTGTCTTCCTCAAGCTGCAATCTTTTACCATCCTCCCATGACTTGCGGGTTCTTCATAAAAGATGACCTACTTGTTGACTGCTACATCGATGCAAACTTCATTGACTTGTGCATGATCACCACTTGGCTTCCAGCTATCATTTTTGTCAACATCCACCTCTTCTTGGTTTTCTATGTCGGTTTGACATTCTTCATTGACCAAGATTGACTATCGGTTCAACTCATCTCACCAATATAACCTAACTCCACTGGTGGGCCTTCATACCTCTTCTTTGTCGGTGGATGAACTTGGCCTTCCATCAAACATGATGGTCTTATTACTCATTCCATTTACCAGCGGCATTAATCTTCTCTAAGTATATCGGTTTACATCCTTCAGTTCTTCTCTTGCTTTCTTACTTGCTATGTCTTTCTGGTGGTCCTGTTTTATCGGTAGATGATGCATTTCATGTGTACCGGTAACTTACCTTCAATCTACTTACATAGATATGGATTGATATCATCATGTCTTACTTCTCTTATACCAGTCACCACTTCTTATTCACTGGTGACCATGCCAAACCAGTTGACATCAATGACAACTTAATGCCAATAATGCCAACACTAGTAGCCATGGAAGAATGAATGATAGACAGTATATTTTTTGTAATACTACCTCCAATTTTGACTCATGTATGTAATGCAAAATCTCCATATGTAATCCTTCTTTAGCATGTGTTATCGATTCCTTTTTTTCTTATGGAAGTAATCCTAATCTTATATGTATAGGTAGCCCTGGAAGTTGTTTAGGCCTATAGGTAACTCTGGAATTTGTTCAGGACTAGAATACTTGTTACTTTTTGTTGAAAATGTTAGACAAAATCTAGCTTATAAGAGCCCGCCCTTTTTTATACATTGTAAAACTTTTATTAAATGTCAATATAAATATATACTAGGCTTCCAACATTAGGTGTTGGAATCCAAGAACATTGAGAGGGGGGATGAATCAGTGTTCTATCGGTTAGAGTAATTTTAACCTTATTAAGAAATCTTCTTATTAACTGGTATGCATAAAAGAAAGTAACAACAACTAATATCAGTGTAACCACATGAATCAACACCATAACACAAATATTTATATGTGGAAAACCTCAAAGAGGAAAAACCACGATGGGATTGGTGACTCACAATATCTATCCATTGGCCAAATGAATAAATATTACAAGAGGGGCCTACACATGCAGGAAGGCACACTTCTCATCACAAAAGGAGCCTCACTGATTACATATCCAAATACTGGATTACAAACAAAAATTGAACTCAAAATGTGCATCTGCACAAGTTTCGATTAAAGCACTGTCTATACTGGTTATACTGTAACCTCCCTTACCAGTATCTTAGATCGCTTCGCAATCATTTAGACCAATAATCAAGACCGATTGCAGATCTTTACATTCACATTATATCGATCAAGATAACATCACAAAACCTTTCGTATCACTTATCTATTATATCTCCCATATATCCACATCATCCAAAATGACCTAGCCCGGAATGAATTATATACCCATTTACATGAATAAACACAAATGCCTTATGTCATCTTACAAACATATCACAAAAGATAAGACACATGTCAGCCCAGATAAAATATAAACATAAAACAATATGACTATTGCCACTTCCACACTTATCGAATCAATCTCCTATGTCGATCTTAGAATACCGGTTCCAAGTTTGCCAGTTCCTTGAATGTCAGTGTAGTGAATATCGGTTACCTTGATTGTCAAATCTCCCATGAAGTATGTTTCCATCAATGACAACACTTATAACCCGGATGAGTGTCAATTGCCAACAATCTCCCCCTTTGACATTGATGGCAACACTCATGTAAAAAATGAATCGTTGAAGTGTTGTATTGGTTCCCATCCAAAAACTGATCTCAAAAGACTACTCCCCCTAAGCTATACATTACTTCTTATGTCCCTAGACATTTTTGACGTCCACCTCTTCCCCTTTGACAATAATGCCAAAGACCGGGGTAATAAAAGAATAAGAAATAAAATTTTGTACAAACCAAAATGTGATTACCAGATCTAGATATACTTGAAAATATCCAGATAAGCACCCTTCAAAAATGCCACATAAGTATCCCAACTGGATTTTAAAGTTCCCAAAATAGATACAAACCCATTCAGAATATAAGCATGCATTTCTTCCTCTATTAGGGTTGTCAGTGTGGGCAAACTCATATGTTCCATACATTCCCGCTTATGAAGTAACAAAGTATTTAGTTGGGGACTTACCAAACCTCTCAACTCTCTGGCCCATTGGATTAACTTGGCTTTTTCCTTCTCCAGGGCTGAAATTTCAGACTCCAAAAGCAAAATTTGACCATCAATCATGCTAGTCAATGATTCAGTACCATCAAAACTAACTACAAGTTGTTCCAACTTATCCTTATCCTCCTTAACTTTATTATCAAGGTCTATTGTTAGTTTTGTTATGTTAGTGTAAGACCGGTATATTCGACAGCATTGATGAAGAGCCTCATCAATCCTTGTCATCTCATCTATCAACTTAGCATTGTCAGATGTGATCATGTTATCATTGGTGACCTTCCTAGCTACATTATACCTTTCCACCAACTGTCAGTTTGACACTTGTTGAAGAGTTTTATACTCTTTGGCAATGTGCTCAGTCAAACCTTTCAACTTACCGGATGGACTAGCTACCTGATCAATCTTACATTTTGGTGCAAGCTACTCCAAAATAGGAATTGCTTGCTCAATAACCTTCTTATCTTCTGACCCTTCCTTAGTTTCTGAGTTGCAACAAACATCAATTCAAAATTGCTCAATGTTCTTATTTCCAAGATGATCAAACTCTTCTTGACTATATGAGTCAAGTTCCAACAATGAGGGACCAACAGCCAGTGAAGGTGTCAGTACCCAGACCTCAGTCTGATCAACCTGACCTTCTTCCTTCTGATCTACTATATCCTTTACCTCCTCAGCACCGGTGGCTTCACCACTTGGTGCAGTTAATTCCACTGCCTCAACATCATGAACTTCAACTGAATCAACATCAATTACCAGAGGATTATCTACTAGTTTATTGATCTCAACATCATGTACAAGTGTAACTGTCGGAGGAATGTCAGATGTTTTTCATTCCAAAACTGGTGGATCTCCACCTAGTATAGCTTTACCTTTAGCATCAACCGAGAAGTCTAGAATGTCAGACTTAGGTGGAATATTTGGTGATTTAAAGAAACTTGGTTTATCCACGAAGAATTTAACCCAAGCCTCATGAGTTTCCTTCACAATTTCATTTACTCTTCCCACCATAAGACTTATATGTCAGTGTTTACTCCAAAAAATTGTTTTATTAAAAAACTCTAGACACTATTGTATCTCTTCATCAATTATTATCAAGAATACCAGTATCAAAAGCAGATTGATAAAGCAAACAAAATTATTCTTCAGCTGAAAGAGAGACTGAGAAAATCCCTTCAAAAAAGAAAGGAACTAGCTCAACAGCTAAATGAGAGTCAGGATATTATAGATCAACTCTCTGAACAGAGTGGATTTGAAGAAGTAGTCTCAGAACTCATGGAAAGGAACAAGAAGCTAACTGAAGAAATCACACATCTCACAAGATAACATGAAGGTTGGGCCCTGAGAATGACTAAGATACTGGAAGTCAGAAGAAGTATTGATGAAAGAAAAAGGGAGGCAGGAGAAGCTCTGTCAAAATCTGAAAGAGCCAAGAGGCTTGTTGAAGATGCTTTGAGAGAAAATGATGCAATCATGATTGAGAAAGATGAAGAAATCTAAATTATCACTTAGGAGAATGAATGCATACATAAGCATCTGCATGACAACACAAAAGAAAAGGAAAAGATGATGAAAGAGATTGAACAACTCAAGAGTGAGTTGAAAGCTGAAAATGAGAGAAATGAGAATTTGAGGAAATTCAATAAAAGATCTGAGAAAATAGATAAATAGTTGAAGGCTCAGAGAAGAACAAAGGAAACAACCGGTCTTGGTTATTCTTGGACAGATCCTATGGAAACTGGAGAATCATCTAACTCCAAAAAGATGAACAATGATAAAAGGAACCATTCAGAAGTGAAATGTGTGAAGTTTTCTAAATCCTCTTGTAATCATTGTGGTAAACTAGGTCATAAGTTTGATGACTCTAGAAATAAATCGGTTAGTCAAAAGAAGATTTTTACCTTTAATGGTTACTGCCATAATTGTCATAAGTATGGCCGCACTGCTTATGAGTGTAGAATGCAGGTACAAGTCAAATGTATCAAGATCACCATTCAAACCGATTAGTCCTAATAAAAGGAGTAATCAGTTCAATGCCACCTATTCCACTTGTGGTAATTTTGGTCATGTTGCAGCAAATTGCAAAATGAGAATGGGCCAGAGAAATAATTTAGGACCACAGAGGACAACTCATATGGCATGCTTTAATTTCCATAAGATCAGTCACTTAGCCAGAGAGTGCAGGAACTGATCCTATAACCGGTCTGAAGACAAGAACCAATTTAGCAAGAAGAAAGAAAAAAATGACTTGGAAGGAAAGAAGACAATTGAAGAAGTGATAAATGAAATGAAAAAGACATGGATCAAGAAGGAAGAAAGAAAAGAAGAAGAAATTCATTCTGGAACCATCATCATCCATCGGTGATGACATTTCCTCTTCTAACTAGGCATATTGATACTCAAGGGGAGCACATATGGTAAGATTACTTTTGAATCCCCTTAACAAATATAAGGTTATGTCTATCTGCATAGTTGAGATGCAAAAAATTTATCCTAAAATTTCTTGGTTGAGAAATTGTCTTGTGAGTTAGTTGTTTGTGTATCAGCATCTATAACAAACAACCAATAAAAGGAAAATCGGTGTACTTTAAGTTGTAAGTTTCAAAACTAACCGATGTATCATAAAGTCGATAAATCTCAATGGATAAATAAGGAAATGTCAACACATTTCATTTGCCCTGATTTCTTGTGAACTTTCTCGAGCTCTTGTGCGATCAAAGGCGATAGAAATCTTGCTAGTAATATTTGTGCAAAAAGTTCAAACAGAGTGATAGTGGTGTTGGATATTTTTTAGGAGAAGGAATTTAAACCTCGCTTGAGAAATTTTTCTTAAGGTTATCATGGCAGCACTGATATCGACTCCTTTGTTGGTTGAATCTATCAAAGAACCCAAACTCAAGTTCAAGCTACATGCAATGAAAGCCGGTGAGATCGACATGACCGGTGCCTTATCATCTGTGCTCTCTGGTGTATTATTGGTTGAAGACATTCTCTCCTACATACATTCCAAGCTTGAAGAACTTGGAAACAAATTCATTCAAAATAAATTTAAAGGGTTTTGTGTTAATGATCAGTTGAAGGCAGAATATCTGCCTCTGAAGACCAAGGGTTCATCTAATGCTGTCAATTTTGCCAATCAGTTTCATGCCGACCTGGTTAGGTATGTATTGAGAAAATTTCATGATCAATTCTTGTGGCTGGAAACTCAAGAACCGACCAAGATCACAAAGGATGTGATTCGAAGAGTTACAGGGTTTAGTGCAACTAGTGAAGCATTAACCCTAAGAACAATTTCATCAACTGAAGTCACTAGGTTAACAAAATCCAAATGTAACAGTAGAGCAATGACAATTGCTCATATTGAGGATGTTGAAGTAAGATTTCCTTCTACAGTGTTGGGTTATAGGGTTATGAATCAAGCCAGATAAATAATGTACTGAGTGATGCCATACATGTTGCCTATCGAATCATCAAGGAAGATGCTTCATATGATATCTTTGAGATGATCATAAGACAATTTATAGTATAAATGGAGAGAATCAAGAAGGACAAGAAGAAGTCTTTCAAATATGGGTCACTATTGGTATGTATATTTTTCTATGTGCAAAACTTCTTTCCCGGTAAGGGTAATATAGTATGGTCTGAAGAAAAACCTATCATTGTTCAGATAGGTGAAATAATTAGGGATCTAGGAGATAGGTTTGGTGAAACAATGTGGGGATACTTTAAGAAATTTCAAATCAGGATGCAAAAAAGGGAAAGAATACCAACTGGTATAGTGCATAAGTACAAAGAAAACATTTGATTTCTTGTAGACATAGATTGTTGCATCATTCAAGAAATTCAACCCATAACCTTTTGGGTTCCACCTATGGGTTATGAGGTTGCAGCAAACATTGTTAAAATTCATATAAATATGCTATTGTCCAATCCAGTAGACCACAAGGCAAAGAGATTTGGAACTTGTGAGGAGGCAAGCTCCAAAATAAAATAGGAACCTTAGGTGCCAATCATGTAAAGAAAACTAAGAAGAGTGATTGATACACTTGACAAAAAATATGGAGGTGAAGCATCCGGTGCCACTACCTCCATCAGTACCAATGAACAAACAAGGGCCAAACCTAATAAAGATGAAGAACTAACACGTGAAAAGAAGAAAGTGTCAAAGACAAAACCCAAGAGGATTGAAACTACCAAGCCAACAACATATACAATAGAAAAGGACATAGGCACTCATGTATCTTCACCAAGTAAAGATAGACCGGTAGGAGTAACTTATACCAGAAAGAAAAAGAATGAAGGAAAAGTTGACCCAAAGGCTAAAATGAAGCCCAAAAATGATGAAAAAGAGGGCAATAACACCGACACTCAATGGAAATTAAAGAGGTTAGAAGAAGTGAAAGAAACATAGCTCCAATAGTTGATGAATTGGTCCATGGGATAAAAGAATTTGGAGGTTTGTGTGGTGTTGGGAAAACATATTCCCTCTGTAATGAAGAAGACAAAAGATAAATTGAAGAAGCCCTAGTCTGGAACTTGCACAAGTTTTGTAGAACTCCCAGTGAATTATATGGAATAATTCCATCAGATTTATAGGATCAAATTGAAGGGAGATGGAAAACAGCTCTAGCCATTGAGAAAGAGCATAGGATAAAAGCACTTATGGAAGTGCAACATGATTTAGATCTTGATCAAGCCTCACTAGTAGCTGAAGCATGCATTCAACATTTAAGAGTAGAAATAGAATAGAAAGAGTGGTTGCAAGTGAATTTAAAGCAGTACATGAAGAAAGTGTTGCCTTGTGGAAAACAATCATGAATCAACAAATACAAGCTAAAGAAGAAATAGCAAAGGGAACAAAACAGGACCAAGGTGCAGTTGCCCTAGACAAAGGGAAAGGTAACAAAAAAGGCTCTACTGAAGTTTTGATGTTTTCTCAGTTAATGAGATCATAGGAAATGTTGTGTCAGACATTTCGAATCTGATAAAGGATGTCAAGCAACCGGTTCACATTACACCGATGAAGGGAGCTGGTCAAACTAAGCATTTTGGTCAAGATGAAATTACAATTGAAGAAATTCTTTATGAATATACACCTCAAAGAACTTAATTGACACAAAATCCTATTCTATGAGAAGAAGGCAAAGATGAAGAGAAGAAAGTAGAGGTTAAGAAAGCAATGATGGATACTCCTCTGGCAAAGAGGAAGTTAGACTTAGAAAAGGAAAGTGAAAAGAAGAAAGTAAAAATCATCACCTTAGCTAGTTCAAAGGTTGAGACTGCAAAAAAGGAAAATGAAACAAAGCAGGAAGAAGAAGGAGAATCAGTCATTGATATAAATAAAATGACTCCCAAACAATTAATGAAAGTCTCAGAAAAACTAAAAAATTCAGGTTGAAAAGGCTAAATTGAGAGCAAAGAAAAAGAAGGCAATAATTCTCAATTCTACCAAGACATTTCTATCTGACATAATTCCTGATATTCCAGTTGATGAAAATGCACCCATCATTGATCATTTGAGTACTCTTGTAACACTAATTGGTTCAAAGGCAGCTGATCTAGAGAAGGTTGCAGTACGGCAATATGAATCAGAGAGAGGAGAAAATCTAATGGAACAAATATTAGTTGGAAAAGTTGCCCTCTCCACCCGAACAAAAGAGGTCAAAAATATACTAGAGGAAGTTGGCCAATTATTGGTCAAGTCTTCAAATTTTACCGATTTAATTAGAGATCTAGAAGGTAAAATAAATCAGACTCAAAAATAAATTCAAAATCTGATAAGTTCTTTTGATCCTCTTACCAGTTCAACATCAACTTTTAGTGGCAAGGTCAAACTGCTCAATCATGAAATCAAAAGGTTGAAAGAAGAAGAGGAAAAACAAGTTCCTAGTTTGTTAGAGCGATAGTGTTATTTGGCACCATCTATTGATTTCATGCAAATGAATATTAAAGAAGCAGAATGCCTCATAAGTGAACCTAACTGCAAAACAGTTGATGATATGGAGGTTTTCATTACAGTTTTGCATGGACACTACACCATGAAACAGGTAAAATCTTCGTGGGAATCCTCTTTGAAAGTAGCTCAAGAAAATTTCAAAGAGATTTTTTCTTTACTTTGACCAATTATTGTGTATAGTCTATGCCATTGATGGCAAAAGGGGGAGTTTTGGAGATTTGTACATTGTGAGAAACAGGGCCCAGAACCGACACATTTTTGTAGTGTTAGCCACCAATGCCAAAGGGGGATTTTTTTGACGTTTTGGTGCATTTTGTATGACCAGTGAATGATATGGTTGTCATTGTTGGCAACGTCATCTTCCAAGTCTTCACAGCCCATCGGTAAAGAAGTAATGGATAACCACTAAAGAACAAGAGTTCTTATTCATATCAACAATGAGTAGATCGGTATACAGAGGTTAATTGGCTAAGCAATGTGTAGATAGGGCAAGCAGTGAGTAGATCGACACACAAGAGGTCAACCAGAAAGTAGTGAGTAGACCGGCATACAGGAGGTCAATTTGCTAAGCAGTGAACAAATGGCACACAGGAGGATAATCGGCTAAGTAGTTATTAGACCGGTATACAAGAGGTAACCGACTCGGTAGACTTCGATCAGTATACCGGTAGAGTTTGAAACCAACAGACTTGGTAATGTTCAGTTAACATCTAGTTAAACTGGCAATCTTCTCCAGTCAACTGACAGACTTATCGGCATGAACGACTGTTTTGACAGATATTCCTAGAATGATTTCAAGAGAGTGATTTATGGCATGGTAACAAAATTTTGAATCTAATATTTTGGAGGGAAAGTTGGTGACAAAATCAAAGGCCAATATATTCACACAATTCATTAGAAGAATGTTTTTGTTTATGTGAAAAGAGATCTGTAAAATTGAACATAGGGGGAGAAGAACAGAGAGTAGAGCCAAGGGTCAGAGGACTGGTAGAGGGTAGAGTCGAGGGTTAGAGGATCGGCAGAGTGAAGTGCTAAGGATCAGTTAACCGGTAGAGTGCAGAGCTGAAGGTTTAAGTAGGAAATTGGTGTTGTACAGAGAAGACACAACCAGTGTAGATAGAATATGATTTTCATTGTGATCTGATCAAGCTATCAATAGCTAATCTAGCAGATTATCTTTTTGTTTCTTTCTAACCATTGCAAATCAAATCCCTTAACCAGGTGGTCTTTAATAGGTCTCATTGTAAAATCCCTTAACTGGGTGTCATCTTAATTAATGATCCTAAGACCTTTAACAAGACTACCTCTAGTAGGGTAAAGGCACTAATAGGCCTTAATCAAAATCCCTTGACTGGGTGACACCTAACAATGTCTTTGTAATCTCCTAACAGGGATGGCTCCTCACCAGGCGTACTCTAGAAGAGTACAAATTTTGTGAGTTCCTACTCACATAGTGGTTTTCTCCCATTTGGGTTTCCACGAGATAAATCTTGGTGTCACTATGTATCTTTTCATGCATGCATATTCTTCTGCAATAATTATTTGTATTGATGAATATTAAGTTACTGTTGACTTGAGTTAAAAGTTTTAATTGTGTAAAATTGGTAAAGTGTTGATTCACCCCTCCCCTCTTAGCACCAATTGGGACTAATAGTTATAGCACCATAAACAGTTAGTAATTCCTGAATCTTAATATGCTTATCCTCCTCAATAGTCGATAACCTCCTAGCATCTAACTTATACAAATCTGTCAGTATTTGAGGATCAATTTCAATTAAAGCTTCTTATATATGTCTAAATATAACAAAATTAATTCCTCAATCTCCTTTGGTTCCTTATCATCCATATCACCGTAATAGTGTTGTATGTTACTCAAAATACCATCCTTTGTGATTTGATTAATCAATTCAACAACAGAAAGAGGAGCAAGAACCTTTACACTTTTACCAAATTCAAGAGCACTATCTAAATTTGATCTCTTCTTCTTAGCAAGGGTGGGAGAAGACTCCTTAGCCAGTTTCCTTTTCTCAGTAGGCTTCCTCTCCTTCAAAATTTTCTTCTGAGTTGTCGGAGGAGTGACTGTGGATTTTTGCAGCTTCCCTTCCTTGGGCTTCTTCCTTTGAATCCTCATATAGATCTTATGGATCTTCGGGATTTCTTCCTCGGTCTCAGAACCAGATTCAATAGGAGCTATAAATGTTTTTGGTTTCTTCATCTTAGATAAACCCTTTTTGGTTCCTACTATCAGAGAAGCCTGAACAACTATCGAAAGAGATGTCTCTACCAAACCAATGATTTGTTTGATTCAGAGGACATCTTCTGGATAGCCTATCCAACCTTCTTGATTTGACCTTCCCTTTTCTTCTTGCCGAAACCAATCCTCACCTCAGATTCCTTCTGCTTAGTTGTTCCAAATATTTTCTCCTTCTCATCAATCAAAGCATCTACAAGCATCTTGGCATAAAGTTCCAAGATATGTACGTCAGGCTCATAGCCCATCTCAGTAACCCATATAGTCCTAGATTTCACTGCCTCCATCAAAGTTTCATCCTTTTTCACCATGAAGCATATGTCGATAGATTATTTATCAATGATATGCTTAGGAATCATTTCCCTCTTCTCCATAGCTTTGTGAAATGCCTTGAAATAACCCCACAAAATGGAGTCTCATTCATGTCCCAAGTTTCTCAATACATCTTTGATTTGTTTATCTACCGGTATAGGAAAGGCCCATTGCCTCTTACTAGATCATGTTGGTATTATGGATGAATTTGTCATGTGTTGCATTGGTTTTTTCATTTATGTCAACAATTGTCTTCTTGGAGTTTTACATTATGTTCACCGATATGGTTAGTGACTTATGCACACTCACTGGTATGTGTTCACCAGCAGGTTGTATTGTTCACCGGCAGCAATGATGACTTGTTATCATCTAGAGATCATTTTGTTATGTCGAAGACTTGGATTGGAAGTTTGGATTTGGTGGTTCGATTATTGGTCTAATCGGGTTGACAGATTTGCCTTTACCGGAAGATAGGTCTAGGTTATGGATTGATACTCCAGATCAGCATGACACATTATGGAGATTTTTATTAATTGGTTATTGCGATAAATGTATTGAGCCGATGTGTTGTATTGCATCAAGACTTATTTGTAATTTATTTAATTGTAATATCTTTAGTGAGAAGGTCTATACATTTGGTCTTAGGTTTTGTATATATGATTGTAAGATCTTATTGAAGATCAAGATATAGTTATGGTATGAGTGTGTTCGAATATTGAAGAGTGAAAATAAGTAGATCCTTGTCTGAATCACGCAGACATTATTTGAAGGTTGAAGGAAGGTTATGATGGTGTTTTGACACTCATGTTCAAAGCTTAACCGGTATCTAAAGCAGATTGATGAAGCAAATGAAATTATTGCTTAGTTGAAAGAGAGAGTGAGAAAATCTCTTGCAAAAAGAAAGGAACTAGCTCAACAGCTAAATGAGAGTCAAGATATTATATATCAACTCTCTGAACATAGTGGATCTGAAGTAGTCTCAGAACTCATGGAAAGGAACAAGAAGCTAACTAAAGAAATCACACATCTCAAAAGAGAACATGAAGGTCAGGTCCTGAGAATGACTAAGATACTAGAATTCAGAAGAAGTGTTGATGAAAAAAAAAGGGAGGTAGAAGAATCTCTATCAAAAGCTGAAAGAGCCAGGAGGCTTGTCGAAGATGGCCTAAGAGAAAATGATGCAATCATGATTGAGAAAGATGAAGAAATCTGAATTCTCACTCAAGAGAATGAATTCATACATAAGCATCTTCATGACAACACAAAAGAAAAGGAAAAGATGATGAAAGAGATTGAACACTCAAGAGTGAGTTGAAAGCTGAAAATGAGAGAAATGAGAAGCTGAGGAAATTCAATGAAAGCTCTAAGAAGATAGATAAATAGTTGAAGGCTCAGAGAAGAACAAAGGAAACAATCGGTCTTGGTTATTCCGGTACAGGTCCTATGGAAATTGGAGAATCATCTAACTCCAAAAAGATGAAGGGTGATAAAAGGAACCATTTAGAAGTGAAAGATATGAAGTTTTCTAAATCCTCTTGTAATTATTGTGGTAAACCAAGTCATAAGTCTAATGACTATAGAAATAAACCAGTTAGTCAAAAGAAGATTTTCACCTTTGATGGTTACTGCCATAATTGTCATAAGTATGGCCACATTGCTTATGAGTGTAGCTTTCAATCTAGAAGTATGTCAAATAGAAGAAGATTCAATGGACATTGCTTTACATGCAATAAGTTTGAACACAAATCTGAATAATGCAGGTTCAAGTCAAATGTATCAAGCTCACATATGGAAAGATTACATTTGAATCCCCTTAACAAATATAAGGTTATGTCTATCTGCATAGTTGAGATGCAAAAAAGTTAGCCTTAAAGTTCTTGGTTGAGAAATTGTCTTATGAGTTAGTTGTTTCTGTATCGGTATCGATAGCAAACAACCGGTAAAAGGAAAATCAGTGTACTTTAAGTTGTAAGTTTCAAAACTAATCGTTGTATCATAACACCGATAAATCTCAATGGATAAATAAGGAAATTTCAGTACATTTCATTTACCCTGATTTCTTGTGAACTTTCTTGAGCTCTTGTGCGATCAAAGGCGATTGAAATCTTGCTAGTAATATTTGTGCAAAAAGTTCGAGCAGAGTAATAGTGGTGTTGGATATTTCTGAGGAGAAGGTATTTAAACCTCGCTTGAGAGATTTGTTTGAAGGTCATCATGGCAGCACTGATATCGACTCATGTGTTGGTTGAAGCTATCAAAGAACCCCAACCCGAGTTCAAGTTGCATCCAATGAAAACTGGTGAGATCAACATGATTGGTGCCTTATCATATGTGCCCTCTAGTGTATTATTGGTTGAAGACATTCTCTCCTACATACATTCCAAGCTCGAAGAACTTGGAGACAAATTCATTTGAAATAAATTTGAAGGGTTCTGTGTTAGTGATCAATTGAAGGCAGAATATGTACCTCTGAAGACCAAGGGTTTATCTTATGTTGTCGATTTTCCCAATCAGGTTCATGCTGACTGGGTTAGGTATGTATTGAGTAGAGTTCATGATCAATTCTTGTGGTTGGAAACTCAAGAACTGATCAAGATCACAAAGGATGTGATTCAAAGAGTTACAGGGTTTAGTGCAACTAGTGAAGCATTAACCCTAAGAACAATTTCATCAACCGAAGTCACTAGGTTAACCAAATCCAAATGTGACAGTAGAGCAATGACAATCGCTCATATTGAGGATTTTGAAGTAATATTTCCTTGTGCAGTGTTTGGTTATAGTGTTTATTAATCAAGCCAGATAAATAGTGTACCGAGTGGTGCCATACATGTTGCCTATTGAATCATCAAGGAGGATGCTTCATATTATATCTGTGAGATGATTATAAGCCAATTTCTGGTAAACATGGAGAGAATCAAGAAGGACAAGAAGTAGTCTTTCAAATATGGGTAACTACTGGTATGTATACTTTTCTATGTGCAAAAGTTCTTTCTTAGTAAGGGTAATATAGTATGGTCTGAAAAAAAACCTATCATGGTTCAGATAGGTGAAATAATTAAGGATTTAGGAGATAGGTTTGGTGAAACAATGTGGGGATACTTTAATAAATTTCAAATCAGGATGGACAAAAGGGAAAGAATACCAACCAGTATAGTGCATAAGTACAAAGACAACATTTGATTTCTTGTAGACACAAATTGTTGCATCATTCAAGCGGTTCAACCTAGAAACTTTTGGGTTCCACCTATGGGTTAAGAGGTTGTAGAAAACATTGTTAAAACTCATATAATATGCTATTATCCAAACCAGTAGACCACAAGGCAAAGAGATTTAGAACTTGTGAGGATGCAAGGTCCAAAATAAAATAGGAACTTTAGGTTCCAATCATGAAAAGAATAGTAAGAATAATGATTGATACTCTTGACAAAAAATATTGAGGTGAAGCACCCGATGCCACTACCTCCACCAGTACCAGTGAACAAATAGGGGCCAAACCTAATAAAGACAAAGAACTAACAAGTGAAAAGAAGAAAGTGTCAAAGCCAAAACCCAAGAGGACTGAAACTACCAAGCCAACAACATATCGAAAAGAAAAGGACATAGGCACTCATGTATCTTCACCAAGTAAAGATAGACCGGTAGGAGTAACTTATACCAGAAAGAAAAAGAGTGAAGGAAAAGTTTACCCAAAGGCTGAAATGAAGCCCAAAATTGATGAAAAAGAGGGTGAAACATCGACACTCAATCAGATGTGGAAATTAAAGAGGTTAGAAGAAGTGAAAGAAACATAGCTCCAACAGTTGATGAATTGGTCCATGGGATCAAATAATTTGGAGGTCTATCTAGTGTTGGGAAAACATATTCCCTTTGTAATGAAGAAGACAAAAGGAAAATTGAAGAAGCCCTGATCTGGAACCTGCACAAGTTTTGTAGAACTCCCAATGAATTATATGGAATAATTCCATCATATTTGTAGGATCAAATTAAAGGGAGATGGAAAACAGCTCTAGCCATTGAGAAAGAGCACAGGATAAAAGCACTTATGGAAGTGCAACATGATTTAGATCTTGATCAAGCCTCACTAGTAGCTGAAGCATGCATTCAACATTTAAGAGTAGAAATAGAATAGAAAGAGTGGTTGTAGGTGAATTTAAAGCGGTACATGAAGAAAGTGTTGCCTTGTGGAAAACAATCATGAATCAACAAATACAAGCTAAAGAAGAAATAGCAAAGGGAACAAAACAGAACCAAGGTGTAGCTGCCCTAGACAAAGGGAAAGGTAACAAAAAAAGGCTCTACTGAAGGTTTTGATGTTTTCTTAGTTAATGAGATCATAGGAAATGTTGTGTCAAACATTCCCAATCTGATAAAGGATGTCAAGCAACCGGTTCACATTACACCGGTGAAGGGAGCTGGTCAAACTAAGCATTTTGGTCAAGATGAAATTACAATTGAAGAAATTCTTTATGAATATACACCTCAGAGAACTTAATTGACACCAAATCCTATTCTATGAGAAGAAGGCAAAGAGAAAGAGAAGAAAGTAGAGGTAAAGAAAGAAATGATGGATACTCCTCTGGCAAAGAGGAAGTTAGACTTAGAAAAGGAGAGTGAAAAGAAGAAAGTAAAAATCATCACCGCACCTAGTTCAAAGGTTGAGACTGCAGAAAAGGAAGATTAAATAGAGCAAGAAGAAGAAGGAGAATTGGTCATTAATATAAAGAAAATGACTCCCAAGAAATTGATGAAAGTCTTAGAAAAACTAAAAATTCAAGCTGAAAAGGCTAAATTGAGAGCAAAGAAAAAGAAGGCAAGAATTCTCAATTCTGTCAAGACAATTCTATCTGACCTAATTTCTGATATTGCAATTGCTGACAATGCACCCATTATTGATCAGTTGAGTACTCTTGTAACAACAATCGGTTCAAAGGCAACCGATCTAGAGAAGGTTGTAGTAAGGCAATATGAATTAGAGAGAGGAGAAAATCCAATGGAACAAATATCAGTTGGAAAAGTTGCCCTCTCCACCCGAACAGAAGAGCTCAAAAATATACTACAAGAAGTTGGCCAATTATTGGTCGAGTCTTCAAGTTTTACTGATTTAATCAGAGATCTAGAAGGTAAAATAAATCAGACTCAAAAAGAAATTCAAGATCTGATAAGTTCTTTTGATCCTCTTACCAGTTCAACATCAACTTTTAGTGGCAAGGTCAAACTGCTCAATCATGAAATCAAAAGGTTTGTTGGTTAACAGATTTGTCTCCTTCTTGAAATTTTAACTAATATCTTCTTAAAGCAAAATATGACTCTGTTTTACCCTTTAGAAAGAAACAAATATACCAACTATTGGAAGAATTAATGAAAATTCAACCTCTGCATTAGAGGGCAGCTCCTCATAAGATTTACAATGAATTTACTATACAATTGATATGCTAACACTTTTAACCAGAAAGCATTGAAAGGCTCCAGCATTTATCCATCAACACAAATAAACACCTTCAAAACTACAACATAGGAAAATGTCTCAAAGAATTTTCAAAGGAGAGTTCACAGAATCTGATTTATAACATACTTGTTGTATAAATTCAAAACAAAATAAGGTCTCAGCAAAACACTAATGGCTTGATCAATACTCTCTCATGCCTCACAGGGCAAGGGGGATCAAGCAAATCAATTCAATGTGAGTCAGCCAACAACAAATAATAAACATGAACTAAGAAGAAATATAGAGATAAATGATCACCATGTTATATTGTGCCCATAACAACTTAATAAAGGTTATGAATCTCATAATGCATAGATTCAAAGATAACACAACAATTCATCGATAACTAGTCATTGTATCATCCAAACAATTCATATCAAAAACCAAAATTTTATTTGCTGCTCCCAAAATCACAGTTTTCAAAACCTATACAAAGACAAGCTCTTCAGCTTAAATAGCCACCAGGCCATAGTTTTTACATGATCAAATAACATTTACTTTCACCTAGGTGAAAGAAACTGTTTAAAGCAACATAAAAGAAAACTAAATTAATAGCCACTAAAAAGGCTGACATTTCCTTTTCGGATCAGCTATGCTTCCACCATGGCAGAGGAGGTTACGGGCTTGTCCTGCTTTGCCGTAGAACCACACCATTCAAGGTGCACTGACGATGTGTAGGATCCTCTTCTTCTACACTTTTTTGTCCATATTTACCTATGTAACTTCCTCCTTGTGAACCTCTAAATGGTCCAAACAGACAATGAGCATTGATTCAGTCCTTGCCGCTTTTGAAAATTCATCAGTGGTCAAGGATTTTGTTGTCTGAATGAACTGGGTACTTTCTTGAAAAACCTTAGTCATGTTTGTAGCTTCTTTGATTACCTTGGCCTCTTCCTTCATGAGTTGAATATCAATAAACTTGAGGTCCTTCTACATTGTGTCAATCAAGTTAGTCAATCCTTCGAGCAACTTGGTGGATTCTTCATAGCCCTACTTGATGATCGAATTGCGCCATTCCACATTTTTGTTTGACACGTACAGCACATTGTCATCCAAGTTCTCCACTAGTTTCTCAACTAGGAATTTCATCACTCCATACTTTTGAACATCGTTCATTTGTGCGAGGACTGCTACCCACTTAATCCTTTCTTTTTCCCAGGCGGTCATTTCTAGTTCAAGCTCTTTACTCAAAATTTCAACATCCTTATAAACTTTAACCAGATTACTAATATAGTCTCACCCTTGTTGTATTATCAGGTCCAACCATTTATAAAACATCTTCGTCACTACCTTGTTCCTTTGAACCTGATCTAGCATTTTCTGGTTTGCTAGTGATTTAGGGTCAAATGACACTGGTATCTATGATAATGGTTGGGGGTCTCGGTTGTGGATAGAATTGATGCACTTAGCCATCTGTGTGACAACTTATTTCAGTTCTCTTTTATATTTTTCATCTTTCCAAGTCCTTGAAATTATCCTCTTCATGGAGGATTCCAGATGCTTAACATCTACAGCCCTTGAAGCAGCCCCCAAATCTATCTTCTCCATAGTGAAATCCTCCTCCGTAGCCTTATCTGTGTCTCTTCTAGGAATGGGTTTGGCAACTTCGGTTGTCCAGTGACCTGTTGTGTCATCCACATCAAGCATTGCTTGTGTTTTGAGCTTTTTGGCTTTAATGTCTTTCCCAAGAATCCGCTAACCATGTCCTCCATTGGAATTGTGACCGGCACCACACTCCTCTTTTTTCCAATGGCAGCTTCCAACCATCTTGGTGTGATTGCAGGTTCCTTAGGTGGTGAAGTGGTCCATGCATCTAGTGAAGTAACAATTACCAAGGTATTCATGGGATCTTGTTGAATTTCCACTTCTTTATTTGTGTCCATTTCTTGCATCTTGGGCTCACTTTGATCCTATGAATCCATTGTTTGTTCAAGCTCTTCACTAGGGTCCAAGTCTACAATGACATGTTTCAGGATAGGCTCCCTACTCTTCTTTTTGCTTCTAGACCAAGCTACTCGAGAAGTTGTAAGACTGGATGGCGACCTTTTTGACCTTCTTGGTTGAATTTTCTCTACAACAGGATTTGAGACACCTGCAACATTAGCAACTTCATTAGTGGCAGAAACAGGAGATTGAACCATAATGTGTGAATCACTTCTTGATTCATGTGAGGACATGTGGGATCCCTCCTTGAACTTTTGATTCCTCAACCATCTCTCTATTCTCCTAACAACATTGAAGGTTCTTGTTTGGATACTATTGTCTTCCTTTTTGTTCCAGTCAATTTTTGGGTTCGGTTTTTCTTCAATCTTGGTATCAAACATAGGATCCAAAACATCCCTCTCTGTATCTTCTGATACCTTGGATATATTAATAGGGAGCCTCATTGTAGTTATCTGCTGCAAAGCAAATCTGGACCACAGTCTCTTTCTCACTTCATACTCATCCTTGAAGTTCTCCCAATAATCCTCTATCTGAGGTTCATGGAAAAAATGACTATCTACATTAAGGTTCTCCCTTGCATAAGCCTTGCTATCAAATTTTCACCTTGCCACATATGGCTACAGGTTCATCCTTTTGAACTCCAGTTCCAGGTTCAAGGCTCTGATATAGACTTGCAACTGTAATATCCAAGTTCAACAAGAAATACCACCTCGGACTTGCCCTTTGCTCCTAATCTTTTATCTATGTAGGCCAACTGCCTACTCACTTCTATAAGCACGTAGCTATCAAAAGCGTACCTAGGTAGTTTGAATAGTTGGCC
Source organism: Cryptomeria japonica (assembly GCF_030272615.1). Classification (NCBI taxonomy): domain Eukaryota; kingdom Viridiplantae; phylum Streptophyta; class Pinopsida; order Cupressales; family Cupressaceae; genus Cryptomeria; species Cryptomeria japonica. The sequence goes on along the minus strand of NC_081414.1, from coordinate 324,032,905 downwards.
TTCAAAGCCACCTACCTGTATTTAAGTAAACTGAGGAAATTGGATAAAGAAACTTCCATATATACTCACAAATTCCATAGCTTAAACGGACATTCTCCTATTTGCATCACCCTGAAGCTCAAAGGCAAGTCTCCCCGTGAAGACTCCATTCCACCTGTCAATCTACTCAACATGTCTCTGTTGTTGCAATAGAGCGTAAAAATTGTAAACCCTCATTCCATCAATCCAGGGTTCATTAGGTAGTCCAGGCCAATCCCTTATGCAAGCTAAAATGTAGAAAAGGTAGGAAGACATGTAAAACCCTATCATTCCCACAAAATTGCTCAATCCTTTGTGAAGTCTCTCTACAATTACTTGAGACCAATCCAAAAATCTGTCACTGGATAGAACCACTTGGATTAAAAAGTACATCCAATCCTCCCAGTAGAAGGAATGTGAATTCCCCTTTACTCTATTCAAAAGTATAACAATGTCCCGCACCTCTGTGATGAAGTGCTCTCTAGTCAGGGGCTTGGGTAACTGTGATCCTCCTTTTTGAATCTTCAAGAGCCAATTTCTAGCAATTACACTCTTGTATTTGCTCTTCTTTTCATAAAAATAGGCGTACGAACTCCCAATAGTCTAGTCCTCATACTCATCCTTATGCGGAATACCCATTGCCACCATCATCATTTCTCTATTAATATTGACCAGCTCCTCACCATCACTGGTTCTTATACATCTGTTCTCAGATTCATATTTGTTCATGCATGCCAACACTAAATCTAGGCACGGTGCGATGAGCGGGAATGCAGTAGCTTCCACAAGACCACTCTTAACTATCTTTTCCATTAATGAACCGGTCTGAGGGTTCTTGGTTCTTTCCAAGAAATCCCCTAAATCTACATGAACTAAGGTGGTGTCTTCCAATTCTAGCAAAATACTCACTAGACATGAGGTCCGGCCAAGCTTCAGCAACATTGGCCTCATGTTAACTATCTACCCCCTTAACCAAGAAATTTTAACAAAACAGTATCCTACCCCAACAATTTAGAGATTTTCCTTTTCTATACTGATAAAAACCTCAGACTTAAATAAACACAACTTAGGAGAAATCAATTGAACTTACCCATTAACACCATGAAAAACGGAAATTCTTCCAGAGAACAGAGCTAGTTTTACCTTCAGCACCTCCAATTTACTAAAGTATGGTAGCTATGACCTTCTTCAATATGGAAATAAATTCATACACATTTCCTTCAATCGGACGGATAAATATCTTTAGAGCTACACACGCTTCAGCATGATTTACCCAAGCGTGTGAAGTAACGGTGAAATGACACAAACTGACACCTTCTTAATTATCCATCACTTCTGCACAAGTAATTTGATGTTCTCATGATTGCTTTCCATATTTAGAATTTTAAATTGCCAAATAAGGGAATATTCCTTCTTCTCGTCCTGCTTTTATTTTCACCAAAAAGCTTTAGAGTTAGTTTTGAAATGAACCCATGAACCTTGAACCATTTGACAAAAAGGTTCATCGGTTCAAGTTCACTTAAGAAATATAAGAGTGAGTGGGCAGCACACAAAACAACACTGGGAACGAGTGACAAAAGTAAAGGACTATTAAACGTGAACCTTGAACCTTTTAAACCGCTTGAAATTTGGTTCAAGGTTCAAGGTTGCATATCAACTTAAAACATAAGGACTCATGCTCGTCATATAATGATACATTGTCGTGACTCATCAAAAGGCATTTTGAACTTTGAACCTTGAACCGCTTGAAATTTGGTTCAACGAGTTCAAAACTTCAATGACCACAAACAAAAACACACTTGTTTGCACGGTGACAAAGACCAAAAATGACTCTCTTTTAAAATGCGCTTTTAATCTTGAACCATTCGAACTTTTTTTTTCAAGAGTTCAACGGTTCAAGTACGAGGAGAACAAATGACCCAATGGAAGTAAAGGCACAAAAGGCAACCCGTGAATTTGAATATTTAAAAGGGAAAAAAAAATAAGAGTGGACTAACAAGGTTGAAAGAAGAAGACGAAAAACAAGGTCTTAGTTTGTTAGAGCGACAGTGCTATTTGGCACCAATTATTGATTTCATGCAAATGAATATTAAAGAAGCAGAACGCCCAATAAGTGAACCTGACTGCAAGATAGTTGATGATATGGAGGTTTTTATTGTAGTTTTGCATGGACACTTCACCACCATGAAACAAGTAAAATCTTCATGGGAATCCTCTTTGAAAGTAGCTCAAGAAAATTTCAAAGAGATTTTTTCTTTACTTTGACAAATTATTTTTTAGTCTTTGCCATTGATGGCAAAACGGGAGTTTTGGAGATTTGTACATTGTGAGAAAAGGGGCCAGAACCAGCACATTTTTGTAGTGTTAGCCACCAATGCCAAAGGGGGATTTTTTTGATGTTTTGGTGTATTTTGTATGACCGGTGCATGATATGGTTGTCATTATTGGAAATATCATCTTCCAAGTCTTCACATCCCATTGGTAAAGAAGTAATGGATAATTGGTAAAGAACAAGAGTTCTTATTCATATCAGTAGTGAGTAGACCGGTATACAAAGGTTAACCATCTAAGCAATGTGTAGATAGGGCAAGTAGTGAGTAGACCAGCACATAGGAGGTCAACCAACAAGTAGTGAGTAGATCGGCACACAAGAGCTCAACTGGCTAAGCAGTGAATAGATCGAAACACAGGAGGATAATCGGCTAAGTAGTTATTAGACTAGTATATAGGAGGCAACCAACTAGGTAGACTTTGATCGGTACATCGACAGAGTCTGAAACCAACAGACTTGGTAACGTTCAGTTAACATCTAGTTAAACTGACAGTCTTCTCCAGTCAATCGACTGACTTATCGGCATGAACGCCTATTTTGACAGATATTCCTGGAATGATTTCTGGAGAGTGATTTATGGACCGGCAACGGAATTTTGAATCTAATGTTTTGGAGAGAAAGTTGGTGATAGAATCAAAGGCCAATATATTCACACAATTCATTAAAAGAATGTTGTTCTTCATGTGAAAAGAGATCTATAAAAGTGAATATAGGGGGAGCAGAACAAAGAGTAGAGCTGAGGGTCAGAGGACCGGCAAAGGGTAGAATCAAGAGTCAGAGGACTGATAGAGTGAAGAGTTGATGATCAGTGAAATGGTAGAGTGCAGAGCCAAAGGTTTAAGAAGGAAACCGGTGTTGTGCAGAGCAAACACAAGCAGTTCAGATAGAATATGATTTTCATTGTGATATGATCAAGCTATCAGTAGCTAATCTAGCATATCATCATTTTGTTGCTTTATAACCATTGTAACTCAAATACCTTAACTGGGTGGACTTTAACAGGTCCCATTGTAAAATCCCTTAACCGGGTGTCATCTTAATTGATGATCCTAAGACCTTTAACAATGCTACCTCTAACAGGGTAAAGGCACTAAAAGTCCTTAATCAAAATCCCTTAACTGGGTGACACCTAACAATGTCTTTGTAATCCCCTAACAGGGATGGCTCCTCACTGAGAATACTCTCGAAGAGTACAAATTTTGTGAGTTCCTACTCACATGGTGGTTTTCTCCCATTTGGATTTCCACGAGATAAATCTTGGTGTCACTGTGTATCTTTTCATAGATGCATATTCTTCTGCAGTAATCATTTTTATTGATGAATATTAAGTTAGTGCTGACTTGAGTTAAAAGTTTTAATTGTGTAAAATTGGTAAAGTGTTGATTCACCCCTCCCCTCTTAGAATCGGTTGGGACTAATAGTTATAGCACCACAAACATTTAGTAATTCCTGAATCTTAATATGCTTATCCTCCTCAATAGCCGATAACCTCCTAGCATCTAACTTATTATACAAATTTGTTAGTATTTGAGTCTCAATTTCAACTAAAGCTTCTTATATATGTCCAAATATAACAAAATTGATTCCTCAATCTCCTTTTGTTCCTTATCATCCATATCAACGTAATAGTGTTGTATGTTACTCAAAATGTCATCCTTTGTGATTTGATCAATCAATTCAGTAGCAGAAAGAGGAGCAATAACCTTTACACTTTTACCAAATTCAAGAGCAATATCTAAATTTGATCTCTTCTTCTTATTGAGAGTGGGAGAAGACTCCTTGGCTAGTTTCCTTTTCTGAGTAGGCTTCCTCTCCATCAAAATTTTCTTGTAAGCTATCGGAGGAGTGACTGTGGATTTTTGCAGCTTCCCTTCCTTGGGCTTCTTCCTCTGAATCCTCGTATAGATCTTACGGATCTTCAGGATTTCTTCCTTAGTCTCTGAACCAGATTCAACATGAGTTATAAATGTTTCTGGTTTCTTCCTCTTAGATAAACCCTTGCTAGTTCCTACTATCAAAGAAGCCTGAACAACTGCTGAAGGAGATGTCTCTACCAAACCAATGATTTGTTTGATTTTAGAGGACATCTTTTGGATAGCCTATCCAACCTTCTTGATTTGACCTTCCCTTTTCTTCTTGCCAAAACCAATCCTCACCTCAGATTCCTTCTCCTTAGTTGTTCCAAATATTTTCTACTTCTCATCAATCGAGGCATCTATAAGTATCTTGGCATAAAGGTCCAAGATATTTGCATCAACCTCATAGCCCATCTCAATAACCCATATAGTCCTAGATTGCATTGCCTCCATCAAAGTTTCATCCTTTTTCACCATGAAGCATACATTGATAGATTATTTATCAATAATATGGTTAGGAATCATTTCCCTCTTCTTCATATCTTTCTGAAATGCCTTGAAATAACCCCACAAAATGGAGTCTCGGTCCTGTCCCAAGTTTCTCAATGCATCCTTGATCTGTTTATCTACTGGTATATCAAAGGCCCATTGCTTCTTACTGGATCTTGTTCATATTATGGATCAATTCATCATGTGTTTCATTGGTTTTCTCATTGATGTCAACACTTGTCTGCTTGGAGGTTTAAATTATATTCACCGGTATGGTTAGTGACTTATGCACAGTCATCGATATGTGTTCACCAGTAGATTATATTGTTCACCAGCGGTGATGATGACTTGTTATCATCTAGAGATCATTTGGTTATGTTGAAGACTTGGATTGGAAGTTTGGATTTGGTGTTTTTCTTATTGGTCTAATTGGTTTGACAGATTTGCCTTTACCGACAGATAGGTCTAGGTTATGGACCGGTACTCCAGATGAGCACGACATGTTATGGAGATTGTTTATTGATTGGTTATTGTGGTAAATGTATTGAGCTGACATGTTGTATCGCATCAAGACTTATTTGTAATTGATTTAATTATAATATTTAGTGAGCCAACCTATACATTTGGTCTTAGGTTTTGTATATATGATTGTAAGATCTTATTGAAGATCGGGATATGGTTATGGTATGAGTGTGTTTGAATATTGAAGAGCAAAAACAAGAAGATCCTTGTTTGAATCACACAGACATTATTTGAAGGTTGAAGGAAGGTTATGAAGGTGTTTTGACACTCATGTTCAGATCTTAACCGGTACTAAATCTAGCATTGGAGATGCTATTTTGAGCAGTACATTATCATTGGATTTAACCATCTAATTGTGTAGTCAGTGTTACTCCTATTTTGTGATTGAGCAGTGAGCTCTAGGAAGTTGGTCTTTCTGCATGTGCAGACCCCATTTGTATACACATACTATCTGCAGTAGTATCATCTAATTGTGGGTAAGGTTTCCCACCATGGTTTTCCCTTATCAGGTTTCCACTTCAAAATCTTTGTGTTATGTGTTGTGGATATTGTTTATGTTTCCGTTTTATGCTTTAATTTAAACCGGTACTGTTATATCTGTTAATCTATTTTACCGGCACTTAAGTTTGGTTTACTGGCATTAATTTTAAGTTGGAATAATTTGCATTTGGATTACAATTTATTGACAACTGGTTCACAACTGATTCACCCCCCCTCCCTCTCAGTTGTCCTTCCCGGGACCTAACAATTGGTATCAGAGCTAAGTCCTCTTTTTGCAAAAGCCTAATAGCTTGAGGAGATCCAATGGCAAAAAATATTTTCAGGAAGGACAGTCTGAAGCTTGATGGAACTAACTATGGCATATGGATGATTAGAATGGAAACACATTTGAACGACATTGGGAGAGATATATGGGATGTTACTAATAATGGCTATGTTGCTCCTATTCCGAATCAACCTCATCCACCAACATTGACTAAGGACATGGAAAATGATTGCAAAGCAAGAGAAGCACTTTTGAGCGCATTATCAGATCAGTAAATCATGGGATTATCATACTGATCTACTACTAAAGCTATTTGGGATAAACTGGAAACACTGAATGAAGGATAAACCACTGTCAAGATTGCAAAATTAGAATGTTACAAGGTCAGGTATGAAAATTTTAAAATGGAAGAAGATGAAAGAATTTCTGCATTTATGGAAAGAGTTAATGAAACTATTTTAAGAATGCAATGTTGTGGAGGATCCTTAAGTGAAGATGAAATTGTGTCTAAAGTTTTAAGAGCATTTCCACTAGCTTACAAAATGAAAGAGATTTCTATTAATGAAATGAGAACAATGCCTAATACTTCAATTTCTAGAGATACTTTTGTTGGAAAACTTTTAGCATTTGAGCTTGAGGAATTTGGTCTGATTGCTACTGTAAAGACTGATTTAGCTTTTAAAGAATCATCATCAACACCAGCATCATCATCATCTAACAAAACTGATTGGAAAGCACTTTATGCAAAAGAACTTGAAGATATGAGGAGAGAAAATGAAGAACTTGAAGATCTTGAAGCACTATTTGCAAGGAAAATGCCTAAAGGTCCAACAAGAAGTAAGTATGAAGGTAAAGCACCTTTCAAATGTTTTAATTGTAATAAAGTTGGTCATATGGCTTCTAGATGTCCTGCTAGACATGCAAGACTAAGGGAGGAAGCAAAAAGATCATGTAAACCTAACCCTGAATATCAGAGTTATAGATTTAAGAAAAAATAGAGATAAGTCATGCTACTATGCAGATGAAGGTGTTACAAATGATTCAGATGAAGATCCAGTAGATAGTGTATGGGATTTTTTCGCAATAAAAGAAGATCAACCGAAACCTATTATCAAACCGGTAGAGAAGGCACTGGTAGCAAAAATTGAAGAAAATGATGAATGGATTATACAATCTGGATGCTCACATAATATGACTGGTGATAAAAAAAAATTCTTATCTTTTCAAGAAATTCATGGAGGTCTAGTAAGGTTTGGAGATGATAAATCTTATTTAATCAAAGGAAAAGGCACTATATCTTTGGATGGTAAGCATAATACTAAAAATGTTTATTATGTAGAAGGTTTAAAGCATAATCTTTTGAGTGTTGGTCAATTAGTTGAAAAAGGATTTCAGTTACAGTTCAAGAATGGGAAATGCAAAATCATAAACAGAACTGGATTAGAGATTGCGACTGGTAATAAGACTAAAGGTAATATCTTTCACTTGAATACCAGTGATAAAACATGTTTAATTGCACACATTGATGAAAGTTGGTTATGGCACAAAAGACTTTGTCATGTGAATTTTGATTAGTTCAACTAAGGCAGTAAGGGATTTACCTAAGATTGTGAAACCTCAAAATCCGGTATGTAAGGAATGTCAAATGGGAAAGCAAGTTAGAACAACATTTAAGAGCATTACTAAGAAGTCCAGTAGTATTCTTGATTTAATTCATACCAATTTATGTGGTCCAGCAAGAACAAGAAGTATACAAGGAGATAGATACTTTATGCTAATAATTGATGATTATTCTAGAATGTGTTGGGTTACTTTTCTCAAGGAGAAATCAGAAGCTTTTGGAAGATTCAAGATCTTCAAGGCAAAGGTAGAGAATGAAACCGGAAAGAAAATCAAATGTTTAAGATCATAACAAGGAGGAGAATCTACATCTAGAGAATTTAATGCATTATGTGAAGTGAATGGAATCAAAAGACAACTATCAGCACCCCAGACACCCCAGCAAAATGGAGTTGTGGAAAGGAAGAATAGAACTATTCTGGATGTAGCAAGAACAATGTTAATGAAAGAAAATCTACCTCATGTGTACTAGAGAGAAGCAGTGAATACAACGGTTTATACTTTCAACAAAGTTCACATCAAAAGGGAAACCAGTAAGACCCCTTATGAACTATGGTTTGGTCATATTTGTTCTCTTAAGTATTTCAGAATATTTGGAAGTAAATGTTATATTAGAAGAGATGAGTATATTGACAAGTTTGATCCTAGAAGTGATGAAGGAATATTTCTTGGCTATTCATCTAAAAGCAAGGCATATAGATGTTATAATAAAAGGTTACATAAAATCATTGAGAGTACTAATGTGAAGATAGATGAACACTTTAGAGGAGATTCAAGATCTATAGAACCAACAGTTGAAATGATTATAAATGAACTGGCACAGATTAAACCGGTAAAGAATGAAGACCCAGTCACACTAGCATCATTAGAAAACTCAACAGTGACTAAAGAACAACAGCATGTGAATGTAAATCAAAACAAACCCAGGTATGTAAGATTGAATCATTCAGAGAATCAGATAATTGGAAACAAGAATCAAGGTCTTATGACTAGAGGAAGACTAGAAAATGAAGAGGTATGTTTAATTTTTCAAGTTGAACCAGCATCTATTATTGAAGCATGTAAGGATGAACATTGGATAAAAGCAATGGAAGATGAATTAGAACAAATTGAAAAGAACAACACGTGGACATTGGTTCCCCAACCTCAAGATAAAAATGTAATTGGAACTAAATGGGTATTTAGGAATAAACTTAATGAAGATGGAGAAGTAATCAGGAACAAAGCAAGATTAGTTTGTAAAGGTTATTCACAGAAAGAAGGAATAGATTATAATGAAACCTTTGCACTAGTAGCCAGAATTGAGGCTGTATACACATAAAAATGGTTTGAAGATAATTAATTGAATAAGCAATTATTCAATTAATCCTCCTTCCCAATTTAATTAAATTCATCAACAATTTGATTAAAATTCCTCCATTTCATCTGCTTATTAATAAATCTAAGGATTTATTTAATAGGTTCATTTCAATAATCCCCTTTGATTAATTAATTCAAATTAATCAATTCCCCCCATCAAATTCATTTCTTCTAAATCCTTTAATTAATTAAAACAAATCAATTAATGAGTTGTTGAAATTAATTATCCTTTTCCTATTATTTGAATTTCTATATTCAAATTCTCCTAACTTCTAACCACCTAACCTAACCCCTTCCATCTAACCCCGGGTTTGCCTAACCCCATCCTAGCTTGCACATCCTAACCACCTTGTCCCCTTTCCTTGAACATCTTGCCCTCTTATGAGCAAAGCTTTGTGACACTTGTCACTAAGAGTTCCCTTTCATCTAACCTCTTCTAGAAGCTTCTTGACACTTGTCACCATGGAGATGACATTGTCCCCTTTCATCCAACCCCTTTTCCTATGAACCTCCAATTGTCCCCTTTAATCCAACATCTTTGCCAACCTCCTCCAATTTAACCATTGATATCTTCAAATCAATCTTGACCATTGATTCCTCCCACCTCACCCCTAGCCTTGGGAAATCCTATAAATAGACCCCATTTTGGAGTTCAAAGGGCCCCCGATTTATTCATCTCATTTGCATTCAAGCATTGTTACTATAGGCATCTAGCTTCTAGTTTATCATTCTTAGCATTGTTATCATGTTCAAATTTAGCTTAATTGCATCTTCACTCTAGCTTATTTTCTAGAATAATCATGAAATCATGTAGCCTAATTATGATATCATTGCAAGCTTATGTATCTTCATCATTTAAATCCTCCATTTAAGTGTAGTCAAGTCATTGGAATTTGCATAACCAGATTTGAGAGTGAAATTCATACTCGCATTTACTAGGAGGTAATAGATCGATTAGCTATGGTTTTATCCTTCATTGATTGATTCTCTAACTATTGCTTATAATGATTTATTGAGTGTTTTGTGTTATAGCTACAGGTATAATAGGTACACAATTCATAGACACGACATTTAGGTGCCCACCGTGGGGCCGAAATGATCCTTTTTGGCCTCTCAAACTGTATCCACATTCATCTCTACCAAGTCTAAAATCAGAATGTCATACGAACTCATTTCTAGCCTAGTACGACATGATTTGTGAGCTGAAATGACAAGAGATCCTCTATCGTATGAGTGTTTAGGAAAATTACAATGTCGTACAAGCTCTCATCCCGACTCGTATGGTATCAGAAGGTGGCTCGTACGATCAGGTAAATTTTTTCGTGCAAAATTATGCTTCTGTGTTCTGAGAGCAGATTGCATTTCAGGTTTCATACTTCAGTTTGATTATGACTAATGCTAATTTTGTTCTGTTTATGAGATTTTTGGCAGTCTAACTCTTTCTGTAGGATGATTGTTGAAGATACGCTTGTCAAAGACTAAATTCAAAAACCAATCAATGACTACTAATGGATTTATTTTGCAGGTTGCCTATGAATTCGACTAAACTTTGTGTATTCATTAAAGTTTTCTAGGAACACTTATCTTTTTGGATAAAAATGAACAATCATGTATTTTGTGTCTTTGGTGATAGGCAAGTATGCTCTCACCTTTCCTAGGTGATCAGAAAGCTAGACTCATCATTTGCTTTCATTAGTGCATATCTTTAGTAGGCCTACCCTCTCGAGGAGCTAAAAACTCTTAAAGCCATTATGGCTGAAGTGAGGGGAATGACCTAAGTGGGAACGGCTAACGCCAAGTAATCCAACCCACTATAAAATAAATGTGATTTGATGAAAATAAAGTCAACGGTAGTGCTCGAGAATAGCTCTCCTTCGTACCTTTGGTAATATCAAACCTTGGTTTTCAAGGCTGGGACACCTCTTAATTGAGTTTATACCTCAACGTGCTGAACGGATCCTTTACTAGTACCAAGTTAAAATAGAAGCTACCTGATTCCCCTCCGAAAGGGTGATAATCTTTGTGCAAGAGAGATAGTAACTCTCCCAAGACACTTGCCATATCATGCCCCCATTAGCGTTTGGATTTGGATAATACGGCATTGAGAATCCATTGTGTGATGCTCAGCAGTCGTATTCTGATTAGCTATTGAGTGTGTACCTAAGTCAGCAAGCAAAGGTTTTAATTCTCAGCTAACTTTCTTAGGGTTTAGCATGCTTGGAGTCACTTATCACATCATGTGTTTTCTATGTATTCATCCCTAAATGGAAAAATGAGACATCGAAAATTGATAAAACAAAAGCAAAACACCAAAATTCACTACTCAAAAAGTTGGCAAAACAAACATATTTTTCATTGTCTTGTTCTCTGTTGTACGATTCGGGTGATTTGTCGTACGAGATATTTGTTTTTTCATATGGTTCATAAATTTTTGTCGTACGAGTCTCTGCTTTTTCAAAGGAAATTTCTGATTTGTCGTCTAGTCTTGTATCTTTTGTCGTATGGTTCATAAAGTTTTGTCGTACGAGTCTCTATTTTTATCCGTCTAGAGCTGTTACATTGCATGACTTTTTCAGGCCAGTCATTCTGCTTGATCAATTTGTAGTATTCATAAACATCTGTTATCTGTCATCCAGTGCTTAAATTGTCTTCTTGGTTCGTTTGGTCAAGTTATCACCCGTCAAAATCAGACTCTAGAAGATAAACACCTTAAGATTTTCAAGTGCTCACCCTCAACAAGTTTAAAATCTAAACATCTCAAAGTGCATCATCACCTTCTTTGATTAACTGATCACTCAAACATAGTTTCTCATCAGGATCAATCATCCTTTATCACGAAACTAAAATGTTTGGTCAGGACAATCTTGTCCCACATCATAGGATATATCGTTCCTACTGGACTTGATTTTTATGAAATCATCATCATTGCACTCCTAAATCGAAGATTGAAAAACTTGCAAACTTTTAAACACTTGAATCATCTTTTTGTATCATATCATTCTAGCGTATCTACCTTGACAATTGATCACTTACCCAAAACAACTTTTGGACAATCAAATTCTAGCACAATATCTAACACAAGTGTATGCCCGTTCTAACAAGACCTCAGAGATGAAGAATCGTAGAGACTAAAATTGAAACATTAGAAACAACTATAATCATGGAACATGAAGATGAAATACAAGTTGAAGGAGAAATAACAGAACAAAATAGCAGAGATATCAAAAAAATCCTCAATTCGATAAATTTATGCAGAAATTGTTGGAGGAAGAAAAAGAAAAATATTTCCTAATGTTAGCCAAATCTGGTTCTACACTCCCTCAAGATTTTGATGTAAAAAAATTAACACAAAAGAAAAGTGATCCTCCTCCTAATAATGAACAATATGAGGATATCTTTGGTCTCAAAATGAATAACACGTCAATCCCTAATAACACCAGAACCAATGAAGAGACTTACATGCCCAAAAGAGATGAAGTAGAAATTCTGAATAACATTCAATATAATGAGGATACAAGAAGGGGTAGAGATGAAACAAGAAGAGATCTAGATCCTCCTAGAATTCAAAATCATGGTTATGCGAGAACAAATCATGTTGATAATCCTATCACAACTCTCACACAACAACTACAAACAATGCAAACACAAATTCAAGATATCCAAAGAGGAAATGTTAGACGATACTCACTTCAAGAAATCTGTCCTTATCCATTCGACAGAAACCTAAACATGATACCATTTCCTATAAATTTTGAAACTCCTAGATACAAAAAATATGATGGAAGCACTCACCCTTAAGATCATATACGAGAATTTTGCACAATGAGTATGGAGTTTGCACATGAGTATACCTACTTAATGAGATTATTTCTGAAAAGCTTAACTGGACTATCTATGGAATGGTTCTCCAAACTTCCATCTAGAATTAGATCATTTTCAAAGCTGGTAGACAAGTTTGTTTCACAATACTCTTACAACATACAACATGAAGTAACAATGCTAGACCTATGTAATGCTAAACAAAAGGCTGGAGAACCATTCATGACATTTTTACAATGATGGAGATGGTTAGCTTCATGATATCCCTGTACAGTGCCAGAATACGAAAAAATGGATATATTCATCGACAACTTAAATGATCAAATGAGTTATTACTTAAAAGTACAAGGAAATCAAAGTTTCAGAAAAATGATTGATAATGGAATCAGAATGGAAGAAGCCATGATAAAGAAAGCTAAATTGAAAATATGCAAAGGAGTCCATCCTCCTAACAACAACAATAAAAATAATCACAATGATAAGCCAAAGTTTTGGAATAGAAATCGAAATGTCGGGAATTATGGAATAGTGGATAACAATAATGTGAAACCAAAACAACTGGTTTTTAATTTATCTACCCACTCAACAGTGGCACAACAAAACAACAATCACCAAAGAGAAACTATCAAAACTTTCTTTTGAAGACAATTTACAAACATTGGTGAACCCCTGGGGTCAGCATTAAAAATTCTTATAGCAAACAAATTGATTTCTTTACTAGAAGAAAGCAACTACAAACCTCAAATAAAACCACCTTGGTGGAATGATAATCAATATTGTGATTTCCATCGAAATAAGGGACATCACACAGATAATTGTCAGAATTTGAAACATATCATACAAGATTTGATTGATAATGGAGTAATAATTATGGATGGACTTACAAAAAATGAATCTCATACAGCTTTCAAAACTCCTCTTCCTAACTATGAGAAAGGTGAATCATCATCAACAAATAATGGTAAGGGTAAAGCGAAGGTAAACTATGCTCATACCTATGATAATGTGGTAAATGTGATCATTGTCAAAGAAAAACAAAATCAAGAACATGCTCAAGCTATCACAAGAAGCAAAACCAAAGTTGTTTTTCTGGGTCCTACAACTAACACATCATCCACTACAGCAAAATAATACAATCTAGTGGAGCAATTATAGAAAACACCCGCACAAATATCCATCTTAGAATTTTTAAAGCTTTCACCTGCACACAAAGAAATATTGGAAAAAGCATTAGTAGATACAACAATATCCAAAGATCTTGATATCGATCAATTCCAAACCATGGTGGGACACCTCACAACCCCTCATTGCTTATCATTCACTGAAGAAGATGACATGTCCTTGCAACATCCCAATAATGATCCCTTGCATATTGAAATCCTCATTCACAAAACGCGAGTTAAACGTGTTCTAATATATGATGGAGCTGGCCTAAATATTTGTTCATTGAGTCTTGTTTTTACCTTAGGATATTCAGAAGATGCAGTTGATGTCTAGAAAAAGATCACCATAAAAGCCTATGATGAAGAAGAATGTTCCTCCAAGGGAATTGTGATACTACCCATCAGAGTGGGACCTTTACAGAAAGACACAACATGCCAAGTTCTAGACTTGGACTTATCATATAATATACTCCTGGGGAGACCATGGATTCATGACTTACAATTTGACCCATCAACATATCATCAGTGTGTCAAATTTCCCTATGATGGACAAGAAATCACAATCTCTGCAGACTCAAATCCATTTCAATACAACAGCAATCTCAAAATGGCTCAAGAAGTAATTGTTCTGTATACCAGGGAGGCAACATCTTCGAACACACAATCCAAGGAACAACCATTTGCATCTATTTTATCAAGTATGGAAAAACAAATGCAGCTAAGAGATCGAGGGAACAAAGAATATTCAATATCACAATTACCACTTTCTCCTAAATCCTTTGGAAAACCATCAAACTCTACACAACCACCAATTGTAAAATATCTTCCAATATTTGACGGAGCATTCATTAGTGTTGGAACCTTATCAGAGGAGACAAAAGACAAAGATGTGCTACAGTGGCTATACAAAGATGAAGAAGTTCAACAAAAGGTCAACAATATTAGAATACCTACAGAAAAGTATGGAAAAGAATTTACCATTCTCAAAAGAATGGGATACATTGGAACGGGTCCCATAGGAAAAAGAAAAGAAGGTATCTTAGAACCTATTCAACCTTACACTCAGCAGACTATAGACAAAATGGGCTTAGGGTATGGACAAGTCACTTTACCAGAAGATACATCTTTTAGTCAACAACAAGAGGAATATGAAAACGGACAAGAACAACAAGCACAAATCAACCAGAAATGGCAAAAGAAGAAAATGTCAAATCAATAGGACAAGAAGACAAGTGATATCTCTCAAGTAGCATTTCATCTCAATCAAAACAATCTTGAACCTAGTACACATCAAGGAGACCTCATAGAAAGGTTGACAAAAATTAATCTCAGTCTTGAAGAAGTTGAATATGAAAGAAGGAAAAATATAGCCAGAAAAGCAAAATAAATATTATATGAACAAATCTGTAAGTTGCAGGCTGCAAGTGAGATAGATTCTAATGAATGGGAATGGGATTCCTATCACTCTGAAGAATCAGCTAAAGAAAATTGCTTTGAAGAATATATAGGAGTCGATGTAGTTCACATGTATGCAGGACAAACGTCAGGAACTAGTTCACTTTAATTAGAATCACATTTGACTGACTTGGACTCAATCGAAGAGGATCAGGATCTACTTGTGCGAGCTCATTCTAATGAGAGTATTGTTCTAGACATCGACATACATATTGAAAACTTTGATACATCTATCATGACTCTTGAAACCCTCAAAACATCCCAACCTGAAGACCCCCTACCTCTAATCCACCCTGAACTTATTGATTGGGAAAATGAAGGACATACCGCCATTGGTACCTTTCCAAATGACCATGACATATCTATATATATGAATGCAATTGAACCTATAAAAACATCCACCAGGAATTTCAGCAATGCATCTTCTAGTCAAGTGGGTGCCAAATCTCCTAGTCGCAAAAGTAAAAATAAAGAAAAGAATATCAAGTCTAATGCTGAAAACCATTTCTTGGAAACATTAGATCAGGAAAAAGTAAAAATAAAGGACATATCTAATGGTGAAAACCTCCTCGAGGTGTCGGAAGATGGGAGATTTGACACCTTACCTGAGCACTATCAAGAAAGATCATCCATTTTGATCGAACCAATAGAGGCAGTTAACATTGGCACAACAAAACAACCAAAGATTATTCATCCAGCGACTTCTCTATCAGAGCAAGAAATGCAACAATATATAGAATTCTTCAAATGAAGGCAAATCAGTTTCATTTGGTCATATGCAGACATGCCAGGGTTAGACCAGAGCTTATTATGCATCACTTGAATGTTAGTCCAGAAGCCAAACCAGCCAAATAGAAGTTAAGAAAAATGCATCCTCATATTGCTCTTCTAGTCAAAGCAGAACTAAAGAAATTATTGGATGTTGGATTCATCAGACCTGTAGCTTATCCTCAATGGGTATCCAACATCTTTCCTATTTCAAAACCAGATAAAAGCATCAAAATATGCACAGACTTCAGAGATCTTAACAAACGCATGTCCAAAGGATGACTTTCCTTTGCCTAACATTGACATCATTGTATTTAACTGTTGGACACTCCATGTTTTCTTTAATGGATGGTTTCTCTGAATACAATTAGATCAAAATAGCACCCGAAGATCAAGAAAAGATAGCTTTCACATGTCCATGGGGTACATTCTGCTGGAACGTCATGCCTTTTGGATTAAAGAACGCAGGTGCTACATATCAAAGAGATATGGCCACTATATTTCATGACATGATTCATACATTCATGGAAGATTGTGTGGATGACATATTGGCTAAATCATACAATAGAGAAGAACATATAGAGATACTGGAAAAGATCTTTGACTGGTTAGAACAATACAAGCTATGACTAAACCCTAAGAAATGTGCCTTTGGTTTAGGCAAGCTATTGGGATACATTGTTTTAGCTAGAGGTATTGAAGTGGATCCAGCTAAGGTAAAAGAAATCATGGAAATGACATCTCCCAAAAATATCAATCAACTCAGATCACTCCAAGGAAGACTCTAGTCAATCAGAAGATTTGTTTTTCAACTAGCAGATAAATGTCAACCATTTACTCATCTATTGCACAAAAATGTTCATTTCAAGTGGGACCATCAATGTGAGGACGTATTCAACAAGATCAAGGCATATCTCATACAACCACCCCTCCTAATGTCACCTATTCTAGGAAAACCATTGTTGCTTTATATATCAACCACTGCACTATCATTAGGAGTTTTGCTCGCACAGCAGGATAATGAAGGAAAAGAATGAGCAATCTACTACATCAGCAGAACACTAGTAGGATACGAGATCAACTATTCACCAATAGAAAAAGAATTCTTGGCTATAGTTTTTGCTTCTCAAATATTATGACACTATTTACTATCTCACTCCATCAAGTAAATAGCTAAAATAGATCCTTTAAAATATTTACTCAGCAAAGCAACATTAACAAGATGACTAGCAAAATGGATCATGATCCTGAGTGAGTTTGACATTGAGTATGTTGACAGAAAAGCTATAAAAGGATAAGTCATTTCAGACCAATTAGTAGAGGCACCACTTCAAGATGATCATCTTTTACAAATTGAGTTTCCCGATGTTGATATCCTAACAGTCACCACTAAAACATGGCAACTATACTTTGATGGTTCATATACACAACACGGATCAGGAGCAGGCATTCTATTCATCACACCACAAGGTCATACAATCCCAAAAGCATACAAATTAATCTTTCCATGCACCAACAATACAGCAGAATATGAAGCTTTGGTAATAGGTATCAAAATGGCTATAGAATGGAACATTACACAACTTCAAGTCTTTGGAGACTCTCAATTAGTCATTAATCAAATTAATGATGACTATCAAACAAAGGACAAAAAATTAATGCCTTATAAAAAGATGGTTGATGATATCAAGAAATACTTTGTAGAAATAACTTTTGAGAGGATTCCAAGAAATGATAACAAAGCAGTAGACGCCATGGCTACACTTGCTTCTCTCCTTCAGACACAGGAAAATCAACAACAGTATGAATTCCTAGTGGAAGAATTATTTTACCCCGCTCATAATTGTCCCGATTCCCAAACTATCTGTCACCTTGTTGGGCATGATTCCTCCCGCTATGGCCAAACTTACACATACCTGAAAGATAACACCCTACCTCTCGACTTATCGAAGAACCAAAAGAGAAACTTTATTCGCCAACCCTCCCATTTTTCTCTCATCGCGGATACCCTATTTAAACGAGGTCTAGACGGTACTCTTTTAAGATGTCTCAAACAAGAAGAATCTAAGAAGGCCTTACATGAAGTCCATAATGGAATTTGTGGCACTCATTCAAGTGGTCTTACCCTTTCAAAAAAACTCATACACTTGGGCTATTATTGGCCGACTATGGAACGAGATTATTTTCAGATAGCTAGAACATGCAAACAATGTCAGATTCATGGAAATTTGATTCATACACCAGCACAAGAACTTCATGCTTTAGCAACATCTTGGCCTTTTTTTCAATGGGGTCTTGATCTAGTAGGAAAGATAAATCCTTCTTCATCTAATGGTCACAAATTCATCCTTGTAGCTACAAAAGATTTTACAAAATGGATCAAAGTAGTACCTCTCATAAACATCACAGGAAAACAAATTGCTGCACTTATCTTGAATTATATCATTTGTCGCTATGGAATACCAATGACCATTATCACTGATAATGGGCGACCATTCAAGAATCAAGATGTACAAGAGCTATGTGAGAAGTTCAAAATCTAGCACAGACTCTCCACACCATATTATCCATAGGGAAATGGACAAGCAGAAGCATTGAACAAAACTATTCTAAAAATCCTTAAAAAGACAGTGAAGGATGCTGGAAGAGATTGGCATATTCAACTAGACCCTGCTCTATGGGCCTACCATACCAGTATCCGCACACCAACATGTGCCACACCTTTCTCTCTTGCCTATGGATCAGAAGCCATACTACCAATAGAAGTAGACATACCTTCTCTACGAGTATCCTTAAAAGGCCTTATTCCAGATGAAGAACAAAGAATATCTAGACTACAAGAGTTAGAACTGATCCATGAACACAAACAAAATGTCTTTGATCATCTAAAGGTATATCAACAAAGAATGTGCCGAAGCTATAATCACAGGGTAAAACCATGAACATTTCAAGTTGGAGAACTAGTACTAAAGGAAAATCCAAGAAATCAGGCAGAGCGAGAAAAGAAAGGAAAAATTGAACTGAACTGGTTAGGTCCATTTGTGATCACAACAGTATTCGGATCAGGAGCATATCAGTTATCAACACAGGATGGGGATCAGCTCAAGGAACCTATCAATAGCATTCATCTAAAGAAATTTTATGTTTGAAAAAGCAGAATATCAAAAAACAGTGAAAAAAGCAGAAAATAAAAAAAATTATGAAAAAGAAGAAAATTTAAAAAAAACAATGAAAAAGCAGAAAAAATTTAAAAAAACTGTGAAAAAGCAAAAAATCAAAAAAACAGTGAAAAAGCAGAAGCAAAAAATCAAAAACACTGAAAAATCAAAAAAATCTTAAAAAAATCAAATATGAGAAAAAGTGCAATAAAAACAAATGGTGAAAACCTAGCAAACAGGCGCTATCTGTCAGCTAGCTCTTCCATCTATTAATTCATGCATCCTTCCACTTGCATTCATCCTCCATCAATGCTATCCATATCCATCATAAGCATTTGTACATACGCAAATATCACAGCTAATCTCTCGCCATGGTTTGAATCATTTGAGTATATCATAACGAATTTGTTTCTAGGCTTGGGGCAAAATCCTGCACTTAGCTAGGGGGCAAAATTCTTGATCATTTTGAGCTTAATCAAACAGGTAGAACAAACAGTTAGACAACCCTTATCAAGCAAAAACTGTGACATATCCAACATTGAACATGAGATCAAATTATCAACCATCGAACTATCACGAAGTCAGTCTAAGCACATCACACACTTTTTAGTGGATGATATCTTTTGGATAATGATTTTAACATTGTTTTTCAACTTTTCTATAATTGATTTTTGCTATCATGATTTCTGAGTGACTCCAGGATGTCTTTGACTAGAGGAACAAGTAAGAAACATGATATTTTTCTTGTCTTCTATCTGAAAATTAATCATTAATATGTGCAAATTTATCTCAGGACATGATCATCGGAGTATCATCGAAGACATTTCCGATTTGTGTATTTAAATGGTTAATAATGCCTATTTTACGCAACAACACTCAGGTCATCTTAGGTCAATTATACCTTGATGCTTGTGCTAACTTGCTATATAAAAATCCACGAAAGTAATGCTCACGTCATCATGGTTTGATTATACCATCGATGTTTGCACTCACTTCCCACATTTCAAAAAGCTCAATGATGACAAAACGCAATAATCCAGTAACTAGTCCAATCATAGTTTGCATTTCATAGCATTTGCATTTGCATTTAGCTTGCATTTCATTCTTGCATGAGATCATACAAACTCATCTTATCCAAGGCTAAATCTATCACATGAATCAGCAAAGCATTATCACAAGTGTATACACAATCAGAATGATGACTCATCTCTCTTCAGATATGGTCAACCCAACCCAAATCTTATGTTATCCCCTCAACAGAACTACCATCAGCATATCTAATTGGTCATGCACCTGATATCAACAAATCTGTCAGTTCTTTATCTAGTCAATCTTATCAATTTTATCAATCGATTACATCTAATCTATCTGATTATGTCTTATATAGGATGTATCCTTCCTGAAACCAGACATTCAGATCTAGTCTTATATAGGATGTATCCTTCCTGAAACCAGACTTTCTGATCTAGTCTTACACAGGATGTATCCTTCCTGAAACTAGAAGCTCTGATCAGCCATGTCTTATACAGGATGTATCCTTCCTAAAACCGGACTCAATCTCAATCAGTCTAATCATATCAAATTAAGCTTTATCAATCAATCAAAATTGTATCATCGAGATCAAAGAACTTGCATTTTCATCAATCTAAATCAATTCTAATCGGGACATCAATATCGTAAATCTCAATTAATCTCCCGAGGGGGCATAATCATACCATAATCTATCAATCAAGGTTTGGGGAATCCTATCAAATCAATATCATCATCAAAATGAGATTATTCTTTGAATCAACGCATCATCACACCTCTCTTGAAAGAGGGGCAAAATGTATACACCTAAAAATGGTCTGAAGATAATTAATTGAATAAACAATTATTCAATTAATCCTCCTTCCCAATTTAATTGAATTCATCAGAAATTTGATTAAAATTCCTCCCTTTCATCTGCTTATTAATAAATCTAAGGATTTATTTAATAGGTTCATTTCAATAACCCCTTTGATTAATTAATTCCCCCCATCAAATTCATTTCTTCTAAATCCTTTAATTAATTAAATCAAATCAATTAATGAGTTGTTGAAATTAATTAGCCTTTTCCTATTATTTGAATTTCTATATTCAAATTCTCCTAACTTTTAACCACCTAACCTAACCCCTTCCATCTAACCCCGGGTTTGCCTAACCCCATTCTAGCTTGCAGTTATAACAGGTACACACTTCATAGACATGACAGAGGCAGTTAGACTATTTCTTGCATTTGCAGCTCATAAGAACTATAAAGTTTACCAGATGGATGTAAAATGTGCATTTTTTAATGGAGATCTTGAGGAGGAAGTTTACATTGAACAGCCTCATGGATTTTCTTTGACAGATAATAAGGATATGGTTTGCAGGTTAAGGAAAGATTTATATGGCTTGAAGCAAGCTCCCAGAGCTTAGTATGCTAGATTGCATAAATATCTTTTGAAGCTTGGTTACACAAAAGGTAATGCTGACAACAATTTGTATTACAAAGTTACCAATGATGATATTTTGGTTATTGAAGTATTTGTAGATGATATCATTTTTGGAGTTGAAGATGGATTATGTAAGGACTTTGCTAACCAAATGCAAAAAGAATTTGAAATGTGTCTATGATTTTAGAGATTAAAAAATTTCTAGGTTTGCAGATTTCACAAACAGATAAAGGTATATTCATATGTCAAACAAAGTACTTGAAGGAACTTTTAAAGAAATTTGGTATGGAAAATTCCAAACCGGTAAGTACTCCTATGACTACAACTAATAAATTGACATTGAAGGATGATTCAGCTCCTATTAATCCAACAAGGTACAAATCTATGATTGGAGGATTACTATATTTAACACAAATAAGACCTGATATAATTAATGTAGTATGTATTGTTTCAATATTTCAAAGCAATCCTAAACAAAATCATGAATCAATAGTTAAAAGGATTTTATGGTACCTACAAGGCACAACAAATCTTGGTTTATGGTATCCTAAACATGAAAATTTTGATTTATGTGCATACACCGATGCAAATTGGGCAGGAGATGTAGATGATAGAAAGAGTACCACTAGTGATGCATTCTTTCTTGGTAGTAGATTGATTTCATGGATCAAGAAGAAGCAGACTTGTACATCACTATCAACAGTAGAATCAGAATATGTTGCAGCAGCAACTAATTGTACTCAAGTATTATGGATTAAGCAAATGCTAAAGGATATAAAGGTAAAATGCAAAGAACCAATAATCATTTATTGAAATAATTCAGTAGCAATTGATATATCAAAGAATCTAGTATTTCCCACTAGGACAAAGCATGTTTCTATTAAGTATAATTTTCTGAAAGAGAATGTTGAAGCAAATGAAGTGAGATTGGTTTATGTGAATACTAAAGAGGAAATTGCAGATATCTTTACAAAGCCTTTGCCTAAGGAAACATTTGAATATCTCATAGAGCAGCTTGGGGTGATTTCCCAACTGACAGAGACTTAGATGTTGAAGATTGGCTTAAAACTAGTAGGAACTAACAGAAAAATCTTTTTCCAGCTTTGATGAAGGAGAGCTACTTCTTAGGGGGAGTAGTTGGCACAATTTTATGTTTTGAATTCTTAACTACTTTGGCATTTGATGTCAAAGGGGGAGAGATATCTATGGAAAAACATTATTCCTTGGGGGAGAGATTATTCATTTGGGGAGAGATAAATACTCTTTTGGATATATGTATTTTTTGTTTTGGTTTTTGTTTTGGTTTTTGTTTCTGTTACAAAACTTTGTATCGATCTACCTTTGGGAGATTGTTGGTCTATTGGTTTTTGGCATTTTGTTTTTGGCACTTAAGATGTTTTTCCATCTAGTGTTGCCATCAATGCCAAAGAGGGATATTGTTGGTATTATGGATGAATTCATCATGTGTTTCATTGGTTTTATCATTGATGTCAACACTTGTTTTCTTGGAGGTTTACATTATGTTCACCGGTATGGTTAGTGACTTATGCACAGTCACCAGTATGTGTTTAGTAGCAAGTTATATTGTTCACTGGGAGCGATGATGACTTGTTATCATCTAGAGATCATTTGGTTATGTCAAAGACTTGGATTGGAAGTTTGGATTTGGTGTTTTTCTTATTGGTCTAATTGGGTTGATAGATTTGCCTTTATCAGCAGATAGGTCTAGGTTATGGATTGGTACTCCAGATCAGCATGGCACATTATGGAGATTGTTTATTGATTGGTTATTGTGGTAAATGTATTGAGCCAACATGATGAATCGCATCAAGACTTATTTGTAATTGATTTAATTGTAATATCTTTAGTGAGCCGACCTATACATTTGGTCTTAGGTTTTGTATATATGATTGTAAGATCTTATTGAAGATCAGGATATGGTTATGGTATGAGTATGTTCAAATATTGAAGAGAGAAAATAAGCAGATCCTTATGCAAATCACGTAGACATTATTTGAAGGTTGAAGGAAGGTTATGAAGGTGTTTTGACACTCATGTTCAGAGCTTAATTGGTACTGAATCCAGCATTGGAGATTCTATTTTGAGCAGTACATTATCATTGGATTTAACCATCCAATTGTGTAGTCAGTGTGACTCCTATTTTGTGATTGAGCAGTGAGCTCTAGGCAGTTGGCCTTTCTGCATGTGCAGACCCCATTTGTATACACATACTATCTGCAGTAGTATCATCTGATTGTGGGTAAGGTTTCCCACTGTGGTTTTTCCCTTACCGAGTTTCCATGTCAAAATCTTTGTGTTATGTGTTGTGGATATTGTTTATGTTTTTGTTTTATGCATTAAGTTAAACCTATACTGCTATATCTGTTAATCTATTTTATTGGCACTTAAGTTTGGTTTACCGACATTAATTTTAAGTTGGAATAATTTGCATTTGGATTACAATTTATTGAGAACTGGTTCACAACTGATTCACCCCCCCCCCACCTCTCAGCTGTCCTTCCTGGGACCTAACAAATCTTGGTATCTCATTCAAAAAGAAAAGCATCAAATAGAAAATGATATTTCTATACCGGAATGTACCTTTTTTGTCTCCCTTAATCTTTCCCAAATTAGAAATCAACTCATCACACATCCACTGACAAAGATTATCTTTCTCATTTTCTTTCACCATCTTGTGTGCACAGAAAATACAGGAACTGAAGATAGATTTCAATTGGTTTAATTGAGTTACCTTCTATCCAATTACCATGCTTGAAAATTGAATAACTTTATCTCTGATAGTGCTAATCTGCATCGACTGGTTCTCAAAGGTGGCACCGGTTAGCTTGTTCACCTCATTGTTTGAAATCTTCCTCCTACCTGGTGTCTGTCTGACCTAGGGTAAGCTGATGATAGCACGAATTGCCTCCTTGGTGATTTTATAGGGTCAGTCAAGCCACATGAACTCACCATGGACTCATCTCATCACATACTAAATCATCTCATCCTCAAACTCGGGCATCTCCAGAATGTCGGTGAAACCCTGATCCTTTAGAATTTAAAATTACGATTTAATCAATCCATCCTTATTCAACAAAGTAGATAGATATGTTGATTTAATCTCTAATGAACCCAAATCCTCCAAAGTACAATGAATATATGCTCTCACATCTTCCACATAAAGAACTCCATCAAGAACCCTAGAAAATGTGTTGATAGAGTCATCGACCTTTGCAATTTGAGGGCATTGTTTGAATTCCAGACGTGCACGATCCTTAATATCCACCACAATAGGGACAACCACATCTATCAGAGTGGGAGAAGATCTAGAAGCCATTCCAATTTCAAGAAAAATAGCATGAAAATAGATAAAATACCTCACAACCAAATCCGGTGAAAACCTTTGATAAATCTACATAGAGAATACTGGAAATCGCTAGAAAATTATTTTAATTGCCTTGATTGCCTTAAAATCGCTTTGCTTTGCTCTGAGTGTTGTGTGATTATAAATAAAGCAATTTATCCCTTTTAATATGTCAAACTCTAATTTCTCATTCATATTAATGCATGTCGGCATAAGATACCGGATACAAAATCCATTATCTCAGCACCGGTGAATCTCCAAATTGTCTTCAACAAGATCTAAAACAAGCTTTCAGACCTCTACTAGGGGCAATGTAGGATCTAACATTAAATTGCCTCCCCCTAAGGCTAAAGCCTTAGTTACCAGATAATTTTCATGTTGGTGCAGGAACATTCTGCTATGTCAGTTGAGTAACCAGAGAATTTACCTCTACCAATTGATCTTCAGACTTCCTAATCCACTTTTTAGCATGATCCTGTCGAATCTCATCAACCTTTTTCTTTCCTTTCTCATGTGATGTGTCATTCCCTTCTGATGTATTCTTTCTTCTACAATATTTGGCAATATGTCCTATTTTGTTGCATGCATAGCAAGTAACATTGTTCTTCTGAATTGCCTTGTTGAGTTCTTGACCATTCTTTGACCTACATTGATTAGCCATATGTTCAAACTTTCCATATGCATAACATCTCACATTCATTCTACAATCTTTTTTCCTATGACCATACTTATTACACTTTGAATACTGACCGAGAATAGCATTAGTATTCCAATTTTCTCTATTTCTGCATATTGACTTGCTCTATGACCAAACTTATTACAAACAGAGCATCTACAATTAAACTTCATGTACATTGGGTTTCCTTACCGGTGATTCCTGATTCCGATTGTCTAGTGGATTCCCCTGATTTGTAGTACCAAAGCTTTCTCAATGTTCAAATACAAGACCTCTAGTGTCTCCAGTGTCTCTTTGATCCTTCAATAATTCATCAAGCCTTGCAGAACTGGCCCTGAACTTTTCTTTGTATTCATTTGCAGCATCTAGATCACTTCTTAGGATTGACATCATTCTTTCCAACTCTTGTTCATTGTATTGTGATTGCACCAACTCAGTTCTCAATGCATCATTCTCATGCGCCAACCTAATGGATTCCTTAGATCTATCTTTCAATGACATGGCAAGATTTTCCCCATTCTTCTTTCGATCTTCAATCTTCTTGGACATCCTCATAGCCATGGCTTGCATTTCACTCTTCATGACACCATTCTCTTGACTCAGCTTCTGACATAATTCCTTAAGGGCATTCTTCTCTTCATCATCCAAATTTTGCAAAAGTTCCTTCCTTTTAGCTTGAGCAGATGATAACCTCTCCTGCAGGGTAAGAATGAATTCCTTTGTAGAAATCAACTCATCTTCTAGCTTCAAGTTCTTGAACCTTTTAGCATCATATTCCTAAAGTGCTACTTGAAGTTCCTTCTGTAGACTCATCTTCATGGATTCCAGATTTAGGATCTTCCTCAAGTTGTTAGACTTGTTCTGAGGCATAAGACTCTGATACTAATTGTTGGAATCCAAGAACACTGAGAGGGGGGGTGAATCAGTGTTCTATCAATTAGAGTAATTTTAACCTTATTAACAAATCCACTTATTAACGAGTATGCATAAAAGAAAGTAACAAATCTACTTATTAACAAATCCACTTATTAACAGGATCTTCCTCAAGTTGTTAGACTTGTTCTGAGGCATAAGACTCTGATACTAATTGTTGGAATCCAAGAACACTGAGAGGGGGGGTGAATCAGTGTTCTGCTAGTTAGAGTAATTTTAACCTTATTAACAAATCCACTTATTAACAGGTATGCATAAAAGAAAGTAACAAGTAATATCAATGCAACCACATGAATCAATACCATAACATAGATATTTATATGTGAAAAACCTCAAAGAGGAAAAACCACGGTGGGATTGGTGACCCACAATATCTATCCATTGTCCAAATGAATAAATATTACAAGAGGGGCCTGCACATGTAGGAAGGCACACTGCCTAGAGCACACTTCTCATCACAAAAGGAGCCTCACTGACTACAGATCCAAATACTAGATTACAAACAAAAACTAAACTCAAAATGTGCATCTGCTATGTTGGATGAGTTCTGATTAAAGCACTATCTGTACCGGTTATATTCTAACCTCCCTTACCGGTATCTTAGATCGCTTCCCAATCCTCTAGACCAATAAT